>NC_136794.1:45402919-45736103 GCF_951216825.1 Electrona antarctica
TTAAAAGAAATAAAAATAAAAAATACACTTACTTGACACATTCGGCCCTCCATTATTCTAATTAAATGAAATTAAATTCTATGACGGTTTGAGATTTACAGATATTAATTTTCCTGGGAGCTGTATATTATCCCAATGTTACTGCATAATTGGGTTATAAAATTGAAATGGTCGGATAATGTGTGAGTTCATCTTATAGAACTTAAGATATATAGCTAAGGCTTGTCTTCTTCTGGTATTATAATGCATTTATAGTCAATTTAATGTCTTCGCAAAGTAAAGTTGACAATGGCAAAGGTTCTATGAGTTTGGAGTGAAAAGATCTGGGCTTTAGAGATTAACTCATTTATTATTATTATTATTATTATTATTATGTTATACTTTAGCTATTGCAAAATAGGAGATCTACAAGCTCATAGCGCGCCACCGAGTGGCGCGCTATGAGCTTGTAGGTCTGCTATTTTTGAAAATTCGTGAAAATGTGCCTGAAATCTTTGAATATATATTCTTTCAGAGCGAGTTTTTAACTCAAATCTTTGCTTCCGAAGGGTCTCTGGAACAACATATTTTCAGATGGGGGTCGACGGCCAAATACATACTAGTTTTGGGGGTCTTTGGGTTTTTCAGAAAACTGTCAAGAAAATTAGAAGGCATTTGTAGAATCGTCCTCAGGTCAAAATGGGTTAACACATTAAAACCGGGAAAGCATAATATGTGTCATTTAAGTTGTTTTCTAGTTTTAGTTTTTCTTCCCGCGTTGGCCATTCAAAAATAGCAGTTCTAAAACGGTTAGTCCCAATACTTGATTCTGATTGGCTGGTTACAGTCACGTGACCGTTGTAAATTTCACCGATAACCCACACCTTCAATCACTTTATATAATTCGCAGCTGATTCCGCATCTCTGTAGCTGTACTGGGGAAGGGGAGCGCTTGATTGCCTTACGAACCCATGCCGTGCGGCCGTCTAAGCACCGCCCGGCTCATATGACTGTGAATGTGTGGCTCCAGGCAGCCCCGTAAAGACATCAAGCGCTATTCTCCCGTCACATAGTCTACTTGCTGAGCAAAACCAAGGACAGTCTAAGAAGGACGAGACGCGAAGACTGTACGGGCGACGCCATGTTGCTTTGGAAGGAAAGAAACATGCGCAGTTGAGACCAAGGAAGCTGAACGGGGAAGTGTTGGCTGCATATAGCCCATTGCGCATGTTTCTTTCCTTCCAAAGCAACATGGCGTCGCCCGTACGGTCTTCGGGTATTTTACAATGGCTGGGAGGGTAGAAGACCCTCCGCTGCGCGTCGGGTCTGCCTACGCCTCCCAGCCATTGTAAAATACCCGATAACCTGAGACCTCTCGTGGCTTATTGCTTAAATATACAAGCAGCACGGCGTGTCACCATGTGCCGTGCTGCGAGCTTGTACATATATGTACATTAGCATCAGGTCCTAGTGGGATCATTCTGGGGGAGAAATGGTCTGGCAGCATTCTGCCAGAGGGCACTATATAATGAACTGTCCACGCACGCACGCACGCACGCACGCACGCACGCACGCACGCACGCACGCACGCACGCACGCACGCACGCACGCACGCACGCACGCTCTCTCGCACGCACACTCTCTCATGGTTAATGTAACAAACAAAAAAAATAAAAAAGATCCCTATATCACACACCAATTTGGTGGGCCCCTGTAGTAACTCTGAGGACCCCCCTAGGGGTCCCGGACCACCTGTTGAAGACCCCTGTTCTAATGAAGACATCAAAACATCTATAGCGGGGGACAAATTAAACAATGTCTTATTACAGTACATCATTTTCATTTCAGTTCAGATGAGTTTTAACCCAATAAGACAAGTGCAAATAGTGGGATTTAGAAAGGAAAGCAGAGCCATGCTGTGTGTGTGTCTAATCCCTGCTGACGCTGTTTTTCACTCTGAGAGTGTACAAATGGAACAAAATGGACGTTAGGGTCCATTTGGTTCCATTTGTGCACTCTCAGAGTTAAATTAACATTGATTTTACAAATATAAATTGGGGTCTGGGTTTAAATGCCATTAAATGGGGGTCTGTAGACTAATATGCTTGTCAAACTGGGGGTCCTTGAAATTAAACGGCTTGAGAATCACTGCTAGAGCCGTAAAAATCTTCTCTTATGGGGGTCCCTGGCATCAGTGGCATATCTCTTCAAATGGGGGTCCGCGGGCTAATTAGTGCCAATTTTGGGGGTCCTTGACATGGAAATGTTTGTGAACCACTGTTCTGTAATGTAGAGACATGCTTTGAAGTGGTTTGCATAATGGAGGATCATGTTGTATATAACAATGATCATTAGCCTCCTCCCATACAGTATACTAACAAATGTCCTAATATCCAAATATCCTAAATATCCAATTATGACCATACACCCTGAACATACGGAAGTAGGTCGGAGAGGCTTAATGTCGGTATCAGCCATCAGCCTCACGAAGGAGGACAGTTGGCAGAGAATAGTATAGCCTGCTGCTGCTATATTATTGTCACAACATTGAAGTTATATAGCATGATGTCGACCTAAATGGCGTTATATATTAACAAGGAGACAGATAAACGATCCGATTGCATCTGTAACCGTGGGTCACCAGGCTGTGAGCTGGCTGTCTGCCCCCCCCCCCCCCCCCCCCCCCCCACGAAGATGGCATTGGCTGCGCTGCGCTGTTTCAGCCGTGTTTGAAGTTATATCGAGTGACATTCAAACATTGCAAACGTGTCAAATAACTGTATAGTATGCGCCGTGTCGGGGTCACCTCTTCCTTCCCCCCCCCCCCCCCCCTGTGATCATGCTTCTCTGCTGCGTTGCTCTGCACTGTCTGCAGCTTGCGTGGCTGCCAGGGATATTTGCCTGTCCCATTGGCCAGAGGCAGCCAATCACGTCAGTATGACTAGGTGGCGATCTTGTCGTCTACATTTCATGAGCTTTCATTAGTCAGGTTTCACCTGACAAAAGGTGCACACCCTGAACATACTCCATCATTGAATAGACGACGTGTGGAGCTACAGCCTGACGTCCACCAGGAAACTGCAAAGAGGTTACGTTCAACAAAGTTGACAGAAAGTTTGCAACAAGGTCCGAGCGCACGCACGCACGCACGCACGCACGCACGCACGCACGCACGCACAGACATAAACACCTACTTGTCCTTGAGTTGCAGAGTACATTTGGAGGTAAAAGCCCATTAGTCCTAGAGCCCTCCCATCACCTGTCAGACTTTGACAGATGGATGCCAATCTCTCTCTCTCTCTCTCTCTCTCTCTCTCTCTGTCTATCCCTCTCCCTCTCCCTCTCCCTCTCCCTCTCCCTCTCCCTCTCTCTCTCTCTCTCTCTCTCTCTCTCGTCGGTGGGTTGGCACCTGTGACAGTCTCAGGGGTACCTTATCACCTCATCACCGTGAACCCCTGTCACTCAGTGATGACATCACATGGTCCCTCAGGGGGGAAAACAGGAACTAAGATGGGTTTGTTTCTTTAGTGTCAGGGAGGCCACAGCATGTCTCACCGTGCAGAACACTACTAATGACACGGGGGAGACAGACAGACAGACAGACAGACAGACGGACGGACGGACGGACGGACGGACGGACAGACAGGAGGACAGGAGGACAGGAGGACAGGAGGACAGACACTTTGGTAATGGACACCAACTAAATAGCCTCATGGTTTATCTGTCTGCACCATTTAATGTAACCATTTCATAGGAAGGAAGGAAGGAAGGAAGGAAGGAAGGAAGGAACAAACAAACAAACAAACAAACAAACAAACAACCAAACTAGAAAAAGTGCCCTTCTGGGCACAGGTCTCCACCAGGAGGATAGGACTGTGTGAGATGTTTGGCAAAATGTTTAGGAGTAATATAAACATGTTTGCCTTTGATGGCAATTGGATGACTTGAGGCATTTTGTTTCAAAAATGTGTTTTGCAAAAATCAACCAGGTGGTGGCGCTATAACAGGCCAATGTGAAAAGGGTGGGATATATTCCTCAGCCTAGTAAGAAAATGTGTGAAAGATTTCACGTAAATTGCATGCTGCGTTCATGATTTGAGGCTTTTGTTCAAAACGGGGCAATCTTGCAAACTGTGAAAGCCAATTATAGCCAATTAGGATGGAATATGAAATATCGGACAGATCCGACTTGAGCACATGACCATAGAGATACTGTGTAACGATTTGTGAGATTTTTGGACAGAATCTGGAGGAGTAATATCAAAAAATGTGTTTTACAAAAGTCGGCCTCCTGGTGGCGCTATAAAAGGCAGATGCGGAAAATGCAGGTCAAAGGTTTGTCCTTGGCCTCTAGGGAGTGTGCATGCAACGTTTCACGCAGATCGGTGCAGTTTTAGGTAAAACTGTGAAAAGCTGCCTCATGGTGGCGCTATAACAGGCCGTTCTGGAAAATGCGGGGCAGGGGTTCATCGTTGGCATCCAGGGAGTGTGTGTGCAAAGTTTGGCATCGACCGGGTTAACGGTGCCGGAGATTAGCTGTTCACAGACGGACGGAAGGACGGAAGGACGGACACACGGAAGGACGGACACACGGACGGAGTGCAAAACATACTCTCTCCCCATGCCTTCAGCCTGGTGGAGACAATAAACAAAGATCGAAGGAATAGGCCTACAGGAGGAGGAGACTAGTTTTCCTTCCTTCCTTCCTTCCTTCCTTCCTTCCTTCCTTCCTTCCTTCCTTCCTTCCCTCAAAATATACAAAGAAATGACTGACATAATTATGTAATAACGTTAGGCCTAAATAAACAAAACAATAACCTGTGTGAAGTGAAGGGCGCTCTTATCATCATACATCATCTCATTCCGGCCAATCACAATTTGCGTCCTCACCTTCATCTTCGATGTTTGTGTTACACAATGTTTGTGTTTACAAACAAAATGTGGGTTACACACACCCAAAAGCTGTACATATAGGAGAGGCCCCTCAAAAATCACGAATAGGTGAAATAGCCGATCTACAAGTCCATCCATCATTAAAAATGATGCAATGTTAAACCCAGCCAGTTAGCAGCAGAGACAATGTTAAACCCAGCCAGTTAGCAGCAGAGACAATGTTAAACCCAGCCAGTTAGCAGCAGAGACAATGTTAAACCCAGCCAGTTAGCAGCAGAGACAATGTTAAACCCAGCCAGTTAGCAGCAGAGACAATGTTAAACCCAGCCAGTTAGCAGCAGAGACAAACAGATTGGTCCATTCTGTCCCTGTGGAGTGAAGAGCATCACCACCTCACTCTGATGTTTAACACCACGACACACGCACGCACGCACGCACACACGCACACACACACACGAACGCACGCACGCACACGCACACACACACACACACACACATATACACAGGATGATAAATGTTGGATATGACATTGAAGAAACATTGAGATATTGAGAGTCCAGATTACTTATTCCTGATTTTGGCATTTCCAGGACAGTGTTACTAGTCTAGATGAAAAATATGGGAACACTTTCTATGAAGCCCAAAAAAGATTATATACTTATATATAATACTCTGACTTTTAATTAACAAAATATAATTAATGTGAAACTGAAAACAAGTCATTTTCCAGTCCAGGTCATTCAATAATAACACACAGCTTATGTTTATCACTTCTGACAATAAGGTGTTTCAAATTAATTAAACTACATTCACCTCATTATTCATTCTCTCATCAGGGAGGGGGGGGGGGGGGGGGGGGGAGGGGGCAATTTAAATATAGTTGCTGAAAACCTCTTATCTGCAGGCAGTGCAACCTGCTAACAGACAGAACAGAGCCTTTAAGCTATTTTGACCTGAGATCAGATTCTAAAAATGTCCATCCTGACAGTTTTCTGAAAAAGCTATGTTTCAAAAATATGATTTTTCAAAAATAGCAGACCTAGAAGCTCGTAGCGCGCCACTCGGTGGCGCGCTACGAGCTTGTAGATCTGCTATTTTTCAATAGCTAAAGCACAACATAATGCTAACACCAAAAGGGGTTCCCGCCCAAAATGGGTTAAGCTTGTTGCTACTGCATTAAGATATTGTAAAGAATTGCTGACAGCTATACATGCACTCTGAAACCCACTGGTTTGCACTCAGCGATGAACAGCAAGCTGAAAAGATATACAGTATATATCCTTCTGTATATACGCTTACTTCTCACTATGTCTGGATGATATGCTGAAGTACAGTACAGAGGCGTACAGTATGCTGACCATCTGGATGATATGCTTGCTGAAGTACAGTACAGAGGCGTACAGTAGCTGACCATTTGGTTGCCCTTTCCTCATTCAGATCGGCTATTTTTTGACGTTTGCGAGGACGCACACATACGGCTGCTCCTTATTACGCAGCGGAGCCGCGGAGAACATTGTTATTATGTGCGTCAGCTTGGCACTTTTTGGCCCCTTTTGTTTCCCCCTCGGCGTGTTGCCCTTAGAGTATATATGAATAGAGACGGCACCGGATTTATCCTCCCATGTCCACTTGCATTAAGTTGCTCAAAAGCGCATGAGGCGATTTCACTCAGGAACAGAGTGCATTCTGGGATATGGATTGGACCCATATCGTGAACGCGCTGGCCGTTGACTATCATTGCACTCGTTCACGTGCGTTCACTTGTCATCATGAACGTGCGCAATGATAGTCAACGGATCAGTGCGTTCGGGTCCAAACTACAATACCAAATTCGGCCACTATGTCCATTCCGCCTCAGGGTTTCCTCCGGGTGCCGTCTCTATTCATATATACTCTAAGGTGTTGCCCTACTCGCAGTGCGTATTGCGCGTATATGTAGCGACACCACTGCTGAAGTAGGCCTACACCCTACCCTATAAAATGCAGCCCTAAACATAACCTCACAGGAAGCCAGAAAGTAGTTTTTTGCCAATCAGTAGGCGTTCCCGCATAACTTCCGGGTATGATGATGATGTTACGCGCCGACGCGCATACCCTCTATTATAAATGCAATGAAGATTAGAGGAAAATTGTGAAGGACAATGTGGACCTGAAGACCTGGTGATGTGATGTAGCCTAACACTGACAGCCTTTACTCATTAAGACTTATTGAACTGTTGATTGATTAAACACGCACGCACGCACGCACGCACGCACGCACGCACGCACGCACGCACGCACGCACACGCACACGCACACACACACACACACACACACACACACACACACACACACACACACACACACACACACACACACTAAAAGGCCTTTAGTGCAGCAAGAACCATCAGTCACATTACTGCTGTCATGATTTCATTTACTTAAGTAGAGGAGAAACAGCGTGAAAAACAACCTCTCCTCTCGCTCTCTCACACAGTAGTATTTTGTGAAAATGATGTGTTGCAAACGTTGCTTGAATAAATTAACCATTGTCAACACCCATTAACGGAATTAGAAACGTAGAAACTCTATGGTAGAGTGTAATATTAATATTGGTCTGCTATTAACTTGAATTAGTTGAATATTGGATAATTGACTCAGGAATGACAAAACAAAAATCAAGGCTTCATGTGGTGAGTATAATTGATAGAAAAAGGTCGTTTTGGGGGGATTCGTTTAAGATGTTCGACACACATACTTCTGGTTCTGTTAAGGCATAGAGTATATAAAAGGATAGAGACTGATCTGGCGCGAAGCTCCGCCTATTCATGTCAGTGGAAGTTGCTCAGTGGCGTTTTGAAGCACCCGGAAGGACCGTCTACTTCCGCTTTTTTCGATTTGGGCACCAAAATGTGGTGCCCAAAATGCGGAAGTGCAAACGCGCTCAACGTTAAAGCCCAGCTGCACGGGGTTTCCTCGTCATACTTCCACGGGTCCGCCTGCAGTCCCTCCTCTTACCGCTAGGGCCCAGTGCTTCAACGTTGGAAAGCCTCACTGGCCCCTTGTGTTAAGGTGTTTATCACACACTTCCTGACATGTGACTCCTGTGTGTCATGCTTGTGACATTGAGGAAAGTGATCTGTCGTGTTTTTTCCAAACATGACAGTTCCATCTCACAGATGAACCCAACCCAGTTCCATCTCACAGATGAACCCAACCCAGCATCCTTTTATAAGTGAGTACTCAATATTCATATATTCATACAGTAATAATAATAATAATAATAAACTTTATTTATAAAGCGCTTTTCGAAAACAATGTTTACAAAGTGCTTTACAGTGTCAAAGGATAAACAACAATCAAATGAAAATGCATAAAAATAGACAGTGTAAGACAATAATAGAACCGAAGCATATACAGTACATACATGGACATGAAAAAAATGAGCAACATGATGAAACTAAGGAAAGGCTTTATACAAATATGTTTTCAAATGCGATTTGAACATTGACACTGAGTTAGCTAGCCTTAGAGCGAGAGGTAGGTACAGTAGGCCTATATCGGGTAAAATGCACGCAACGTTAGTGATGGTGTGACCATTTTCAATGTTAATCTTGGTTAAGAAGAGAATTGAACAGATTCATCCAGATCTAAGAACAGACACAGCACTTCATCTGGACTGGAGGTGAACTACCGTACATGGCAGTGGTTCCCAAACTTTTTCATGTCAAGGACCCCCAAATTGACACTAATTAGCCCGCGGACCCCCATTTGGAAAGACATGCCAGGGACCCCCGTAAGAGAAGTATTTACCGATATAGCAGTGATTCTCAACCTGTTTAATTTCAAGGACCCCCAGTTTGACATGCATTAGTATACCCATTTAATGGCATTTCTATCTCTGGGACCACCAATTTATATTGTAAAATCAATGTTATTTTAACTCAGAGAGTGTACAAATGGAACCAAATGGACCCGTTAGGGTCCATTTGGTTCCATTTGTACACTCTCTGAGTTACAGACCCATAATGGTCCATTTGGTTCCAAACTATAATTTAGCTGGGGACCCCCTGGAACTCCCTCAGGTACCCCTGGGGGTCCCCGGACCCCACTTTGGGAACCACTGGTATATGGAGATGAGAGCCGATGTGATCCGATCCGTCTGCTACTCACCAGGCTTCTTCTACTACTGTACTGTGATCATGGGTTCATCTCCTGACCATATTAGGAATCTCTCTGACTGATATCAATGCACCAGAACAGAATAGAGTAAATAATGGTGCATTTATTAATGTATTCGGTGTGAGCTGATTGCAAATGGTATAGATCTCGTATGCATACTTATAGCATAATTATCAAAGCTGTGGTTAAATGCTCTTGAAACAAGAGGATTTGTGGGTAATTGGATGGTTCTTCCAATCACCAGACAACATGTCATCCATCAGAGAACAATTAGAGAGAACATTTTCGCTAAACCCCTTATCCCTGAACTTCTTTGCCTTTTTTTTTTTTTTTACTATTTTGCAAAACATTTTTGAATAGTTAAAATGGCCAGTCTACAAGCTCACAATGTGTCAATGTAGACTGGCTAGTTGAACTATTCAAAAAGGTTTTTCAAAATGGTAAAAAAAAAAGAAAGAAGTTTAGGGATAAGGGGTTTAGCGGTGACGAAAATGGAGCCCCTAGGCTCCTAAGGCCTGCTAAACGCCTGCTCCTAAAGCCTGACAGCATTAATGTGATACAGTGTGACGTCCACTTTAAAATCATTATTTATTAATAATCCATATAGTGACTGCATGTCCTATTGCTGCATTGCCTAACATGGAACTCGAGGTGGGCAAGCACAGAAAATAGATTACGTATAAATATTCAGAATAACGGTACTGGTGGTACAGTAGCTGAATCAGTGGATCTAAAACAAATCCATTTTACTTAGGGGAGTTTGACAAAAGATCATTGTAATCCACTTTAGACACAAAAGCGCATTGTAAGCAGAGCCAGGTGGTTTACAATGCAGTAGCTAAAGACATTGAATAGCAGCTTCTCATGGATCCATAATCTGCTATCTATTGAGAGCAAAAACTAACTCTATTGTTATCATATCAGTGCGATGTCTGTTTCATTATTACAGTATATTATTGCAACAGCCCCAAGGAATGTTATTTCGTGGCATGCCTAAATAAAAAATAACAATACTTCCTTAACCCATTTTGGGCGGGAACCCCTGTTGGTGTTTTAAAGCATTATTTTATACTTTAGCAGTTTAGCTATTAAAAAATCCCACCCGTGTGAACTGAGTGGTGTAAGGTCTTATATAGACTGATCAGCTGTGGTCTGACGTAATGTCTGACGTAATGAAATCACACCCGTGTGAACTGGGTGCCCATAGCAACCATGCTAATTTTTTTGGTACGGACAGACACGTAAACTAACAAAGCCAGTTGTAGGAGTGGTTTACACCACTCAAAAATAGCAGATCTACAAGCTCATAGCGCGGCACAGAGTGCCGCGCTATGAACTTGTAGGTCTGCTATTTTTGAAAAATCGTGAAAATGTGCCTCAAATCTTTGAATATTATTACAGAGTGAACATTTTAACTCAAATCTTTGCTTCTGGGGAGGTCCCTGGAACAACATATTTTCAGAAGTGGGGGCGGAGGCATATTTCATATAATTTTTGGGGTCCTTGACATGAAATATTGATACAGAAACATTAGGTTTTTCAGAAAACTGTCAGGATTTTGAAGACATTTTTAAAATTTCGACGTCAGCCCTAAATGGGTTAAGGAGTTAAGGTTATGAGCATCAAAACAATATTTTCAATAACATTTGCCCTACTTTAGGTAAAGGGTATAACCTACTTTATGCATTACAACATGCATAAAGTATAGGCTATACAAGGGAAACTTTCTTTGGAGAACTGGCAGTTCTTTGGAGACTTAATTAAGGCATTAGAATGTTTTGATGCTCATAATAAAATGCTCTGTGATCATAGTGAGTTTTAAACTCTGGGAGCCCCAGGGGTCCTTGAAGAAGTTCCAGGGGGTCCCCAGCTAAATGATAGTTTGGAACCAAATGGACCATTATGGGTCTGTTAACTCTGAGAGTGTACGGGTCCATTTGGTTCCATTTGTACACTCTCACTGAGGGCTGTATTTTGTGTGTCTTAAGTACCAGGTCTTATTACTTAACTTAAGACCTGGAGGCGTGGTCAATGCTCTTTGGCCATTTAGAATAGCCAAATGGCATTGATCACGCCTCCAGGTCTTAAGTTAAGTAATAAGACCTGGTACTTAAGACACGCAAAATACAGCCCTGAGTTAAATTAACATAGATTTTTACAATATAAATGTAAGGGTAGAGGTAGAAATGCCATTAAATGAGGGTCCATAGCCTAATGCATATCAAACTGAAGGTCCTTGATATTAAAGGAGAGTTTTCTTACCGTATATTTATTTATTTGAAGTTTCACTAGAGGACATTCCCTTGAGTTGCAGCAACTCGTTTTCAAGGTTGGTCCTCAGGGCACGAGTCACGACATACAATGTACAACATAACAATACAGCAACTAACAATACATAGGCTACACAAAGGCTCTTCTCCATCACAAACCCACCACAAACCCACTATCAGTATACTCGTAAACCCAGACTTTTTTTTACGTTGGGTAAAAATCACACATTCACTCAAAAAACAGGGATGTGGGCAGCCAGGGTAACAAGCCTGTCTTTGATGATGTCACTGGGCAGCATGAAGGTAGGCTACCCAAGGACCCCCCCCCCCCCCCCCCCACCTCAGACATTATTATAGCAACACAATGAAAATCGCCCGACGATAGTGCTCTAGGGTTAAGACATATTATTTGGCTCATTAGCCAAGGAACCTTTTACACATGCTCTTTTAACCTGCAGTGCAACCTCTTCAATATGATGGTTAAATGTGGTTTTAACCTGTGCAACCTCTTCGATATGACTTTTGCATAGTGTTGTTTGGTGTAAAACACAGTGCAGATATTCTATCTGTTCTCTTTCATGAAAAATAAATGGACATAAATGCTGCAGCATGAACTCAATCATTCTTTCCCCAATCCCCCCCCCCCCCCCCTCTCTCTCTCTCTCTCTCTCTCTCTCTCTCATATTGATTGTGTCAGTGTAAGATGAAGGTGCCCTGGCTCCAGCCCTGAATCGCTAGCCACGCCCATTAAGAAAAATATGTTCTGAATAATGAAGTGAAACGAAATGAGAATTCAGACTGAGTGTCAGGCTAAAGATGAAGGCAGAGCTCCTGTTGGTTTGTATCAGTGTCATTGTGACTCTGCCTCATTCCATTTGCCATTTCTTCTAACCACGAGCCTACAGTATGTATTAATTAATTCGCCCGCCATCTGGTCACGTATAGGCTCCGTTCTCGCACACGCCAAAATGTATGTGAACGGAGAAGCATCTTATTTTTTAAAACCATTCACTCAAATACGGAAGACCGGAAGTGTAAAATCGGCCATGTAACGTAACGTGTCCCACTAATGTTATTTAATTCAGTGTCAAATGATCGGAATCGGATCGGGAGCAGGTGCCAGGTGCTGTTTGCCTTTCTGACTCATTTCTGACAATCAATCAAAACTTGTAAATGTATATTTCTCTGTATATCTTACCCGTTTCCCTTGTTCTCTCTATCGCTATGCTTTGCTGAAAATTCTACCAATGATGGCGACATGTGGAGTGTCAATAAAGTAGTTAAGTGGGAGTGAGAAACAGCCAGGGTACATACCCCACTGTATGAACTATCGCAAATTAAACTTTCCATAGATTTCATAGAGCTTCATAGACTTGCACTGTCATCGGTCTTGGATTCATGTGAATGTGTATTCCTCAGACATTTAACCACTTACACACTCAATACTCTATCGTAAATGTGGCCTTTCACTCTGCCTTTTGCCCCTCTACACCAAACCTCTTTGCCAAAAAGAGGTTTGGTGACCCCCGTGTAGTAACTCTGAGGACCCCCTATAGGAGTCCCTGCAATGAAAAAATAATGTGAAAAGTTTCTTTGGATTGAGCAGGATGGACTGGATGACAGATGTGACTGTGAACAGGACACTGAGGACAGTGACACACTGAGGTCAGCTTTTAAAGCCAACGTCTGACATCTTGACATTGACTAAATGTCAAAGATGAATGAATTCAACATGACGAATGGAGAGCTGTGCCAGAAGTGAGTCTGTGAAAATCACATAAAATATATGAGGTTGTATTTAAGTGACACGACATGAGAGGCTGTTCTTTTACGGCTTTTATTACCATGACAGTGATGAACTTAAAAAAGGTTCATCACTGTCATGAAAAAAATAAGGAGGAATAAATTTACGGCCGTCTTTCAGGCTAGACTGCCTATGTTTAAAGTTACCTAGCTTTGAACAGCCAGTGCACCGACCGCTGAGTTGCTGGTCATGAAAATCCACTTTAAAACGTTGTGATCGCTTGTTGTAGTGTAGAAAAGTATTCCATATAGCGGCGATCACAACAACAGCCCCGGGCAGCGCACGGCTACTTCCTCCGGCAGATTTGCCATTGTAAACAATGGGACTCAATTTCCCATAATCCCTTTGCACGCCGGCGCGACGGATCTTTTTTGCGATGACGTCATCAAAACGCGTCTCATATCCCATTCCGTCCGGTGGATTGCCCGTAGGTATACGGCCTATGACTTAAAACTGATTAAAAACGTGGATTAAACTATGAAAACATAACTCGGGCAACTTGCGAATCGCAGGGAAAGTGTTCTACAATTAATTAACTCGGGCAACTCGTGAATAGTAGTCAAAGTGTTAAATGAATAACTGATGAAGAAGGAGAAGACGCTTTACCTTCTTCTGCAACTATTAGCCCTGTTCCTGTGATGCACCGGAGGAGCCATTTCAGACGTGAGGCGCGTTGGTAGATTGAGCACATAACAATTTACAATTTAGGCATTTAGCAGACGCTCTTAATCCAGAGCGATTTACATTAGGCAAGAACAAAAAAAGCATGGGGATGCATCACATATATAAAATGCATTTATCATGAAACATGCATAAGCTAAGAACGTAACTAGAACATATCTATATAATGATACTAAACATATAAACTATACATATATACTATACTATGCTATACATATGTACTATGAAGTGCTATGACTACATACAATGCAATTATTGTGCTGTCTACATGACATGCTATAAGTCTGTATCAAATGCTATCTAAGTCTAAAAAGTGCTGTCTAAGGGGGTAGGGTAAGTGCTATGGGCCGAGTCTGAAAAGGTGGGTTTTTTCAGACTACGGCGGAAGATTGGGAGTGATGCTGCAGTTCTGACTGCAACGGGAAGTGCATTCCACAGTTTTGGGGCCAGAAGGGAGAAGAGTTTGGGACGTGTGGAGCGTTGTCCACATTATAGCAGCTATGTATGTAAAACTCAGTTTTTATGTGCATATTTGGGGTCAATGTGGCTCTTTGGAGGCAAACATAACCATGAAGGTGATTCATATACTGTACAGTTTACGGTGTGACACTGCTGTCTTTTGCATTTGTAGGTTTTGCAGAAAAGTCCAAAAACAATAAATAATCCATGACCTTTGACATAAAAAAAGAACAAAAATGTTATTTCACTGTTTATCAAAGTGGGAACCATCCCCACCCCTGAGTGCAGTCTGTTATTTGACTTCATCTCTCCTCTCCATTATTCTCTCTCAGATGGACTGCACTCGCTGACCCCTGGTGGTGGGGGTTAACAAACCCGTATGACCTCTCACAACTCTATCACCACGGAGACCCAAACAGAAATCCATCACTGGCATCCATCCCATAATGATCTGTCCTCCTTCTCAGTTCTCACACACACACTCAACGAACTGGCAGCAGGGATGGAGGTACTCACATGTTTTTACTTAAAGGACCACTTCACCACTTTTCTAATAGGTCCTCACTAATAATCATGATAAAATGGCATGATTTGTTTCTACTCAGTCTGTGTCTCATATAGGGCTGGGCAGTTTAGAAACCGTCTTCCAGTGACATCATCATTAGGCAGATTTTTTTTTAAACAAGATTTTTTTTACAAAAATGTTTAGATTTTCATTATCGTGAGAACGATGGCTTCCATTTTCGCATTGCAACTAGACTAGAAAGCCTGCAGTTTTTATTAGCTTGTATTCCCCATCGATGATGTCACTGGAAGACGGTTTCTGAACTGCCCACATCCCTCCTATGAGACACAGACCGAGTAGAAAAAAATTGCGCCGTTTTTTCATGATTATTAGTGAGGACCTATTATATGAAGATAGGTTGAAAAGTGGTGAAGTGGCCCTTTAAGTAAAAAATATATATCAATACTATTATAATACTATTGTAGAAATAGTATTGTTACAAGTAGAAGTTCAGTATTCAAAGTTTACTTGAGTAAAAGTACAACAGTATTGTCCTCAAAATATTATATACATGAAGTTTCTCATTATGCAGAAGGTCCCATTTCACAAGTTGTCAAATGTATATAAAAATAGCAGATCTACATAGCAGATCTACAAGCTCACAACAACACGCCGCTTTGTGACGCATTGTGTCGGTAACGTATACTTGAGTAGGCTTATATGTATACTTTCCATCACCGACTGCATGGGAGACCAAGACCATCTGCACTGTGATTACAGAGGCTGCAAAGGGAGACCAGTTGATCGCGTATCGGATGGATTAAACCATTTTGGGCGGGAACCCCTTTTGGTGTTAGCATTATGTTATGTTTTGCTATTGAAAAATAGCAGATCTACAAGCTCATAGCGCGCCACCGAGTGGCGCGCTATGAGCTTGTAGGTATGCTATTTTTTTTAAAATCGAAGAACCACTGACAGAAACATAGCTTTTTCAGAAAACTGTCAGGATGTAGAAGACATTTTTAGAATCTGATCTCAGGTCAAAATCGGTTAAACCAGGGTTTCGTCGAGACACAGCGAGTCCCAAAACCGTGGCAGAAGGCCGGTGCCACTTTTGGAGCCCGCCCCGGGCCCCCTCTGAGGATCACAGTGCTGCTGCTTTTTAGTCTCACACAAAAAAACATACATTTGTTTGTGTAATGTAGTTGTTGGTATATGGAGATTGTTATATGAATATGTATTGGTTTGTGTGATTACGTTCATATGGTGATTGTGGCTTGATCTTCTATTTGTTAGTGGAGCTCTTCTCACTTTGGTTTCTTATGTGAATATTTGAAATTCAAATGATGGATGTTCGCTGGCTGACTGCCTGAAGAAATATCCATTAGCAACCCTCCCAAATAATCATATTTGACAAGCCTGACAAGCACTTAGCACAGCCATTCAATTTTGTTTTTCTCGGTTCCACGAATACATAAAATAGCTGTAACTGTAAATAACTGTAACTGCTTAAATTGCTTACCAAAATGTGAAGGAGTTGTCAGGAGTGGTCAGCCAAGCCCGTGGGCCACTTTGCTGCCGTTTTTTTTTTCTACTTTCTAATTTTGATTGATTGATTGAAATATTTATTAACAGTTTGCAGAATTACAGTACATTTCAAGCACAAACTCAATACAAAGACTGTTAACTGTGAGTGGACGACCAAATTAAGCATTACACTTGTTTACAAGAGGGTCCACCATGTTCAATTCATCAAAACATTTAGAGACGTACAAATAGACACTTCTATATAGTCAAGGAACAGAACAGGAATTCATCATAAAGGAGGTAAAAAGGGAAAAGAAACATATACAGTGACGGGGGTGGTGGGGGGGGGGGGGGATTGAGAGCGGTTTTGAAGGAGTCAAGGGATTCGCATGCCTTAATTTGCATGTCTTAATGACTGTTGGTAGGGCGTTCCACATTTTGGTGGCATAGGAGCGAAAATAATTTAGTCCATTGTTTGTGCCGAATCTGGGTTGTACATGGTTCGTTGCACGCCCTCTGGTGTTGTGGGTGTGGACTTCGTTAACATTAAGGAAGTATCTAGACAGGTACATGGGTATCTTGGTGGTGTATCGAATCTTGTGGACCAGACCCATTGCAAGATGCTGTACTCTGTCGTCGACCCTAAGCCATTCCAGCCTGTCAAAGTGGGCAGGGGTGAGGTGGGTTCGGAGGGTGAGGCCAAGTAGGAGCCTGACCAGTTTGTTTTGGGAAGTCTGGAGACTAGTTTTAAGGGCCTTTGAGGTGCTGTGGTACCAGGAGGTGCATGCATAGTCAAATAAACCTTGTACGAGGGCTCCTGTTAAGGTCTTCAAGGTGTTTTTGTTGACCAGTGAGGAGATCCTGTAAAGGAATCTTGTTCTTTGGTTGACTTTTTTGATTACGTTGGTGGCAATTTTATCACCGGAAAGATTAGCCTCCAGGATGGAACCTAGGTAGGTAATTCCATCTTTGCGTGTGATCACATTGTCACCCACTCTGAGATTACTATTAGATCCAAAGAGAATGGATTCAGTTTTTCCGTTCAGATTCAGTTTTTCCCAGGTGGAAAGATAGTTTGTTATCAGCGAGCCAGGCGCTAATTCTTTGTTTGGCCCAAAACATTGTGTTTATTGTCGTGATTTGTCACGACAAGAGTTGGCTTTGTCCGCGGCGTGAACGTCTTTAAATAAATACTTTCTGAAAAGTCTATGAGGAAAATGAACGGGGATTTCTTTCCCGGGTCTCTCGAGGGGGCGGGACTGCGACGCTCTATAGATGCCTTATCAGACGACGTCACACTGATAAGACACGGACAACACCACCATCTACAGGCATGAAGAATCTCCACATCCAACCAAGGGGGACAAAGCGGCTGGAGACGGACACCGTGATACTTTACCTGCTATTTCTGCTGTTTCTCCGGTCGACACCATGGCTCAATCGGCCCCACCAGAGCCCTCAACAAACCTGGACGAGGGACCACCCCATCCCCCACTCCCGCCACCCCACGACGACCCCCACGCACCCCCCACCCTCCCCCCACGGCAACCCGCGGCTTCTACAGACATCAACAATGGCCCTCCGCTTCCCTACTTCACCACGGAGGAAATAAGCACCATAGTCAGAGCCAACGGACTTCATATCTTTCACCTGAACATCAACAGCCTTGGACCCAAAATGGCTGAAATCAGGCATATGTTTCAATGCGGTAAGGCGAACATCATTAGCTTCTCTGAAACCAAACTTGATGAGTCAACCAAAGACCCAGAAGTTGAAATAGAGAACTATTCTTTGATCAGAAACGACAGAAACAGGCATGGTGGCGGCGTGTGTATGTATATTCACAAAGACACTGAATATGTTACTCGTACTGACTTACAGCATGATGAAATTGAAACTGTGTGGGTTGAATTAATTTTCAAAAAGGCTAAATCAGTATTAGTGGGCACCGTCTACAGACCGCCTGACCAACATGGGTTCTATGATATACTTGAGGGGTGCTTAGCTGAGGAGGAATGTGTAGAGAAAATCCTGATTGGCGACTACAATACAGACATGCAACGTAAGGAAGCACCTGTGTTTAAGTCATTCAGTAAGTTCTGTGATCTACATAGTGTCAGTCAGCTAATTACCCAACCCACTAGAGTGTGTGATTCTACTCAAACTGTCATTGATCTCATTCTGTCCTCGGACAAATCCAGAATCTCCAAGAAAGGGGTTATTGTATGTGGGCTTAGTGATCATTTTATGATATTCTGTACCCGCAAAATACAAAAACTTAAGACCGGCTGCCACAAAACAGTCATATCAAGGGACCTCAAAACCTACTCTAGTGAGGTCTTTAACCAAGTATTGGAGAGTCTGGATTGGTCCGATGAGCTTAAAAGCACACTTGTCGAAGAAGCTTGGCTTGGCTTCAAAACCAAATTTACATCAGTACTGAACAACATGGCTCCTTTGAGAACCACCAGGGGCAAAACCCGCTCGGAACCATGGATGAATTCGGACATACTGGCTGCAATGAAAGCCAGAGACAAAAAATGCTCTGAAGTTCTAAAATGCAAGTCAAAGCTAGCCAAGCGCTTCGACAGTGTTCGCCAAGCTCGTCTGAACAACCTAAATACACAACGAATCAAACTACGAAACAGTGTAACTGCCATGACCAAATCAGCTAAAAGTAACTTCATTAATGATAAAGCTCAGGAAAACAAAAACAATCCTCATGAGCTCTGGAAGCTACTAAACAATCAACTAAGCTATGGTCAGAAACTAAAAACCAGATTTTCGAACATAAACATCAAATCTGACAACACTCTCATCACTGACAACCTTGATGTGGCCAACTACTTGAATATCTTCTTTACAAACATAGCAACAACTCTGGTTAACAAACTGCCCTCCCACTCTGGGCTCTTTGGTGTAGAGCACATTACAACCTTCTACAAAAACCTAGGTGTTTGTAAAGACGATTTTAAACTAGTTATGTTACCGATGAGATAATTAAGAAACTGAGTGCCCTCCAACCCCACAAGGCCACAGGCCATGACAACATTCCCTCCAAATTTCTCAGAGACTCAGCCATCTCTATAGCTCCAATCATCACCCACATAGTAAACCTCTCCATCAAACAGGGACAGGTCCCCCAAGATTTCAAACTGGCCAAAGTAACCCCCTTGCACAAGAAAGGGAGTAAATTAGACCCCGGCAACTACCGCCCTATTTCTATTCTTAGTTCCATCTCGAAAGTGATGGAAAAAATAGTCTATGAACAGGTTGAAAAGTATCTTGCCACTAATAAATTATTGTACGAGTTCCAATCTGGCTTCAGAACATCCCACTCCACTGACACATGCCTTCTCTATTTGAGCGACCACATCAAACAAGAGGTGGACGCTGGCAAATACTGCGGCATGGTCATGCTGGACCTCCAAAAGGCTTTTGACACCGTGAACCACTCCATACTGGTTAACAAGCTAAAAGCAATTGGTTTCGATAGCACATCAGTGAGCTGGATGCAATCCTACCTGGAGGGGAGAGAACAGATGGTGGAAGTGAACGGAACACTGTCCCCCCCCCTCCCAGTGAGCTGTGGCGTTCCACAAGGAAGCATACTAGGGCCTCTACTGTTCCTAATATATGTAAACGACATGACTTCAGCCTGTGACTGCAACTTGTTCCTGTTCGCAGATGACTCAGCACTGCTGGTCTCGGACAGGGACAAACTGCAGGTTGAAAATGCCCTCAGCTCTGAACTCGGTAGAATCTGCACCTGGCTCGCTGATAACAAACTATCTTTACACCTGGGAAAAACTGAATCCATTCTCTTTGGCTCTATTAGTAATCTCAGCAAGGCAAATGGCTTCTTGGTTAGAGTGGGTGACAATGTTATCACACGTAAAGATGAAATTACCTACCTAGGTTCCATCCTGGAGGCTAATCTTTCCGGTGATAAAATGGCCACCAACGTAATCAAAAAAGTCAACCATAGAACAAGATTCCTCTACAGGATCTCCTCACTGGTCAACAAAAACACCTTGAAGACCTTAACAGGAGCCCTTGTACAGGGGTTCTTTGACTATGCATGCACCTCCTGGTACCACAGCACCTCAAAGGCCCTTAAAACCAGGCTCCAGACTTCCCAAAACAAACTGGTCAGGCTCCTACTTGATCTAGCCCCCCGAACCCACCTCACCCCTGCCCACTTCGACAGGCTGGAATGGCTTAGGGTCGACGACAGAGTACAGCAACTTGCAATGGGTCTGGTCCACAAGATTCGATACACCACCAAGATACCCATGTACCTGTCTAGATACTTCCTTAAAGGACCACTTCGCCACTATTCAACCTAGTCTGTGTGTTTTTAATCATTAGCATATATGCTAAAATGCGCCCGTTTATTATCATTGGTGTTCTGTAGCTCCGTGGGCGCACTTCCAAAGCTGTCCACCATGTACGTATTTGTCCAAAAATGACGTAGGTGGTGGACACTCGGTAGGCTTTCAGAAACTACAGGGACAATGGACAGGTAGGCTTGCCGTAGCTAGCCTAGCCGCGAAGGACACCCCTGTCTACACAACAACAAACGAAAACAACGAGTCAGTATGGCTGCTCCAGGGGATTTTTCCCTTACACATAATGGCAGAATCTGCGTTAGGGTCGTTATATGAACCAGAAATGCAGTGACGGGGACAAGAGCAGCTGCTAGTTGCTGCATTTGGATGTGTGGACTGTTGCCTGCTGGAGCGACCTAGCTAGTAGCTTTCCCTGGTCCAGTGCGTCGCACATGCAAACCTTTCTGCCCAGGAAAAGTTTTTTTCTGCCCAGATAGTGTTTGTTGACTGTGTTACTGGGAACCTGCGTTCAGGATGCCTAAATAAACTGGAAGTTGCAACCGAAGCCCGATGGACGAAGAGGGACATTCAGATTGAAGTAAGTGTTCAATGTATTTACAGCTTATTTGTGTACGTGTGTGTCGCCACACCGTATTGTTTACATAAAGTGTCAGAGGCTAGGCACGGCTTCAGCCTACAACTTTTCGGTCCAAACATATTCTATTCGTTCAACTATTCATTAATTCAATTCAAAACTGTATGGCATGCCATCTGAAGCAATGTTAGCCATGGGCTCGTATGTTTCAGGGCTAGCAATGTAAACATTCAAGTGTTATACCTGTGTCCATTAGGTCAGCCCAGATGGGTACAGAAGGCTGATGAAGCTGAAGATGTCTTTGATGGACTGATGGTGAGCCATACATACTCAACTCAAACTTTATACATAAAGCACATTACTGTATTTGCTGTATTTTGTTTGACCCCCTAGAAAACTAGATGACACGTCTCAAGGGCATATCATTTTCAATAAAGGTTCATATATTTATATATGCTTTTACAAAGACCAGTCAGTGGTCAACCAAAGTCCTGTAAAATGTAGTAAATATACTGTCATTTATACTATAGGCCTACTGTGTCTCACACAGACGGTTTCACACTGTAGTATTGAATTGTATCTGTAAATCACACTAGATGACGGTGAATTGACTTTTAACCTTTTGTAATATCTCAAAAGAAAAAAAAAAGATCATTACTGCATCAAAAGTAATCAACAAACTATAAAACTGATGACAACATTGTACAAATTACACAAGCAAAGTTCCTTGCACTGAATAATAATAAAACTATTTGTATCGCACCTTTCATGACATGCAATGCAGCTCAAAGTGCTTTACAGAGCAATGGTGAAAAAAAAAACGCAAGGCATAAAACATTGAAATGGCAGTAATGCAATAGTGAGGACATGAATAAATCTAAAAGCAAGAGTGTATTTAAAATGTCTAGAGACTGCCTGTCAAAGGTACAGTGGGAGTTTGTTCCACGCCGTGTCGCCGTCGGCCCGTAGAAGCTGAAAACTGCTTCACTGTGTTTTTTTGTTGCCATTTGTTAGGCACATCGAGCAAGCCAGCTGTGAGGACCTGAGGGGGTGGTTTGGGACATATCTAGGCAGGCAGTCATGTAGGTCGGAAGGTCACAGATGCAGACCAATAATTGTAAAATCAATCCTAAAAACAACCGGAAGCCAATGCCGTGACACTCTTAGTTTTAGTTAAAACTCTGGCTGCCGCAAGTTGTAATCTGTCAGTAGTTTTCTTTGGCAGTCCAGAATAAAGTGCATTGCAGTAATCAAGCCCAGAAAAAACAACGGCGTGGATCAGTGTTTTTGCATCATCTAATGACTGACAGGCTCTGATTCATACAATATTTGTAAAGGTGAAAATTGTGTGAATTAAAATTCAATTCAGAATAATGACCCCCAAGTTATTTACTGTACTGTTACTTTCTACAGTCAGGTTGCCAAGTCTGCTTATTATTATGATTGATATGTGATACTCAGTTGTAGCCTACCTACTAATTTGATCAGTAAAGAAACATACTGTACATAGCCTACACACTCAATCGTCCATTCCAGTAATCCTTGAGTGCTTTCACCATTACTGACTCTACGTCTTCTCTCACCACAGCATGTGCGTCTGCTCCTGTCCTGTCTCGGCCAGAAGCAGCTCCAGTGATGTGTCATCATGCAGAAAGCCTGAAAAACCACCTGCCTCAGTGACCTCTGACTATAGAACATCTAGTTTGTTAGTTTCCAGTTCAACCATAGACCCCTGTTTTTATATATATCTGTAGATTTATGTAAATCAGTACTATTAAAAGATAGTTGATTTGATGACAAGTTTGTTTTATTTTATCTCATGTAGGCGTATGGTATTTATACATTTTGACCAATTCCTAATACTCATTCACATCTGAATGCAAACAAGACCACAATGGAAATAAGTGAATAAGTGAATGTGTTTTATTGTACTGTAACATAAGGTTTAAAAAACAAGGCCACACAGGCAAAGTCTGTCCTCTACTCAGATTACAAAAATCAGAATCCCAGAAGAAAAAGTATCAATATTGCTATATAGAAATACTCTGTTACAAGTAAAAGTCCAGAATTTAAAATGTACTTCAGTAAAAGCACGACAATATTGGTAAAGGCTTAGGAGTAGAGTAGTACATTGATTTATCAATCCAGATTGTGTACAACAGCAACATACAAAGTAAATTGTATCTATATAATATACTGTATACTTCATGGGAGTTCCTTGAAAGCCACTTCTTCATCTCTTGAGTCGAAGACAGCCACCGAGACCTCAGCTCCTGCATCAAATAAAGTATTATGCAATTATGGGCCTATCTGACCAATCATGAGACAATATGGTAAACAATATAAGGTTTTTCATTTTTGCAAATGTATACAAGCTCGCAGCACGGCACCAAGTGACGCACTGAGCTTGTATATCTGCTATTTTTGAATAGCCAATGCTAATACAGATGCTTTCCCGGTTGTAAATGCTTTTATGTTTGGTTTGTAGTTTGAAGCTTGATATGGAAAAATGTAGCTCTGGTCCATAGCCTTCTGCAGGGCTATGGACCAGAGCTAGGAAAAATGGTGGTGTTTATGTGGAGGGTGTTCCAGTTACAAACAGCAAAAAAGGTCTTTAGCTGTAAGCATCAGAGACACTCGGCATGTCAAATTCATTTATAGACATCACAACAACAACCACGTGTAACAACAACCATGTATTTTGAAAGGAAATGCATGTGGTCGTAGCTTTAGTTTATTACGACATACCTCTGTTCTGCTTCGATGATGATGATCCGGTCAATTCTTCCATTAGATTGCGGTCGAACTGGAAGATATCTGCGGTGGTGAAATGTTCACTGCACACCCAAAGTGGTCCGAGTACAGTACAGAGTAAAGCTGGATGATTGCATCTGTATTTTCGTCATAACGAGTTCTAAAAACAAAGCCAGCCAGTGGCATCTCGAGTCCGACGCACGTTCGAACTCACTACTATTACCGCTACTTACTTACTACCAGAGACTAGGCTACTAACTACTATACCACCACTACTGCTGTTACTATTACTACCCCTAAATATTAGCTATTATTACTTCTATCGCTTGCAACTCCAAACAACAACACGAGAAACTTTCAGCTTCCTGGGTGCCTGGGGCTGCCTGTCTGTCTGTCGCGCAATGCACTGTGGGTAATGTAGGAAATGAGCGCACCGTTCCTCGGCTCGTTACATGAGCCGTTGTCAGCCACTATATCGCCAAATGAAAATATTTATATATTTTTTCATGACCGGATATCATACTAAAGCATGACAAATGCCATGTTATAGTGGCGAACTGATCCTTTAATGTTAACGAAGTCCACACCCACAACACCAGAGGGAGTGCAACGAACCATGTACAACCCAGATTCGGCACAAACAAGGGACTAAATTCTTTTCGCTCCTATGCCACCAAAATGTGGAACGCCCTACCAACTGTCATTAAGACATGCGAATCCCTTGACTCCTTCAAAACCGCTCTCAAAGGGCACCTACGGATGGCTGCAATTCGAAACTGGCCCCCGTAAAATCTGAATCCCCCCCCCGCCCCCCCCTTTTTTCCCCTCACTGTATATATTTATTTTCCCTTTGTACCTCTTTTTTGATGAATTCCTGTTCTGTCTATAGAAGTGTCTATTTGTACGTCTCTAAATGTTTTGATGATTTGAACATGGTGGACCCTGTTGGAAACAAGTGTAATGCTTAATTGGGTCGTCCACTCACAGTTAACAGCCTTTGTATTGAGTTTGTGCTTGAAATGTACTGTAATTCTGCAAACTGTTAATAAATTCTTCAATCAATCAATCAATCAAAGCACCAGCATGCCGTGCAGGCGTGTAAAACAATGCCTCATCAAACTTTCAGATGCTGTTTTTCTCCCAGTGTGGGGGGAGAATGATTAGTATTTGTATTGTGATCTCTCACTAATTTCTGTTGTGTGTGAACAATATAATAGCAATTCAAAGTTGTGCTCAAAACCACACCTACATTCGCTGTCATAAGAACGGGAGGTGCGCTCATGATCACGGCAGCAGAGCCTGTTTGTGCACGGCTGCACGCGCACCTGCAGCCCATCAAGTATAATTTATGCTTCGTCCCGCGATGGTGTCGCGATGTGAGCTTGTATATCAGCTGTTCTCTGCATGCAACACTGTTGCGCAATGAAGTATAAAATGTCTCCTATAGGGTGCACCTCACTGGCCAACACACAAGATTATAGGTTGAATGAACTGAAACCAGCGCTCCCCAAAACAACAGGTTTGGAGATCTGTTGGGAATTGAAACAGTCACCTGTGCGACCATAGTCTCAATGTTTGTGAACAAATAATTGGTCTATAAAACCATGCACACTGAGGAAACATCAAGCTGCTTGCTGTGCTGTCTCAACTTTGGCTCCGGTTGTTAGTCTAGGTCTAGGATATCAAAGTCTCTGTAGTCAGTAAGGACTATAGGGAGTCCAAATATTTACCACAGTAATCCATTGGACATTATGATGCATTTTTGTGGTAGAAAATACATATAGCATATGTTGAGCAGAAGTTCAGTACGTCCTTTGTTCCCTGATGTTTTTGAAGACACCACTATTACAATGTGAGCTGGCACGTTGAGGGGAAGAGGACACATTCAGATGACAGTATCATTTGAAGGCCAATTATTTTGTTCCCACATAAACATTTGGTAATCCACAGTGCTGACTGACACTGCTGAAAAACAGCATAATGAGAGAGAGCGAGAGAGAGAGAGAGAGAGAGAGAAAGAGAGAGAGATGATGAGGTGTAGTTGTAGATTAGGGGCTCCATCTTGTGCCACCCTTATCCCTTATCCCTAAATGGTAAATGGTAAATGGTGCATTTATATAGCGCCTTTATCCAAGGTGCTTTACATAGATTGTGCATTACATTCACCCATTCATACACCGATTGCGGCGGAAGCCATGCAAGGCACCAACCGGCACATCGGGAGCAATTTGGGGTTCAGTGTCTTGCCCAAGGACACTTTGACATGTAGACAGGAGGAGCCGGGATTCGAACCGAAAAGTTATGGTCATTTGTGTATACCCCACCATATAGACAACCAATATAAGGCAAAATGTATACTTTCAGTAGCATGTGACATGTCAAACTAGGGGGTTTTCATGATTTTGAATCCATTCCAAGCATTAGTTTTGCACGAAAAACACTCCTTGGCCTAAAATTGGCCATATCCACATATCCACCAAATGTGCTGACCTCATCACATTTGTGATGACGGCTGTCGCCGTTTTTAGGCCAAGGAGTGTTTTTCGTGCAAAACTAATGCTTGGAATGGATTCAGAATCATGAAAACCCCCTAGTTTGACACATCACATGCTACTTAAAGCATGATGGCATTTTGCCTTATATTGGTTGTCTATGCGGTGTGGTATACAAACATGGCCATAACCTTTTTCCGCAATGTTTCCGGCAGAGCAGACCTCTCATTCTGTGGACCTTAACTCTTACTCCGCTAGCATTTATCTAATTCACGCCAGCATTTTTTAAATTTGAGCTCTTATTTTGAAAAGCTACAGTTCAAGTCTACCGGAAGTAGCTTATCCTAGGACGCTCGACGGAGCTGAGACAGGCCTTGTTTACATGATCGATCTATGCCGGTGCACTGGAGAGCTCCACATCGCTCCACATCGCTCAGGCGATTGAAAGAAACGGATATGGCGTTAAGCGTCAGTATCAAAATTAGGCTTCAATTGACAATAATCTTCGGCAATGGCGCTATAGGAGTTAATGACCAAGTGAATAGAAAAAAACCCAAATAAATAGTATGTCATGACATCACAGGTTAATCCTTAAGCGTTGAGCTTTTGGGCCTGTGGCTCCCTGCGGCTACAAAGAAGTAATTCATTTTCCTAGAATATAGCGGGTGTACACATGCCGCGACTGACCTGTCCATTGTGATAATAATATCAATAATAATAGCGCAGATGAATGACAATCTGAATCTGGATGCATTCATTTTGGGAGATGCTCCTCTGCTGTCACCATGGAGTTGATCGGGAGACGGTCAGTAACCCACGCGATATAGAGACTGCCATCGCGGGGGTGGCAACTGTTCAGGACAGCTGAAAAACTATTTTATTTTTCCTTTTTTATTTTTCTGTCTAAAATGATCTGAAGCTATATTATTATTCATGTAATGTTAGCGCAGGTCTGAAATAGATGTCAGAGCTTAACTCGGCATGTAAACATGACATAATTGTATTAATGTTTAAGTGTAATGATTTTATTGACCGGATTATCCGTAGTCCTCCAGCCGTTAGCTTAAATGTGCTAATATTATAAGCTAACTGCATTACTAAAGCCAATGTATTGCGGTAAATGCGGCATGTCCGCGGTAAATTACTTATAAAAGTGAGTCGCGTTATATTTACCTTAAATACCAGCCAAAGTACATTCCAAATAAACAATTATTTGCCACGTTATGTTGTTATATCAGTTTAATTAATAAAAAACATTACGTTTCTTCTTCGTTGGTATAAGGGGAAATGTTGAAACACTTCCGCATTTCTTCTTCTTTGTTTTTGTGAAATGTTGAGTGACGGCCTGAGATTGGCTAATTCCGTATGACGCAGGCGCCTGTGATTGGCTCTGGCTGTGTTTTACTTCCTTATTGTTCCTTATTTCAGCGACAGAAACAGCTGCCTGTGTGTGTGGCGTTTAATGAACATGGAAGCAGAAAACGAAAAGAACACGATGGACCCTGCTGCTAGACGCGATTTTATCGCTAAAATAATTTGTACTCTACTTAACATGTTGAGGGCAGAAGGTTTGAGACCAAGCCATCAACTAGAATTGGACAAGGAGCTCGAGGAGTTTTTAGATATGGATGACGGTGATGTTGGAAGTCTGACGGAGGAAGATGACTCGGACGAAGAATCCAGTTTGCCAGGTGATATCGACGATGTTCGTGTATTTGAAAATGATGACACAGACTGTAACATTGTCACAGTGGAGGAAAATATCCACGAGGAGACATTAGCCAACGAGGTTGTCCATCCTATTAGAGACAATGAACTCAATAAAATCCGAAACTTCATGTGTAGATGCACAAAGCGCAGAGAAAACACTCATTGCTATCCACAAGCAGTTCAGAGACTATGGATTTGTGCCACGCTCTGTGAAGAAACCTCGACAGAAGCGCTATCTGCAGCCAAATGACATTCAGCGGGTCATATCCTTCATAAGAGGTATTGTAAACAAGTGTAATGCTTTATGGTGTCGTCCACAATAACAGTCTTTGTATTGAGTTGCGCTTGAAATGTACTGTAATTTTCCAATCTGTTAATAAATACTTCAATCAATCAGGTTATGCTGCAGAGTATGCTGTGGTTTTGCCAGGGCGCCAAGCAAACCAGAAAAACTTTTCTGGAGAAGTCCTCTCCTCTAGTACCACCAGGGCAGAAGTTTGGCGTAAATACCAGGAGACATCAAAGAAATATGAGCCTGGTAGGTTAAAAAGAAAGCATGTTATGATGTAAACACTAGGGGTGGATGCTATGTGAAAATAAACAAAGTGTGTGTGTGTGTGTGTGCGTGTGTGCGCACCATGACTGTTATGATTTGTTTAGTTTAGTTTAAGTTTATTGTTTTTGTTCGAGCCATTTCTGTTCTGTTACTTTGAGCTGGGTTTTCTTTATACTAATTTTATGCTTGTTGTTCTTTTCCCCCACTGTGGTGAGTGCTGCACTGCTGCTATCCGGACACCAAGGGGAGCCTAGTGGTATATCAGCCGACTGGCCGTGTGGGTGGCGGCGAGTAGGATCTCACTGTAGCCCACGACCAAGGTTAAAGGTTTGCTGTGTTATGAATGCGAGCACCTCTTTTCACGGTGTCGCTCTTGCTCTTTCTTGCATGCTGTGTGCTTCAGTGCGTGTGTGTGCTTAGATATTCTTCCTAGTCGTTTATTTGGGCAAAGGCTAGTTCCCCTACAGGTTAGCTCTCCTATGAACGTTTGGTCGACTGTTTTGCCTGATTGGCTCTGAATGTAGCAGTACATGGTTTTTAAATGTAATGTAATGTAATCTGTCCTTTTTTTCCAGATGCCCGTGTTTTGTCTCTTAGCTCATTCAGATACATCTGGAAGACGTTTCTGCCAGACATAAAGTGTACCAAGCCTATGTCAGACTTATGTTGGCAGTGTCAAAAGAACAACTACAAGGTACAGTATGTAAATCATTATGAATGGTCAAAATGATTCAAGATCACAAATATGAATTCTAGGGTCCTTGTGGTTACAGTACTAGTGGAATTGTGATGGAGATAGAAGAGTAATTACATGTGGATAACAATCCACTATGCTTGTGCTGTTTTTTTATTTTCCCTTTTGTACAGGTTTACCGAAGTAACGGTCTGGCAGAGGAAGAGAAACGTGACACACTTAATGTACAGCTTGAGCACTTGTCCCTGGTTAAGGGCGAGCGAGACCTATACAACTGCATGCGCAGAGACTGCAAAGAGATTTGCACAGATCAGGATCTGCATCTGCTGAACGGCCCTGTTCCACCTGCAAGCAGGGACTTCAAGATGCACTATTCCTTTGACTTTGCTCAACAGGTAAACTCAATTAAAAGAAAAAAGATAAAACAGATTTGTCAGTCTGAAAATACAAAAAATAATAACAGCCTAATTTGCTATTTTCTTACAGATCTTGTATCCACATCGCCATCACCAGCCAGGAGAGATATTTTTCAAAACTCCACGCAAGTGTGGAATTTTTGGTATATGCTGTGAAGGGATACCAGAACAGGTCAACTACCTTGTAGATGAAGGCATGACATGTGGCAAAGGGAGCAATTCAGTCATTAGCTATGTACACCACTTCTTCTGTAATTATGGGCTGGGAGAGACGGACGTGGATCTTCACTGTGACAACTGCTGTGGCCAGAATAAAAACAAGTTTGTCTTGTGGTATTGTGCCTGGCGCACGATACACAAACTGCATCATCAACTCGGGCTCCACTTTTTGATTGTAGGTCACACAAAATTTGCTCCTGACTGCTACTTCGGTCAGTTCAAGAAGATCTTCCATAAGTCAGACGCCCACAACCTGGCTGACATCGCTGCAATGGTGAACAACAGCTCAAAGCCCAACATCGCACAGCTGGTTGGAACAGAGGATGGCCGTGTGATGGTGCACTGCTATGACTGGCAGAAATTCCTCCAACCATACTTCCGCCCACTGGAGCACATCAAACAGTACCAGCATTTCCGGTGGGTTTATTTTATATTTAAACATTTGTATGTATTTATTGACACTTTTCAATTATATAAAAACTTGTGTTTCAACCCTATAACAACCACTACTTACATAATTTAATATTTCATCACATGCAGCTTTGATGCCAACAAGCCTGGCATAGTGTTTGCCAAGAAACGACACAACGATGAAGAAGAGGTGAAGTTCCAACTGCTTCGTGACGTCAACGTCCTGCCACCAAAGCATGGATTTCCCACTCTACAACCAGCAGGACTGGACAGAGAGAGGCAGGCCTATCTGTACAAACACATCCGAGAGTATTGTGAGGACTATGCCAAAGACACAACATGTCCTAAGCCACCACCCAGCCCACCATCACGCCCAACAAAGTCAAAGACACCAGCCAGATTGTAATAGGATGTTAATAGGATGTTATACCAGGAATTGTTTGCTGTGTTGTTTGCTGTGTGGATTGTAATGTTTGCTGTGATTTGATTTTTTATTAATTATTCCTGGTGTAATTATTGTATATATTGTGTGTGTATATATATAAGGTCAATGGCCTGAGTCACGTTATGTATTTCTACCTTAAATACTAGTCTAAGTACATTACAAAAATGTTTATTTAATAAACATTAAGGCCTCTTCATCCTTGCTTGTTTTGTTGGAACAATAGGGGTCACTGTTTTACCGAATATTTGCCGTTGGGATTTCTCAGATTTGTTTGAGAAACGGATATTATTATTATGCTATTATGATTAACGTGAATGAAGCTTTACTTCATCAGAGTTACGCAAACTCCGTTTACTTCATGGGGCCAGTCTGTCTGTTAGTCTGTCAGTCAATGGCGGCTCTTCTACATAACCTTCTTTGTCCCTATTTGAAGGCCTCAAATAGGGACAACCGGAAGTTTACGGAATGCATTGCAGTCTATGGGCTCGTGCAAGTACATGAACCACGTGACCGGGCTGTTTTCTGCCCCCTCAATATCGCAACTCTTCTATAAGATGGCTCTCCGCATCAAGTGCATAATACTTGTTTATTTGGAGTGAACATGACATTGACGAGTAAATAATATTAACACGACTCCCGTCGATAAGTTATTTAGCCTGGACATTTCCGCATTTAGCTGAAAACGGGCTTAGTACTATTCGGCTAGCGGCAGGAGCTAACGGCTAACAGTCCAGGCCAGGCAGATGCAAAGATGCTGTCTACCATTCTGTCAATGTAAGCGTTTGTATAGCTGTTGCAAAAGACACAAAGCTACAGAGCTACAAAGATGAACTGGTTTCAACTTCACCTACACAGATTCAAAGCTACAAATACGCTGTGTATCTTTGTTTTTGTTCCCCTCTATTGAGAACAAAGGGACGTTTAATAAAAACTGTGGTAACTGCATTATGTATTCAACTTTGACTACTATTTGAATCTACCCCAATAACATAATATAGGTGCTAAAACATTGACATTTTCCAGTTACTATAGTTACTTTGTAGATTTTGATAATTATTATAAAACATACATTAACCACTTCAACCTTATATGCATTAGTATGAATAGGGTAGTAGTACTTTAACTTAAGTAAATCAATTGGGTAATTTATAGTATAGGCCTACTACTTTTTTGAATTTGACAATTTTATAAAGGCTCATTTCCTTACTATACCCTGACCCAGAATTAATAACTATAGCTTCACTCTTGTTTTCGACTCAATACTGCCCCCGCCTGGGGGGGTAGAGTACCTCATTTTAGCAATGAAGAGGAAACAGCGCCCCCAAATGCCACTGACCGTGGAACTGCATCTTTGAAGACCAAATTCTCAGATTGCTGTATCTCTGCAAGACATTACTCTATAAGCCATATCTCAAAAACTAGTGGGTCAAACTGCACAACCAATATGTCAATTTGAAGCTATGATTCCCTGCTTTCATATGACATGATAAAAACAAAAATGAAAAAAATCCAATGGCAGTCCTTCGATCAAATCTGGTCACAGTTTACAAATGAAAAGCTACGTATAAAATGCCATTTGGTCTGGGGGGAAAAAGGAGTATTGCCTGCCAGGCACACCTTATCAACAGCATTTAGAGTTAGGACTTATTTAGACAGGAAAGCAGGAGATGTTCTAAACCATACATGGGCAACTGGCGGCCCGGGGGCCACACGCGGCCCCCACCATCACTTAACCCATTTTTGGGCGGGAACCCCTTTTGGTGTTTTAAGCATTACGTTATACTTTAGCTATTGAAAAATAGCAGATCTACAAGCTCATAGCGCGCCACCGAGTGGCGCGCTACAAGCTTGTAGGTCTGAGAAATCGTGAAAATGTGCCTCAAATCTTTGAATATTACAGAGTGAACATTTTAACTCAAATCTTTGCTTCTGGGGAGGTCCCTGGAACAACATATTTTCAGATGGGGGGGCGGAGGCATATTATATTATCATTTTTGTGGTCCTTGACATGAAATATTGAGCAACACTGATACAGAAACAGGTTTTTCAGAAAACGGTCAGGATTTTGAAGACATTTTTTAAATTTCGACGTCAGGCCTAAATGGGTTAATGCGGCCCTCAGGTTAATATCTGAACATTGGTATATTATTGATTTCAGCTAATTACCAGTATTAAAATGTCTTTTTACATCCAATGTATTTGTATTTAGTTCATAAAGTTAACATAACTATAACTAAATGCATTATTAAATAAAAAAATTCAGGTTTTCCAATTCAAAAATAGCAAAAAACATTAAATTCTAATATAGCAAAAATAGCTAAAATCTACAAGCTCAAAACATGTCGCACTGCAACGTGTTTTGAGCTTGTAGATCGGCTATTTTTGCTACAAAAGTAATATGCAATGTGGCCCCTCCGGAGTGATTATAGTGAAATAATATAGTGGCCCTCTCCATGGTCAAAGTTGCCCACCCCTGTTCTAAATATAACAACACGATGGCTCTTTGTTTTGTATAAAAGTCCACTTTTCACCAGCTGTTGGCTTCAGGTTTAGCCTGACTCTGTGTAGGTGTCGGAGCGTATGAGCTCAACTTCTCCAGGGGTTTAGAATGCACCTACTGTCTTATTTTAACCCCTTTAGGCCTGACGTCCATTTAAAAAAAGGCTTCTAAATCCTAATAGTTCTCTGAAAAACCCATGTTTGTGCTCAACCTTTTTCATGTCAAGGACCCCCAGTATTATCTGTATTGGGCCACGGACCCCCATCTCAAAATATGTTGTTCCAGGGACCCCCTAGAAGCAAACATTTTAGTTAAAAATGTTCGCTCTGAAATATATATTCAAAGATCTGCACCACATTTTCACAACTTTTCAAAAATAGCAGACCTACAAGCTCGTAGCGCGCCACTCGGTGGCGCGCTATGAGCTTGTAGATCTGCTATTTTTCAACAGCTAAAGCACGACATAATGCTTAAAACACCAAAAGTGGTTCCCGCCAGAAATGGGTTACCATGCTGTTCCTTTAGAATGTTAATGACGGTTGAATAATTCATTTTTGAAACAGTGAATTAATCCGGTGATATTACTTAGAACTCAGAACCCAAGCAACAAACATAACGAGAACAAGCTAGGCGAGATGGTCAAAATTTACAATACAATACAACATAAATAATAATAAGAACAATGTCAGCACTATCTTTAGAGTTGCATCTTGTACATAATTATGTGTGGGTTGTTGGCAACCCCGTAGGACCTCAGCCCAGCAAATCAGAGTTGATAACAATACAAAGCTATAGCGCCTGGTTCTATAATTATGTACAAAAGGAAACTGCATTTTAAGAAGGATGTGGGAGTCTCGTTACAGAAAGTGTGTTTTTACCCATTTCCAGCTAATTAAGAGAGTTTTCAACTTTTCCCAGTATGAAGTTTTAAAGATGAGATGCAGATTTTCTTTTCTAATGAAGAGGATATTATATACTGTAGCCAGACAAGAACATTTGAATGAACATTGCATTTCAGTTAATGAGAGACTCTGAGTGACAGAGGGTACTGACAATTCATCAACAAATAAAAATCACACCCGTGTGAAGTGAGGGGCGCTCTTATCATCGTACATCATATGACGTAAAATAGACACGGCAATTTGCTGAGACACTATGACGTAAAAAATTCTCCATTCATTGTCAATGGGAATTTATTGTTTGTGTAAAGGGGAAGCGAGGAACGCAGGCGTTGTTGCCTGGATCAACGACAGGTCTCCTCCAGGTCTGCTCAAGAGGGGCGCAACAACGCAAGCGTAAAAAAAAAAAATCACACCCGTGTGAACTGGGTGGTGTAAATGAATGATTTCATTGTCTGACGTAATTAAATCATGTCTGACGTAATGAAATCACAACCGGGTGTGATTTCATTACCACTCCTACAACTGGCTTTTTTGTGCAGAAAAAATGAGCATGGTTGCTATGTTCACCCTGTTCACCCGGGTGTGATTTCATTACGTCAGAGAACAGGGTGAACATAGCAACCATGCTCATTTTTTCTGCACAAAAAAGCCAGTTGTAGGAGTGGTTTACACCACTCAAAAAGCTAAATAGTATCCAGGTCTGGTGAGTCACGGGCGTGTGCACGAAACGAGCAAGCACGCAACATATTCACGGGACCACGCTCACGGGACCGCGCTCACGTAAATACGCTTGCGTTGTCGCACCGCGACTGCTCCCCAGTGCTCCGCGCAAAAACGCAGGTCTCATTGAAAATGAACTATAGGCGCGTTATATCGCTTCACGTTTGAAAGGGCCTTAAAGACAAAAATAGACACTAAGCCAATTTGCTCAGACACTATGACGTAAAATTCTCCATTCATTGTCAATGGGAATTTAATGTTTATGTAAGACGAAAATAGCCGATTTGCTCGTCCACATATGACGTAAATTGTCCATTCATTGTTAATGGGAATTTAATGTTTGTGTAAGACGAAAATCTACACAAATAGCTGAATATAGGAGCTGAATATAGCTGAATATTTATTTCATTTGGTTACAGGAATTATTTCCATCTGTCATTTCATTTTTATTAGCATATTATCTTCATAGTATAGTTCTGTGTACATAAGGTTTATCCTGGATTAATTTAAAGTTGTGAATTGTGGATCAGCTATTTTCTGTGCCCGCAACTGTTCTGTCACTCTAGGGGTGCGTTCGGAAATGCGCACCGGGAATGTGGTCAGTTTGTTTAGTGTGGTGGGCGGTGACGTCACAGAGTGCGTTCAGTGTGCCTTATTTACGAACGATCACACAGCTGTGATGCATTCACACCGGACAACCCCAGCTTCAGGGTAGGGTCGCTCAGTGCGGGCACTCGGCACACCCGGTGCGCAGCGCACTGGGTTTTCGAACGACAACGCACCGAGTGCACTGAATAAACGAACGACAAGAGAGCACACCAGTGCGTTCAGGGCGCATTTCCGAACGCACCCTAGAATGACTGGCAGCCCAGCCCTCTGGTTGGTCAGTAAGTTAAGACTCTTTCTCACTAAGGACAGACTATTGGGCTCAGATGACATCATTGAGAAACCTGTATTTAAGCAGTCAATTTCTGTTAGTCAGTGTGATTTTTACCCCTCGTCATTTTGGATTCAGACTTGTTGGGCTATATCTCCAAATAACATGTGAGTTTTCCATGTATTTCTGTAATGGTATGTCTCGCTGGGAATACATTTGTATCCCACATTGGTTTGACAAAAGTTTCTGTCTCCGTTTATTTGCGCAATCTCTACCATTCGAACAGAGAACCATTACAGTGAATTCACATCACTTCCATTGTTGGAGATGTGGGGCACAAGAGCTTCGCTTTGTCCACACAAGGTGACAGGCAGACGGAAATAGACAGAGACACACAGCCACCTGCAGGCTCACAGGTGTCTGTGTCTGCACACACAGCCACCTGTACACTACAGCAAGCCAAGAGTCAGTGGAGGGCTCGTAGGAAGCAGCAGGATGCCCTGTTTTGCCGGACGCGCATGGGGCTTGCGTCTGGTGATGCGTCTGGTGATGCGTCTGGTGATGTGTCGCGGTCCACGGCTCAGTGTTGGAGGAAGTACTCTATATTTTAACCCAGCGGCAGAAAGAATGCCTCGTCTCTCCTAATCCAGGGCGTTCTCTCTGTGGTTTTGATCTGACGGATATACTAGCGCTTCATTTCTGCTCCTCATCCGTCTCTCCCTCAAAATAACGCTTTTTGGATCATATATCAAATTTTGGGTGACTGGCTCCCCGGCTACATGTCTCATCTGCTCGTTGGTTAGACAGTATAGGCTACATCGAAGAAGCGGCTGACCTCAAACTAAACTTGAACTTGTATTTCACCTTTTGCAAAGTTTTCTATCAAGTGAGTTCAGTGGATAATCGTTCCCAAGCAGAGGGTCGTGTGAAAGGGACTGACCTTCATGTCCGACAAGGGATAAGGATGGAGGTTGAACTGAACATGTACTGTAAATCTAAAAGACTCCATTGCCACACTGGCAGTGCTGGAAAGTAACTAATTACATGTACTCAAGCATACTGCACCTGAGTACAATCTTGAGGTATTGTATTTTTGAGTGGTGTAAACCACTCCTACGACTGGCTTTGTTAGTTTACGTGTCTGTCTGTCTGTGCTCAAAAAATGAGCATGGTTGCTACGGTCACCCAGTTCACCCGGGTGTGATTTCATTACGTCAGACATTATGTCAGACCACAGCTGATCAGGCTATATAAGACCTTACACCACTCAGTTCACACGGGTGTGATTTTTTCTTTTATTTACTGGAGTATTATCCAATTTTCAATACTTTTACGTATACTCCACTACATCTCAGAGGCAAATGTTGTACTTTTAAACCACTACAATTATTATACTTTGAAGATTTTGATCATTATAACAAGATTATTATTGTAACTTTGAAGACACATGAGACGTACAATGCTATACAAAACATAACTCAACACCAGGAGCAATACAATGTTGCACAGTTGCATCTTTTGATGCTGGTTAGGGCGTTCCACATTTTGGTGGCAGTATATTTTTTGAGGGAACGAGATCAATGGCTGCATATCTATAGACTGCAGTGGATTGTGGAGGAGGTAAATGTGAGAGAGAAATATGGAGAGGGGAAATACAAATTATGAGGCCACAAAAAGAATCTTTAAATATTGTATGATTTAAATTTCAAGGGTTCATAGCCTGAGGAAAGTACAGGCTGTTACAAGAACAGTTACATATTTTAACTCATGTTAAAATATGTAACTGTACAACCTGTACAAGCACAGGTTGTAAAAATGTTATTCTAGGCAAGGACAAAACTGAACGTATACCGGTACTTCAGATACAAACTGTCACTTTAACACATTAGTAGTAGGGAAATCATCTGTGTAATTTTAGATTATACATACAGTAGACCTATATATAAATTGGGTGATTTGAGGCATTTTGTTCCAAAAATGTGTTTTGCAAAAATCCAACTGTTGGTGGCGCTATAACAGGCCCATGTGAAAAGGGTGGGATATATTCCTCAGCCTAGTAGGAAAGTCCGTGAAAGATTTCACGTAAATTGCACGCTGCGTTAATGATTTGAGGCTTTTTGTTCAAAACGGGCCAATCCTGCAAACTCTGAAAGCCAATGTTAGCCAATTAGGATGGAATATGAAATATCGGACAGATCCGTCTTGAACACATGACTATAGAGATACTGTGTAACGATTTGCGGGATGTTTGAACAGAATCTGGAGGAGTAATATCCAAAAATGTGTTTTACAAAAGTCGGCCTCCTTGTGACGCTATAACAGGCCGTTCTGGAAAGTTTAGGGCAGAGGTTCATCGTTGGCATCTAGGGAGTGTGTGTAGCAAAATTTGGCATCGACCGGGTTAACGGTGCCGTAGATTGGACGGACGGACGGACGGACGGACGCACGCACGCACGCACGCACGCACGCACGCACACACGCACACACGCACACACACACGCACACGCGCACACACACACACACACACACACACACACACACACACACACACACACACACACACACACACACACACACACACACACACACACACACACACACACACACACACACACACACGGACGGACGGACGGAGTGCAAAACATACTCTCTCCCCAGGCCTGGTGGAGACAATAATGGAACAAAACGTAGACACAGTCAGAAGGACAGAGTTTGAACAATGACAATTATTTGTCTGTGGATAAAGGCTTAGGGGGGGAAATATTTGTGTTGAGGAGGTGTATTGTTTGTGTGTTTTTATCACATGTTTTGACAGAAATGTGTGCAGTGGCTGTCGACTCATTCCAAATAACAGCTTGTTTACTTTGACGACCATGGTTTATTTCCTGCTCCAAAGCAGAATGGTCTTGCAGGGCTGTGACTCTGTGAGATGCTGAACATAGCACTGAGCACATCTACACCTTTTTTCTACACCATCTGTGGGTCGCGGACCAATTTCTATGGGTCACGGAAATCCCATTATACTTTTCCTACATTCAAAAATAAATAATTATATATATATATATATATATGTAATAAATTGCATTTTATAGCGCTTTTCCAAGTGCTCAAAGCGCTTTACAATGGTTCATTCATTCATACATTGGGAGGTGAAGCTGCAAACAGTCGACGCCAGCGTCCTCACTTCCCACATTCACACACCAATGCTGGCGAGCTCACACCAACCGACTCATTGGAGGCAGTGTAGGGTTCAGTGTCTTGCCCAAGGACACTTCGACATGTGGACAGGAGGAGCCGGGATTCGAACCGCCGACCCAGGGATCATTGGATGACCTGCTCTACCTCCTGAGCCACAGCCGCCCCGATATATATATATATATATATATATATATATATATATATATATATACACACAAACATAGGCTATAAGAAATTATATATGTTTCGCACTTCCACATTTTTGATGGAGCTTTTATATGACAACTAATTTCACCCGCTGGTTTGACAATAATGTTGAATTGCGTTATTACAGATTAATCAATTTCCACTTTTAGCTCTAATGTCTCTGTGCTAATACCTTTCTACATAACAACTATCTATAAATGTCTGGATTTCTGATGATGATGATGAAAAAAAAAGTAGGGTTTAAGTTTAATTGTTAAAAGCCATTAAAACCCTCGGGACCGGCGACAGGCGGATGCTTGTGTCTGTGAGCTCTTGTTGAAACGGTTACGAGTTCAAATGACTTTGTCTCTTTTCTCTCTGTGCCTCCTGCACCCTCCAAAGGAAAGCAGCTATACGGCTGCACTCTAAATGCAAATGGAAGCCGTGGAGTCCTTTAAACCATTTTGACCTGAGATCAGATTCTAAAAAGGTCTTCTACATCCTGACAGTTTTCTGAAAAAGCTATGTTTCTATGTCAGTCGTTCTTCGATTTTTCAAAAATAGCAGACCTACAAGCTCGTAGCGCGCCACTCGGTGGCGCGCTATGAGCTTGTAGATCTGCTATTTTTCAATAGCTAAAGCATAACATAATGCTATAACACCAAAAGGGGTTCCCGCTCAAACTGGGTTAATGTGTTGCACTGTGAACATCACCCACCATGCGACGTCACATGTACAATACAGGGAGGAGAGGCTGAACTTTCCCGGGGTGAATGTTGTAGTTCCTCAATGGAACTCTGCCAGTTGAACCAGCTTTTCAAGTAGAATGGATGGATGGCTTTGTTGAAAGCATAGAGCAGACTGAATCCATTATTTCTGAGCTGAAGCTATTTTTATTGTGACTGCAAAAATGTGGTTCTGTAAAGAAAGAATAATGGCCTGTAAGTTTAACCCATTTTGGGCGGGAACCTCTTTTCGTGTTAGCATTATGTTATGCTTTAGCTATTGAAAAATAGCAGATCTACAAGCTCATAGCGCGCCACCGAGTGGCGCGCTATGAGCTTGTAGGTCTGCTATTTTTGAAAAATCGAAGAACGACTGACATAGAAACATAGCTTTTTCAGAAAACTGTCAGGATGTAGAAGACATTATTAGAATCTGATCTCAGTTCAAAATTGGTTAATAGTAAATGTAGTCACACCGCCATCAATCAGGTTGACACGTTATTGTATTCCATTATGACTGAAGTCTAAGGTCCAATGATCTGGAGCCGTTCTATTCAATATATGTCATGTAAAACGTAGCTCATTAGGAACCCAGAGGTAAAACAGAATGGTTGATTTATTTGTTTATTTAACATTCAATCGGCTTTACAATATTCTGTTCCATTATACTGAAGCTCAACTAACCATAGCATCGCCATTATGACAACAGGTTTGAATGAAGATATGGGCACCATGGTGGCATACCTTCTGAATGAAGATATGGGCACCATGGTGGCATACCTTCCAAGGGGGCGTCTACAGCTCAGATATGGGCACCATGGTGGCATGCCTTCGAAGGGGGCGTCTACAGCTCAGATATGGGCACCATGGTGGCATACCTTCTGAATGAAGATATGGGCACCATGGTGGCATACCTTCCAAGGGGGCGTCTACAGCTAAGATATGGGCACCATGGTGGCATACCTTCCAAGGGGGCGTCTACAGCTAAGATATGGGCACCATGGTGGCATACCTTCGAAGGGGGCGTCTACAGCTCAGATATGGGCACCATGGTGGCAAACCTTCCAAGGGGGCGTCTACAGCTCAGATATGGGCACCATGGTGGCATACCTTCCAAGGGGGCGTCTACAGCTCAGATATGGGCACCATGGTGGCATACCTTCCAATGGGGCGTCTACAGCTCAGATATGGGCACCATGGTGGCATGCCTTCCAAGGGGGCGTCTACAGCTCAGATATGGGCACCATGGTGGCATACCTTCCAAGGGGGCATCTACAGCTCAGATATGGGCACCATGGTGGCATACCTTCCAAGGGGGCGTCTACAGCTCAGATATGGGCACCATGGTGGCATACCTTCCAAGGGGGCGTCTACAGCTAAGATATGGGCACCATGGTGGCATACCTTCGAAGGGGGCGTCTACAGCTCAGATATGGGCACCATGGTGGCATACCTTCCAAGGGGGCGTCTACAGCTCAGATATGGGCACCATGGTGGCATACCTTCCAAGGGGGCGTCTACAGCTCAGATATGGGCACCATGGTGGCATACCTTCCAAGGGGGCGTCTACAGCTCAGTGAAGATATGGGCACCATGGTGGCATACCTTCCAAGGGGGCGTCTACAGCTCAGATATGGGCACCATGGTGGCATACTGTACCTTCGAAGGGGGCGTCTACAGCTCAGATATGGGCACCATGGTGGCATACCTTCGAAGGGGGCGTCTACAGCTCAGATATGGGCACCATGGTGGCATACCTTCTGAATGAAGATATGGGCACCATGGTGGCATACCTTCCAAGGGGGCGTCTACAGCTAAGATATGGGCACCATGGTGGCATACCTTCCAAGGGGGCGTCTACAGCTAAGATATGGGCACCATGGTGGCATACCTTCGAAGGGGGCGTCTACAGCTCAGATATGGGCACCATGGTGGCATACCTTCCAAGGGGGCGTCTACAGCTCAGATATGGGCACCATGGTGGCATACCTTCCAAGGGGGCGTCTACAGCTCAGATATGGGCACCATGGTGGCATACCTTCCAAGGGGGCGTCTACAGCTCAGTGAAGATATGGGCACCATGGTGGCATACCTTCCAAGGGGGCGTCTACAGCTCAGATATGGGCACCATGGTGGCATACTGTACCTTCGAAGGGGGCGTCTACAGCTCAGATATGGGCACCATGGTGGCATACCTTCGAAGGGGGCGTCTACAGCTCAGATATGGGCACCATGGTGGCATACCTTCGAAGGGGGCGTCTACAGCTCAGATATGGGCACCATGGTGGCATACCTTCCAAGGGGGCGTCTACAGCTCAGATATGGGCACCATGGTGGCATACCTTCCAAGGGGGCGTCTACAGCTCAGATATGGGCACCATGGTGGCATACCTTCCAAGGGGGCGTCTACAGCTCAGATATGGGCACCATGGTGGCATACCTTCCAAGGGGGCGTCTACAGCTCAGATATGGGCACCATGGTGGCATACCTTCCAAGGGGGCGTCTACAGCTCAGATATGGGCACCATGGTGGCATACCTTCCAAGGGGGTGTCTACAGCTCAGATATGGGCACCATGGTGGCATACCTTCCAAGGGGGCGTCTACAGCTCAGATATGGGCACCATGGTGGCATACCTTCCAATGGGGCGTCTACAGCTCAGATATGGGCACCATGGTGGCATGCCTTCCAAGGGGGCGTCTACAGCTCAGATATGGGCACCATGGTGGCATACCTTCCAAGGGGGCGTCTACAGCTCAGATATGGGCACCATGGTGGCATACCTTCCAAGGGGGCGTCTACAGCTCAGATATGGGCACCATGGTGGCATACCTTCCAAGGGGGCGTCTACAGCTCAGATATGGGCACCATGGTGGCATACCTTCCAAGGGGGCGTCTACAGCTCAGATATGGGCACCATGGTGGCATGCCTTCCAAGGGGGCGTCTACAGCTCAGATATGGGCACCATGGTGGCATGCCTTCCAAGGGGGCGTCTACAGCTCAGATATGGGCACCATGGTGGCATACCTTCCAAGGGGGCGTCTACAGCTCAGATATGGGCACCATGGTGGCATACCTTCCAAGGGGGCGTCTACAGCTCAGATATGGGCACCATGGTGGCATACCTTCCAAGGGGGCGTCTACAGCTCAGATATGGGCACCATGGTGGCATACCTTCCAAGGGGGCGTCTACAGCTCAGATATGGGCACCATGGTGGCATACCTTCCAAGGGGGCGTCTACAGCTCAGATATGGGCACCATGGTGGCATACCTTCCAAGGGGGCGTCTACAGCTCAGATATGGGCACCATGGTGGCATACCTTCCAAGGGGGCGTCTACAGCTCAGATATGGGCACCATGGTGGCATACCTTCCAAGGGGGCGTCTACAGCTCAGATATGGGCACCATGGTGGCATACCTTCCAAGGGGGCGTCTACAGCTCAGATATGGGCACCATGGTGGCATGCCTTCCAATGGGGCGTCTACAGCTCAGATATGGGCACCATGGTGGCATGCCTTCCAAGGGGGCGTCTACAGCTCAGATATGGGCACCATGGTGGCATGCCTTCCAAGGGGGCGTCTACAGCTCAGATATGGGCACCATGGTGGCATACCTTCCAAGGGGGCGTCTACAGCTCAGATATGGGCACCATGGTGGCATACCTTCCAAGGGGGCGTCTACAGCTCAGATATGGGCACCATGGTGGCATACCTTCCAAGGGGGCGTCTACAGCTCAGATATGGGCACCATGGTGGCATACCTTCCAAGGGGGCGTCTACAGCTCAGATATGGGCACCATGGTGGCATACCTTCCAAGGGGGCGTCTACAGCTCAGATATGGGCACCATGGTGGCATGCCTTCCAAGGGGGCGTCTACAGCTCAGATATGGGCACCATGGTGGCATGCCTTCCAAGGGGGCGTCTACAGCTCAGATATGGGCACCATGGTGGCATGCCTTCCAAGGGGGCGTCTACAGCTCAGATATGGGCACCATGGTGGCATGCCTTCCAAGGGGGCGTCTACAGCTCAGATATGGGCACCATGGTGGCATGCCTTCCAAGGGGGCGTCTACAGCTCAGATATGGGCACCATGGTGGCATACCTTCCAAGGGGGCGTCTACAGCTCAGATATGGGCACCATGGTGGCATACCTTCCAAGGGGGCGTCTACAGCTCAGATATGGGCACCATGGTGGCATACCTTCCAAGGGGGCGTCTACAGCTCAGATATGGGCACCATGGTGGCATACCTTCGAAGGGGGCGTCTACAGCTCAGATATGGGCACCATGGTGGCATACTGTACCTTCCAAGGGGGCGTCTACAGCTCAGATATGGGCACCATGGTGGCATACTGTACCTTCCAAGGGGGCGTCTACAGCTCAGTGTCGGTAAGACAGTCGCAGTTACATACCACCTTAGCACCAGGGAAGCAAGGAGGGAACTTGAGGTGAGCGTCGACGGCAAACGCCTGGAGGTCCAGCAAGCCCCGAAGTACCTTGGCGTGCGTCTGGATCGGACACTGTCCTTCAGACAAACACCTTGAAGAACTCAAGGCCCAAGGTGACATCCAGGGTTGCGCTGATCCGCCGCCTCGCTGGAACAACCAGGGGTGCTTCCGTTAAGACGCTGCGTGTATCCACCCAAGCCCTGGAGCGGAATACTGCGCCCCGTTCTGGAGCAGAAGCCCTCATGCGAGAAAGGTCGACGTGGCAATTAACAACGCCCTCCGAATCATAACGGGATGCCTGAAGCACACCCCTGTGTTCCTCTTGCCAGTCCTTGCGGGAATAGCACCGGCCGGCCTCCGACGGGAGGCCGCCACCCTCGTACTGGCCAGGAAAGCTCAAAAGCACGACTGGCACAACCTGCACAACACCACAACAACTCCAGCGCCTCCAAGCAGACTCAAGTCCCGCCACCCCTACAACAAGGCAGCACAAGAGATGCTCAACTCCACCTCTGAGGACATCTCCAGAGATGCTTGGCTAGCAGCAGCGTGGAAGCAGGAGTGGGAGTCAGCCGGGCCCTCCCGCATGCATCGCTACATCTGGGAACCAGGAGATGGCGCTACAGTATATATAGGAGGAGATGACCTACCTCGCCAGCAATGGACTACACTGAACCGCTTACGGACTGGGGTTGGGCGCTTCAATGCATCAATGCAGAAGTGGGGATTGGCGGACAGTGCAGCATGCCAGTGCGGTCACTCTGAGCAGACCGCCGACCATATCATCAAAACCTGCCCCTTATACGGACCACCCTCGGGAGCCTGCAGCCTCTTTTTTTTAAGATTTGTTTTTGGGTCTTTTTATGCCTTTATTGATAGGGAACAGTATAAGCAGACAGGACAGGCCGAGAGAGATGGGGAGTGACATGCACGTGGCAAAGGCTGTCGAGCTCTGGAGTCGAACCCGCGGCACGCCGTCCGGCTGGTTTGGCAGCCTAGGCACTCCACTCTAGAGTCGATCGACAACAACGGGAGGTAAGAATAAATCTATCGCGACTAGCGACTGGACAGCGGAGGGCCGTCAAACACAGGATATTTTTTCATAAGGGATGATTTAGATTGCGAGTTATGAATGTTTTAAGATTTTCGTTGTCGTCAGCTAAACAGACAGGGAACATTTTCGATGACGTGTCACTGTTGTGCAACACCGAGGATTGCGCAACAAGCGCCTCTAGGCTGTAGAGCGATGCGATCAGTTTTCATAGCACTAATTTGACGGAGATTAATCGATCTCCGTCTCGGGCAACTGACCGTGAACTTGAACTTGATGGTGATCTCCGTCTTGCGCCTCCAAGGTGTTAACCTGGGACCAGAGATGCGGGTGTGGCTCCACAACACCGAGTTGGACCTCTGACGTCACACGAAAGAAGAAGATTCTGCAAAACATTTTTGGCAAACATTCAATGAAAATAGCTGACCTCCAAGTAGATGTAGAACGGCAGTTTTCAAAGCGATTTGGTGTAGAGGGGGGGAAAAGGATCGGGACAAGTAAAGGTCCTTGAGGGATCCCGCTCATATAGGGGTTAAGTGGTTATGGTTCAATAGCCTGGAGCAACTCTCTTCAATATGTGTCAAATCCTAGCTATTGGGAACCCACTGCTGAACCAGTGTGGGATTTTCTCTCCTCTACATGTTGACCCATTAAATCTGTGAGGCTGATTCTACAAAATGTCTTCTAAATCCTAACTAGTTTTCTGAAACGAAAACATATGTTGCATCCCATCTCAAAATACTGTATGTTGTTCCAGGTACTCCCAGAAGTGAAGTTTTGAGTTTAAAATGTTCGCTTTACAAATTTGCGTCTGTTAAACGTCTGCTCCCTTGTGACATGTTGTACATAGCCTGCATGCACACGAAGAAAGGTGTAGGGAATGCACTTTAGATGGAGGAATAGGTACAAGTTTAATGCATTTTGAGAGTCCCAAGGGTTCCTCTAGCAGTCTGATAGCTCTGTCTCTGACTGATGTACGACACTCCTCAGGCTCAGGCTGAAGATTTAGAATTTTAATTATGAACTGTGAAGCGAATACTTAGTCATTTTCTCTCTGAGCCCTCGGCTAAGAAACGTCTTGGGGTTTGCAATCGTATTCTATTCACACCATTTAGATTCACCAATTTCCCTCACCCCGACAGTGTCTCGTTTATTGGCATCGTAAGATAGATAGGCTTGCCTAAAGTCATCTGCTGCTCTTAGATGTCTTTGCACACTTTTAAAAGCTTCACTCATGCTCTTAGATACTGGAGCCAAATGTAAAGATGGGATCCTCAAATGAAAGAATATCCCTTCTCTGTAATCTCTCCTCTCCTCTCCTCTCCTCTCCTCTCCTCTCCTCTCCTCTCCATAACGCTACTATACACGTGCTCTTCAAGGTTATATAGACCTCATCACAGCTACGCACACTCGCACAGATAATGTGTTATTCAAGGTTGTGTAGAGATTGAACCTGCATGGCGGTATCTTCTCCCTGGCAGAGTGGAGAGAAGAGGCTTTGTGGTGAAACGGTGCTGGAATTAACCCCAGGGTACAACTGTATTTAGCTGTAGCACGAAACATCCTCTCTTAAGACTCAAGGCAGACTCGCAGAGTGAAGGGTTTGATCCCCGGATGACAGAAAACTGGATCTTTATATTAGAGCATAATTATAGACATTATGTCTTAATTATATACGTATTATTATTCTTTCAAATCTTGTCATTGCTGCTGTAGTGCATTGGTTCTCAACCTTTTCAGGCTGTGAACCCTCAACATAATCATAATTGAACTGAGGAACTGGCGACACCCCATAATAATCATATTTGAACAGGGGACCCCCCACAATAATCATATTTGAACAGGGGACCCCCCAAAATAATCATATTTGAACAGGGGACACCCCAAAATAATCATATTTGAACAGGGGACACCCCAAAATAATCATATTTGAACAGGGGACCCCCCAGAATAAGGTTTGAACAGGGTACCCCCCAAAATAATCATATTTGAACAGGGGACCCCCCAGAATAAGGTTTGAACAGGGTACCCCCCAAAATAATCATATTTGAACAGGGGACCCCCCAGAATAAGGTTTGAACATGGTACCCCCTAAAATAATCATATTTGAACAGGGGACCCCCCAGAATAATGTTTGAACAGGGGACCCCCCAAAATAATCATATTGGAACAGGAGACCCTCCAAAATAATCATATTATTGGAGCATGAGACCCCCCCAAAATAATAATGATGTTTGAACTGGGGACCCCCCAAAATAGTAATGTTTGAACTGGGGAGCCCCCAAAATAATAATGATGTTTGAACTGGGGACCCCCACCCTGACAAGCATTGTGAATTTTATAGGAGTTGAGGCATTACATTTACTTTGACTCAGTTCCACAGATAAATATTGTGAAAATAGATGATCTACATGCTCACAATGCCTGTATAAGTCGGCTAATTTACAAAACTAGAAACTCGTCACAAGAAACACATCACAAGATCTGCCTCTCAGTCCACCATAGACCTGATCCTGACATCAGACCTGCCTCTCAGTCCACCATAGACCTGATCCTGACATCAGACCTGCCTCTCAGTCCACCATAGACCTGATCCTGACATCAGACCTGCCTCTCAGTCCACCATAGACCTGATCCTGACATCAGACCTGCCTCTCAGTCCACCATAGACCTGATCCTGACATCAGACCTGCCTCTCAGTCCACCATAGACCTGATCCTGACATCAGACCTGCCTCTCAGTCCACCATAGACCTGATCCTGACATCAGACCTGCCTCTCAGTCCACCATAGACCTGATCCTGACATCAGACCTGCCTCTCAGTCCACCATAGACCTGATCCTGCATGACATCAGACCTGCCTCTCAGTCCACCATAGACCTGATCCTGACATCAGACCTGCCTCTCAGTCCACCATAGACCTGATCCTGACATAAGACCTGCCTCTCAGTCCACCATAGACCTGATCCTGACATCAGACCTGCCTCTCAGTCCACCATAGACCTGATCCTGACATCAGACCTGCCTCTCAGTCCACCATAGACCTGATCCTGACATCAGACCTGCCTCTCAGTCCACCATAGACCTGATCCTGACATCAGACCTGCCTCTCAGTCCACCATAGACCTGATCCTGACATCAGACCTGCCTCTCAGTCCACCATAGACCTGATCCTGCATGACATCAGACCTGCCTCTCAGTCCACCATAGACCTGATCCTGACATCAGACCTGCCTCTCAGTCCACCATAGACCTGATCCTGACATCAGACCTGCCTCTCAGTCCACCATAGACCTGATCCTGACATCAGACCTGCCTCTCAGTCCACCATAGACCTGATCCTGACATCAGACCTGCCTCTCAGTCCACCATAGACCTGATCCTGACATCAGACCTGCCTCTCAGTCCACCATAGACCTGGTCCTGACATCAGACCTGCCTCTCAGTCCACCATAGACCTGATCCTGACATCAGACCTGCCTCTCAGTCCACCATAGACCTGATCCTGCATGACATCAGACCTGCCTCTCAGTCCACCATAGACCTGATCCTGACATCAGACCTGCCTCTCAGTCCACCATAGACCTGATCCTGACATCAGACCTGCCTCTCAGTCCACCATAGACCTGATCCTGACATCAGACCTGCCTCTCAGTCCACCATAGACCTGATCCTGACATCAGACCTGCCTCTCAGTCCACCATAGACCTGATCCTGACATCAGACCTGCCTCTCAGTCCACCATAGACCTGGTCCTGACATCAGACCTGCCTCTCAGTCCACCATAGACCTGATCCTGACATCAGACCTGCCTCTCAGTCCACCATAGACCTGATCCTGACATCAGACCTGCCTCTCAGTCCACCATAGACCTGATCCTGACATCAGACCTGCCTCTCAGTCCACCATAGACCTGGTCCTGACATCAGACCTGGCCAGAATAAAAAAATGTAGGGTCATAAAGTGCAGTTTTAGCGACCATAACATGGTTTTCTGTACAGGCAACATTCATAAACCTGCAGTTCATTGCAACACCGTAATCCAAAACAGATCAATGAAACACTGTTCTAGTGAAGCTTTCACAACAGCTCTCGGTAAATTGGACTGGTCAGTATTCTAAATTCCACCTCAGTTGAAGAAACCGACCCGATTCAAACTTATACCTGTTGCTGTAGATCGATATGCTCGAGAGCTGGTGTGCGACGGCCACGGGACGTTTTCATTTCTTCGGGGCCCCATCATTGATGTGTGTATGTGGTGTGTGGCCCCATCATTGCTGTGTGCATGTGGGGGGCCCCATCATTGCTGTGTGCATGTGGGGGGCCCCATCATTGCTGTGTGCATGTGGTGCGGAAAGTAGCTGAACGTAGTCGATTGTCCTCCAAGAAATGGCGATGTGAAAGTCGATCTCGCAGCGGGGTGAAATCAGGCTTCTGTCAGAAGCCGGTGAGGGCTGATTTTGCGTGGCGACACTGGCGCTGTATGATGACGTTGCGTAGGCACTGTATGATGATGACGTCAACTGAGTAAAGGTGTGGAGTATGCATGTTCTCTCCGTGTCCCCTAGGGTAGGTACCCCCCAAAAACATGCAGTAATCCTGGTCTCTAAACCTGGCCAGCCGGGGCCAATAACCGAAGCCAATAACCGTGGCAGAGACTCAGAGTACCCAGCAAGGGTTGTGTAAAATATGGAGTCATTTGAGCGTGCGTGTGCTGTGTTGGGTCATGACTCACGGAGAAGGTGCAGCGAGCTTGGTCTCTGATTGAGTGCGGCGAGATGTTTGCCTCTCAGTTTGTCGATTACTTTCAACGTAGTAATGGTCTTTTCTTTCTATTCATCATTCATTTGTTTTAGGAATTAAAACAGTCTTAAAACTCCTAATTGTCACTTCACTGTCATCCCCAGAGGTTGAGAACAGTATACTGCTGTAGTGCACTATATGTGAGTCTCTCTCTCTCTCTCTCTCTCTCTCTCTGGGACGGAGCTCCTGTCACACTCTGTTCCAACCAGCCTAATTGGAACAGAGGTTGTCAGGAGATGTCCCCATAATGCCTCTGGTTAATTAGTTCTAAAGAGAGAAGGGTTTCTTTTTTTTCTCCAGTATAGCTTTGACTCAATTTGAACCGCAGTGAGCTTATATTAAGTTGGATTTTAATAGAGCTCTTCTATCTCAAGTCTAATGAAGCGGAATCTTATAGCCTTGCCAAAGATGGTTAATTTAGGAAGATACACCGTCCCGATTGGAGCCACGTACTAGAGGCGAGGTGGTACACAAATAGGACAAATGGTCTCCTAAGTGGGTGCCGGCAAATCTCGCAAACTGATCTTGCAAGAGTGTGTTGCTGGGACAGAGAAAGGTTGATAATAAAGTACATTTCCTCCTGATTTGTCTCTCTGAAACAAGCCATTTTAGCATGACATTCTTGGGAATATTGTGTGGTTTGTGACGACCGGGCCCAATATTTAATTCAGTGACCGTGCGGCTATAAAGGATGGTTCAGAAGCTGTGTTCACGTTCACTCTTCCATTGGAAATAAATAGACTGCAACCTCCTGCTTTTACTTCACGCAGATACGGGAAGTAAAAGCTGGCACGTCTGGCTATTTTGGCCTTACTTAGCTGAACTAGCAGATACTGGAAATCGTTTGGGAATTGAACTGAGGCACATCGATCAGGCTGCATGGACGGTGGTCCCCCGCACGCTCATTCACTCTCTTATCTCATTTCGCCCGCAATCTAACACACAGCTAGGCTATGCCCTCAACCCATTAAGCAGAACGCCACTTACTTCATGCTGGCTCTCACTCAGTCAGTGATCAAACCTGCCTGCCTGGCCTCCTCCTGTTGTACCATTCTGTTCCCCACAATGTCAGCATGTCCATTATGGATCGCTGTGGATTGTAATCACGTACACTGTACGTAAACACAGACAGCAGGTATTGTGTGTGTGTGTGTGTGTGTGTGTGTGTGTGTGTGTGTGTGTGTGTGTGTGGGTGCGTCCGTGCGCTGCTACCTCTGTGTTTGGAGGATAAATGTTCGTAATCGTACATATTATAATACAGTTTTGCACATCCATTAGTGTGAGTGATTATTAACCCATTTAGACCTGGGAACGATTCTACAAATGTCTTCCAAATCATGACAGTTTTCTGAAAAACCCTATGTTTCTATGTCGTTAGACATTTTCATGTCAAGGACCCCCAAGATTATATGTAATTGGCCGCCGACCGTGCACCATCTGAAAATATGTAGTTCCAGGGACCCCCCAAAAGCAAAGATTTGAGTCAAAAACGTTGGCTCTGAAATAATATATAAAGATTTGTGCCACATTTTCACGATTTTTCAAAAATACAAGCTCGTAGCGCGCCACTCGGTGGCACGCTATGAGCTTGTAGATCTGCTATTTTTCAATAGCTAAAGCATAACATAATGCTAACACCGAAAGGGGTTCCCGCCCAGACTGGGTTAAGGCCGTTGCTGACGGGGAGCGTGTGGCGCGTGGTGTTCTGGAGCCACCGTTGGCGGTATGAGACCATCACATGCACATCAGTGTCATATAGGGACCGTGGCCGCTTGTGTCAATATAATTGCCCGCCTCTCATCACAAATGAATTGCCAGGGAGCGTCAATCACTGCAATTTCAGTTTCAGTTTATTTTTATTGATAGTGCAACACCACCCCAAGGGGTCTCTGTGCACTTCACAACACCACCCCAAGGGGTCTCTGTGCACTTCACAACATCACCCCAAGGGGTCTCTGTGCACTTCACAACACCACCCCAAGGGGTCTCTGTGCACTTCACAACATCACCCCAAGGGGTCTCTGTGCACTTCACAACATCACCCCAAGGGGTCTCTGTGCACTTCACAACACCACCCCAAGGGGTCTCTGTGCACTTCACAACATCACCCCAAGGGGTCTCTGTGCACTTCACAACATCACCCCAAGGGGTCTCTGTGCACTTCACAACATCACCCCAAGGGGTCTCTGTGCACTTCACAACACCACCCCAAGGGGTCTCTGTGCACTTCACAACATCACCCCAAGGGGTCTCTGTGCACTTCACAACATCACCCCAAGGGGTCTCTGTGCACTTCACAACATCACCCCAAGGGGTCTCTGTGCACTTCACAACACCACCCCAAGGGGTCTCTGTGCACTTCACAACACCACCCCAAGGGGTCTCTGTGCACTTCACAACACCACCCCAAGGGGTCTCTGTGCACTTCACAACATCACCCCAAGGGGTCTCTGTGCACTTCACAACATCACCCCAAGGGGTCTCTGTGCACTTCACAACACCACCCCAAGGGGTCTCTGTGCACTTCACAACACCACCCCAAGGGGTCTCTGTGCACTTCACAACACCACCCCAAGGGGTCTCTGTGCACTTCACAACACCACCCCAAGGGGTCTCTGTGCACTTCACAACACCACCCCAAGGGGTCTCTGTGCACTTCACAACATCACCCCAAGGGGTCTCTGTGCACTTCACAACACCACCCCAAGGGGTCTCTGTGCACTTCACAACATCACCCCAAGGGGTCTCTGTGCACTTCACAACACCACCCCAAGGGGTCTCTGTGCACTTCACAACATCACCCCAAGGGGTCTCATTGTTGTGAAGTGCACTTCACAACAATACACAGCAATAAAGAAGCAAAAAACACAATAGCACAATAGCATTTTTTTTTATTTTTATGTTTTATCCCACAATTTTGTAACCCATTTTTTCACCCAGTGTCAATTATCTAATGTAATCCTGGGCGCTACACTTCCTCTGCCAACCTGGGGGGGGGCAGCGGACTGACCTCATGCTTCCTTCTATGCATGAGGAGTCCAAGCTGCTTCTTTTCACCTGAAAGGGGAGAGTTTCCCCGGCCGGACGTAGCGCGTGGAAGGAACACGTTATTCCTTTCCCCTCCATCAGGCGCCCCGGCTGCCAGGGGGATGTCCACACAGAAAGGTCCTTTCGCCAACCCCGCCTCGGGTATGGGCACTGATGACGCGGAGGAGGGAACACGCCCCCAGCGCCCACATCGTCCCCAGCGGGAATCGAACCCAGGACCTTCTAGCTGTGAGGCAACAGCAGCAAGGAAACACATTAGGCCTAAAGCATAATAAAATGTGCCAATACACATGGCTGAAACAAGTACCATATACGATCTATAAACCATCAGCAGATAGGTGTAAAAATACGTTCAGAAAATCCATTAATACAACATAGGGTTTTAACCCATTCTGGGCGGGAACCCCTTTTGGTGTTAGCATTACGTTATGCTTTAGCTATTGACAAATAGCAGATCTACAAGCTCATAGCGCGCCACCGAGTGGCGCGGTACGAGCTTGTAGGTCTGCTATTTTTGAAAAATCGAAGAACATAGCTTTTTCAGAAAACTGTCAGGATGTAGAAGACATTTTTAGAATCTGATCTCAGGTCAGAATGGGTTTAAACCACAGGGCAGAGCAAGGTGAATATAGAGCGTCGCAGTCCCGCCCATAGAGTATATATATAATAGAGACTGAACTAGCGCGAAGCTCCGCCCCCCCAGCTATTCATGTCAGTGGAAGTTGCTCAGTGGCGTTTTGAAGCACCCGGAAGACTGCCGGAAGTCCCTCCCAGGACCTCAACTTTGAGGTCCTGAGTGACGTAGGGCAACCGAGCGCTCAACGTTAAAGCCCAGCTGCACGGGGTTTCCCGGTCATGAATCCACGGGTCCGCCTGTAGTCCCTCCTCCTACCACTAGGACCCAGAGCTTCAACGTTGGAAAGTCTGCCTGCCCCCTTGGTCCCGCCCCATGTCATGACGACGCCAGGTCCAGGAAATCAATCCCAATGCATTTTTCCCTGCATAGACATTTCAAACAGTATTTATTTAAAGACCTTTATAAGCGTCGTACAAAGCCAACTCGGGTTGTGATAAATCATGACAACAAACACAATATTTTGGACCTAGAACAAATAATTACAAAGAAGAAAAACAACAAAAAAGGTGTTGTAACCTGCCGTTTTTTTTCTTCTTTCTAATTATTTGTTTGGTCCAAAACATTGTGTTTGTTGTCATGATTTGTCACAACTCCAGTTGGCTTTGTCCGCGGCGTAAACGTCTTTAAACAAATACTTTTTGAAAAGTCTATGAGGAAAATGAACGGGGAATTCTTTTCCGGGTCTCTTAGGGCAGGGGTTCTCAACCCGTGGGTCGCGACCCCTCGGGGGGTCGCCAAATTATTTTAGGGGGTCCCCAAATTATTTTCAAAAAAAAAAGAAAAAAAAAAAGATTTATTTTTTTAATTTTTTTTTCACGCTTTTTCAAAAATAGCAGACCTACAAGCTCGTAGCGCGCCACTCGGTGGCGCGCTATGAGCTTGTAGATCTGCTATTTTTAAATAGCTAAATTATAACAATGCTTAAAACACCAAAAGGGGTTCCCGCCCAAAATGGTTTAAGGTTATTGTAGCAGTCAATTTATATTGGGGGTCGGGAGGGGGCGGGGCGGGGGTCCCGAGACCTAGAACAAATAATTACAAAGAAGAAAAACAACAAAAAAGGTGTTGTAACCTGCCGTTTTTTTTCTTCTTTCTAATTATTTGTTTGGTCCAAAACATTGTGTTTGTTGTCATGATTTGTCACAACTCCAGTTGGCTTTGTCCGCGGCGTAAACGTCTTTAAACAAATACTTTTTGAAAAGTCTATGAGGAAAATTAACGGGGAATTCTTTTCCGGGTCTCTTAGGGCAGGGGTTCTCAACCCGTGGGTCGCGACCCCTCGGGGGGTCGCCAAATTATTTTAGGGGGTCCCCAAATTATTTTCAAAAAAAAAAGAAAAAAAAAAAGATTTATTTTTTTAATTTTTTTTTCACGCTTTTTAAAAAATAGCAGACCTACAAGCTCGTAGCGCGCCACTCGGTGGCGCGCTATGAGCTTGTAGATCTGCTATTTTTAAATAGCAAAATTATAACAATGCTTAAAACACCAAAAGGGGTTCCCGCCCAAAATGGTTTAAGGTTATTGTAGCAGTCAATTTATATTGGGGGTCGGGAGGGGGCGGGGCGGGGGTCCCGAGACGTTGCCAAAGCATTTTCGGGGGTCCCCGGCCAAAAACGTTGAGAACCCCTGTCTTAGGGGGCTCTATAGCAGTTGTTCCCAAACTTTTTCATGTCAAGGACCCCCAAATTGACAGTAATTGGCCCGTGGACCCCCATTTGAAAAGATATGCCAGGGACCCCCCCCATAAGAGAAGGTTTTTACGGCTCAACCCGTTTAATTTCAAGGACCCCCAGTTTGACATGCATTAATCTGCTCTGGGGTCTACGGACTCCATTTAATGGCATTTCTGTCTCTGGGACCCCCAATTTATATTGTAAAATCAATTTGTACACGCAGAGAGTGTACACATTTCACTCTCTGAGTTACAGACCCATAAGGGTCCATTTGGTTCCAAACTATCATTTAGCTGGGGACCCCCTGGAACTCCCTCAAGGAACCCTGGGGGTCCCAGGACCCCACTTTGGGAAGCCCTGCTCTATAGTATAGCCTACTTCCCGTGTGAAAAGGCCTTTAGCCTGTTTCTCCACTTATTTTTGAGTGGTGTAAACCACTCCTACAACTGGCTTTGTTAGTGCAGAAAAATGAGCATGGTTGCTATGTTCACCCTGTTCATCCGGGTGTGATTTCATTATTTAGTCTGTCTGTGCTCAAAAAATGAGCATGGTTGCTACGGTCACCCAGTTCACCCGGGTGTGATTTCATTACGTCAGATCTGATTTCATTACGTCAGAGCTGATCAGGCTATATAATACCTTACACCACTCAGTTCACACGGGTGTGATTTTTTAAGTTACGTTTACGTCATTCACCAGCCTGAATATACGTCTACGTTATTCACCAGCCTGAATATACGTTTACGTTATTCACTTATTTGTTACATTATGTTTACGTCATTCACCAGCCTGAATATACGTTTACGTTATTCACTTATTTGTTACATTATGTTTACGTCATTCACCAGCCTGAATATACGTTTACGTTATTCACTTATTTGTTACGTTATGTTTACGTTATTCACCAGCCTGAATACGATGGATAATAATAACAACAATAAAGCTTTCAAGACAGAGTTACAAAGTGCTTCACAGAGAATAAAAAAAAACACATCACACAACAAGAATAAGAGCAAAAATAAACATGACACAATAGGTTAAAACATTTGGGGAATAAAGGCATCTTTATGCAAGTTGAGCTTTGGTGGCTCGAGTAGGTCGGAGCAGTGGCATGCACAAATAGACACTAGGGGGTGCTAGTCCTTCTAGACTCACTGAAATCTATCTCTATACAAGACACAGTCCTTCTAGACTCACTGAAATCTATCTCTATACAAGACACAGTCCTTCTAGACTCACTGAAATCTATCTCTCTACAAGACACAGTCCTTCTAGACTCACTGAAATCTCTCTCTCTACAAGACACAGTCCTTCTAGACTCACTGAAATCTACCTCTCTACAAGACACAGTCCTTCTAGACTCACTGAAATCTACCTCTCTACAAGACACAGTCCATCTAGACTCACTGAAATCTACCTCTCTACAAGACACAGTCCTTCTAGACTCACTGAAATCTACCTCTATACAAGACACAGTCCTTCTAGACTCACTGAAATCTACCTCTATACAAGACACAGTCCTTCTAGACTCACTGAAATCTATCTCTATACAAGACACAGTCCTTCTAGACTCACTGAAACTCATGTTATGAGGAGTTCATTCACATTAAAAGAGTCTGTCTGGTGCTTCTAGACATCTTGTTAAGTAACGGAGTGCAGAGAGACGTGCCTGCTGCTCTCACAGTGTTTTCTGTAGAACTATCAAATAAGAATCACATTCTGGTCTCTGTCGGTCTCGGTATCGACTCAGATTCAACACTAATAGGATGGCTGTAGCAGTTGTCAGAGTAGTAGCAGGTCAGTCTATGACGTCAGTCATCTACGACACACCAACTTGGCCTACATGTGACATCATGTCTACGTCACACGTAGGCCCGCTAAGCTATATAAGTTCTGACTCACACAGTAGGACTGCATTGAGTGCATTCCTTCAAGTCATTCATTCAAGGTATTCAGGACTGCATTCTTTTACAGGAAGAATTCTATAAACTACTGTGAGAAATGCTTCGTTGGACGGTGCACCTAAAAGGGCTTCCAGAGACACCGTATGATGCTGCTGTAGCAGTGGACCACAAAGTGTACTGCTTTAGAGGAGACTTTATCGAGTCCGAGCGTCGGACTGAAGTGCATGTCTACAACACAGTGTCTTTATGCTGGACCGAGTTGCCCCCAGAGACACCTGGAAGAGGACAACGCCCCCTTAAGGTTCACCCCATGACCACCAGCCGCACAGCTGTGCTGATCGACCCTTTTATCTACATCTGGGGGGGATGTAGATACACACAGAACTACAGCAAGGTGCTTTATGCATTTGATGTCGACGACCACAGAATGCTCACACCCAATGTTTCTGGGACTGTTCCAGAGGGGAGGTACGGCCACTCAGCCTGTGTTGTTGGGAAGGTCATGTTTATCCATGGAGGATGGACCCAGCCTGGATACTCTAATGACATCTACAAGTTGGACACCACCACAATGATCTGGACTTCAATTAACACCAGAGGAACTCCACCTCCTGCTACAGCAGGTCACTCTTCCACCATCATTGGGACAAAGATGTTTGTATTTGGGGGCTATTGGTCTGTAACGTACCACACCACCATCAGAGTGTTTGAGACAGAGACCAACCAATGGATGGACACTCCTTCTGCACAGCCTCTTCCAGAAGGATGCTACAGTCATACAGGCTTTACCTACAATGGAGAGCTGTACATATTTGTTGGCAGTAACAATCAATGCTTCAATGATCTGTGGAAATTCAGTCCAGAGACCTTCACCTGGAAGAAGGTTGGGTCCAAAGGGAATGTTCCATGTTTAAGAACTTCTAGCACAATATGGAGTAACATGGTATTCTGTTGCATGGTGGGAGATCGTATCATCCTCTTTGGAGGACGTACATCATACACCACAGTCAATGATGACCTGTATGTCTTAGACTTGAGTCCTAGTCTGAAGACCTTATGCAAGCTGGCAGTTATTCAGTACAGTCTGGATCAATCTGAACTCCCACACAACATCAGGTGGGAACTGGCAGCCATGACTACCAACAGCCAATAGGAACTGGCAGCCATGACTACCAACAGCCAATAGGAACTGGCAGGCATGACTACCAACAGCCAATACGAACTGGAAGCCATGACTACCAACAGCCAATACGAACTGGCAGCCATGACTACCAACAGCCAATAGGAACTGGCAGCCATGACTACCAACAGCCAATACGAACTGGCAGCCATGACTACCAACAGCCAATACGAACTGGCAGCCATGACAACCAACAGCTAATAGGAACTGGCAGCCATGACTACCAACAGCCAATAGGAACTGGCAGGCATGACTACCAACAGCCAATACGAACTGGAAGCCATGACTACCAACAGCCAATACGAACTGGCAGCCATGACTACCAACAGCCAATAGGAACTGGCAGGCATGACTACCAACAGCCAATAGGAACTGGCAGCCATGACTACCAACAGCCAATAGGAACTGGCAGCCATGACTACCAACAGCCAATAGGAACTGGCAGGCATGACTACCAACAGCCAATAGGAACTGGCAGCCATGACTACCAACAGCCAATAGGAACTGGCAGCCATGACTACCAACAGCCATTAGGAACTGGCAGCCATGACTATACCAACAGACAATAGGAACTGGCAGCCATGACTACCAACAGCCATTAGGAACTGGCAGCCATGACTACCAACAGCCAATAGGAACTGGCAGCCATGACTACCAACAGCCAATAGGAACTGGCAGCCATGACTATACCAACAGACAATAGGAACTGGCAGCCATGACTACCAACAGCCAAAAGTAACTGGCAGCCATGCCTACCAACAGCCAATAGGAACTGGCAGCCATGACTACCAACAGCCAATAGGAACTGGCAGCCATGACTACCAACAGCCAATAGGAACTGGCAGCCATGACTACCAACAGTCAATAGGAACTGGCAGCCATGACTACCAACAGCCAATAGGAACTGGCAGCCATGACTACCAACAGCCAATAGGAACTGGCAGCCATGACTACCAACAGCCAATAGGAACTGGCAGCCATGACTACCAACAGCCAATAGGAACCTGCAGCCATGACTACCAACAGCCAATAGGAACTGGCAGCCATGACTATACCAACAGACAATAGGAACTGGCAGCCATGACTACCAACAGCCAATAGGAACTGGCAGCCATGACTACCAACAGCCAATAGGAACTGGCAGCCATGACTACCAACAGCCAAAAGGAACTGGCAGCCATGACTACCAACAGCCAATAGGAACTGGCAGCCATGACTACCAACAGCCAATAGGAACTGGCAGCCATGACTACCAACAGCCAATAGGAACTGGCAGTCATGACTACCAACAGCCAATAGGAACTGGCAGCCATGACTACCAACAGCCAATAGGAACTGGCAGCCATGACTACCAACAGCCAATAGGAACTGGCAGCCATGACTACCAACAGCCAACAAAAGAAAACAAGAGGCTACTAAAAAAAATCCCAGCCGTATGAAGTGAGGGGGGCTCTTATCATCGTACATCATCATGGCGTAACTTGTCGATTTGCTCAGACACATGACGTAAATTCTCCTTCATTGTCAACGGCAAATGTGACAAGAGTTCAGGACTAAAAAGATGTATATAGGAGGGGCTAGCACACCTCAAAAAGGGGGCAGCAAACAAGATCTGTCCACTGATTGGACGAAGAGAGCCCTGTGGTTTACAAAGACACGTTTGGAAGACACTTTTTTTTCCCAGCAAATTCAAATTCATATTTGAACCGAGACATTACCCCAGGTCAGGGGTCGGCAACCCAAGATGTTGAAAGAGCTATTTTCGACCAAAAATAAATTCAAAATCTATCTGGAGCCGCAAAGGAAATGTACGCATTATAATGCGGCTTGCCAAGCTTTATTATCTCCTGGGTTGCAACGAAACTAGCAGAATTTACCATGCTTTCCCTGGAAATGTCTTTCACTGATTTCTGCCCCCTCAATGTCGTACCTCTGTCTTACTCTATGGCTCTGCTATGGGGGCGCTGGCTATTTAGAGGGGGGGGGGGGGGGGGGGCACGGTGGCACAGTTGGTAGTGCTGTCGCCTCACAGCTAGAAGGTCCTGGGTTCGATTCCCACCGGGGACGCTGTGGGCGCTCGGGGAGTGCTCTCTCCTCCGCGTCATCAGTGCCCATACCCGAGGCGGGGTTGGTGAAAGGGCTTTTCTGTGTGTCCCCTAGGGCAGGGGTTCTCAACCCGTGGGTCGCGACCCCTCGGGGGGTCGCCAAATTATTTTGGAGGGTCCCCAAATAAAAAAAATAAATAAATAAATGAATGGCTGGAAAATGGAAATGAAGAGTTTACATATAGTACACATAGTACATGCATACACCTTCCCTAATGATTATATCTGATTTCAGTATTTATTTATGGTGTATTGTCTCTATTATTAAGGTTATTGTAGCAATCAATTTGTATTGGGGGTCGGGATGGGGGCGGGGCGGGGGTCCTGAGACATTGCCAAAGCATTTTCGGGGGTCCCCGGACAAAAACGTTGAGAACCCCTGCTCTAAATGTCTCTGCACGCCATTGGGTTGGAGATAGGACGGGGCACCAGAGATGGCCTTAAACGTAATACATTATTAAAATCAATTCTGAAAGAGATTGGAAGCCAATGCAAGGATACCAGGATTGGTGAAATATGATCCTACTTTTGGAGCCTTCCGAACTATAGTTGTAAATGTTAATGTCGGCATGAAGGCTGTGTGTTCCATTTGCACACATGAGTCTGTGGACACAGTCCTTCTAGACTCACTGAAATCTATCTCTATACAAGACACAGTCCTTCTAGACTCACTGAAATCTATCTCTATACAAGACACAGTCCATCTAGACTCACTGAAATCTATCTCTATACAAGACACAGTCCTTCTAGACTCACTGAAATCTATCTCTATACAAGACACAGTCCATCTAGACTCACTGAAATCTATCTCTATACAAGACACAGTCCTTCTAGACCAGGGGTGCCCACACTTTTTGACTTGAGAGCTACTTTCAAAATGACCAGCTCGGCAAGATCTACCCACCAAATCAATTATTATACCATTGCTGAAAATAGTTTAAATATGTACCTGAGGGGGCTTCGGAATAGTAGAGTTCGTGTTACATTCTGTACAGTATAAGACAAATGCACTTGGAATGGGAAAAAGAGGGGGAGAAATGTTTTTTTTCTTTTTCAATATATTTAAATGAAATACTCTTTAGGGGCATGTCATGTGATCTACCTGCACAGCCTTTGTGATCTACTGGTAGATCGCGATCTACCTTTTGGGCACCCCTGTTCTAGACTCACTGAAATCTATCTCTCTACAAGACACAGTCCTTCTAGACTCACTGAAATCTACCTCTATACAAGACACAGTCCATCTAGACTCACTGAAATCTACCTCTCTACAAGACACAGTCCTTCTAGACTCACTGAAATCTATCTCTATACAAGACACAGTCTTTCTAGACTCACTGAAATCTATCTCTCTACAAGACACAGTCCATCTAGACTCACTGAAATCTACCTCTCTACAAGACACAGTCCTTCTAGACTCACTGAAATCTATCTCTCTACAAGACACAGTCCTTCTAGACTCACTGAAATCTACCTCTATACAAGACACAGTCCTTCTAGACTCACTGAAATCTATCTCTCTACAAGACACAGTCCTTCTATACTCACTGAAATCTATCTCTATACAAGACACAGTCCTTCTAGACTCACTGAAATCTACCTCTCTACAAGACACAGTCCATCTAGACTCACTGAAATCTACCTCTCTACAAGACACAGTCCTTCTAGACTCACTGAAATCTACCTCTCTACAAGACACAGTCCATCTAGACTCACTGAAATCTACCTCTCTACAAGACACAGTCCTTCTAGACTCACTGAAATCTACCTCTATACAAGACAGTCCTTCTAGACTCACTGAAATCTATCTCTCTACAAGACACAGTCCTTCTAGACTCACTGAAATCTATCTCTCTACAAGACACAGTCCTTCTAGACTCACTGAAATCTATCTCTCTACAAGACACAGTCCTTCTAGACTCACTGAAATCTATCTCTCTACAAGACACAGTCCATCTAGACTCACTGAAATAAATTCTGGTCTCTGTCGGTCTCGGTATCGACTCAGATTCAACACTAATAGGATAGCTGTAGCAGTTGTCAGAGTAGTAGCAGGTCAGTCTATGACGTCAGTCATCTACGACACACCAACTTGGCCTACATGTGACATCATGTCTACGTCACACGTAGGCCCGCTAAGCTATATAAGTGCTGACTCACACAGTAGGACTGCATTGAGTGCATTCCTTCAAGTCATTCATTCAAGGTATTCAGGACTGCATTCTTTTACAGGGAGAATTCTATAAACTACTGTGAGAAATGCTTCGTTGGACGGTGCACCTAAAAGGGCTTCCAGAGACACCGTATGATGCTGCTGTAGCAGTGGACCACAAAGTGTACTGCTTTAGAGGAGACTTTATCGAGTCCGAGCGTCGGACTGAAGTGCATGTCTACAACACAGTGTCTTTATGCTGGACCGAGTTGCCCCCAGAGACGCCTGGAAGAGGACAACGCCCCCTTAACGTTCACCCCATGACCACCAGCCGCACAGCTGTGCTGATCGACCCTTTTATCTACATCTGGGGGGGAATTACTGACACACAGAACTACAGCAAGGTGCTTTATGCATTTGATGTCGACGACCACAGAATGCTCACACCCAAGGTTTCTGGGACTGTTCCAGAGGGGAGGTACGGCCACTCAGCCTGTGTTGTTGGGGAGGTCATGTTTATCCATGGAGGATATCCTAGATACTCTAATGACATGTACAAGTTGGACACCACCACGATGATCTGGACTTCAATTAACACCAGAGGAACTCCACCTCCTGCTACAGCAGGTCACTCTTCCACCATCATTGGGACAAAGATGTTTGTATGTGGGGGCTATTGGTCTGGGACGTACCACACCACCATCAGAGTGTTTGAGACAGAGACCAACCAATGGATGAACACTCCTTCTGCACAGCCTCTTCCAGAAGGATGCTACAGTCATACAGGCTTTACCTACAATGGAGAGCTGTACATCGTGTACATTGTTGGCAGTGACGAGCAATGCTTCAATGATCTGTGGAAATTCAGTCCAGAGACCTTCACCTGGAAGAAGGTTGGGTCCAAAGGGAATGTTCCATGTTTAAGAACTTCTAACTCAATATGGAGTCACATGGTATTCTGTTGCATGGTGGGAGATCGTATTATCCTCTTTGGAGGACGTAAATCATACACCACAGTCAATGATGACCTGTATGTCTTAGACTTGAGTCCTAGTCTGAAGACCTTATGCAAGCTGGCAGTTATTCAGTACGGTCTGGATCAGTCTGAACTCCCACACAACATCAGGTGGGAACTGGCAGCCATGACTACCAACAGCCAATAGGAACTGGAAGCCATGACAACCAACAGCCAATAGGAACTGGCAGCCATGACTACCAACAGCCAATAGGAACTGGCAGCCATGACAACCAACAGCCAATAGGAACTGGCAGCCATGACTACCAACAGCCAATAGGAACTGGCAGGCATGACTACCAACAGCCAATAGGAACTGGCAGGCATGACTACCAACAGCCAATACGAACTGGAAGCCATGACTACCAACAGCCAATACGAACTGGCAGCCATGACAACCAACAGCCAATAGGAACTGGCAGCCATGACTACCAACAGCCAATAGGAACTGGCAGGCATGACTACCAACAGCCAATAGGAACTGGCAGGCATGACTACCAACAGCCAATAGGAACTGGCAGCCATGACTATACCAACAGCCAATAGTAACTGGCAGCCATGACTACCAACAGACAATAGGAACTGGCAGCCATGCCTACCAACAGCCAATAGGAACTGGCAGCCATGACTACCAACAGCCAATAGTAACTGGCAGCCATGCCTACCAACAGCCAATAGGAACTGGCAGCCATGACTACCAACAGCCAATAGGAACTGGCAGCCATGACTACCAACAGCCAATAGGAACTGGCAGCCATGACTACCAACAGCCAATAGGAACTGGCAGCCATGACTACCAACAGCCAACAAAAGAAAACAAGAGGCTACTAAAAAAAATCACAGCCGTATGAAGTGAGGGGGGGTCTTATCATCGTACATCATCATGGCATAACTTGTCGATTTGCTCAGACACATGACGTAAATTCTCCTTTCATTGTCAACGGCAAATGTGACAAGAGTTCAGGACTAAAAAGATGTATATAGGAGGGGCTAGCACACCTCAAAAAGGGGGCAGCAAACAAGATCTGTCCACTGATTGGACGAAGAGAGCCCTGTGGTTTACAAAGACACGTTTGGAAGACACTTTTTTTTTTCATATTTGAACCGAGACATTACCCCAGGTCAGGGGTCGGCAACCCAAGATGTTGAAAGAGCTATTTTCGACCAAAAATAAATTCAAAATCTATCTGGAGCCGCAAAGGAAATGTACGCATTATAATGCAGCTTGCCAAGCTTTATTATCTCCTGGGTTGCAACGAAACTAGCAGAATTTAGCATGCTTTCCCTGGAAATGTCTTTCACTGATTTCTGCCCCCTCAATGTCGTACCTCTGTCTTAATCTGTGGCACTGCTATGGGGGCGCTGGCTATTTAGAGGGGGGGGGGGGGGGGGGGGCACGGTGGCACAGTTGTTAGTGCTGTCGCCTCACAGCTAGAAGGTCCTGGGTTCGATTCCCACCGGGGACGCCGTGGGCGCTCGGGGCGTGTCCTCTCCTCCGCGTCATCAGTGCCCATACCCGAGGCGGGGTTGGCCTTTCTGTGTGTCCCCTAGGGCAGGGGTTCTCAACCTGTGGGTCGCGACCCCTCAGGGGGGTCGCCAAATTATTTTGAAAATAAACTGAATGGCTGGAAAATGGAAATGAAGAGTTTACATATAGTACACATAGTACATGCATACACCTTCCCTAATGATTATATCTGATTTCAGTATTTATTTATGGTGTATTGTCTCTATTATTAAGGTTATTGTAGCAATCAATTTGTATTGGGGGTCGGGATGGGGGCGGGGCGGGGGTCCTGAGACATTGCCAAAGCATTTTCGGGGGTCCCCGTACAAAAACGTTGAGAACCCCTGCTCTAAATGTCTCTGCACGCCACTGGGTCGGAGATAGTACGGGGCACCAGAGATGGCCTTAAACGTAATACATTATAAAAATCAATTCTGAAAGAGATTGGAAGCCAATGCAAGGATACCAGGATTGGTGAAATATGATCCTACTTTTGGAGCCTTCTGAACTATAGTTGTAAATGTTAATGTCGGCATGAAGGCTGTGTGTTCCATTTGCACACATGAGTCTGTGGACACAGTCCTTCTAGACTCACTGAAATCTATCTCTATACAAGACACAGTCCTTCTAGACTCACTGAAATCTATCTCTATACAAGACACAGTCCATCTAGACTCACTGAAATCTACCTCTCTACAAGACACAGTTCTTCTAGACTCACTGAAATCTATCTCTATACAAGACACAGTCCATCTAGACTCACTGAAATATATCTCTATACAAGACACAGTCCATCTAGACACTGAAATCTATCTCTCTACAAGACACAGTCCTAGACTCACTGAAATCTATCTCTATACAAGACACAGTCCTTCTAGACTCACTGAAATCTATCTCTCTACAAGACACAGTCCTTCTAGACTCACTGAAATCTATCTCTCTACAAGACACAGTTCTTCTAGACTCACTGAAATCTATCTCTATACAAGACACAGTCCATCTAGACTCACTGAAATCTATCTCTATACAAGACACAGTCCATCTAGACACTGAAATCTATCTCTCTACAAGACACAGTCCTTCTAGACTCACTGAAATCTATCTCTCTACAAGACACAGTCCTTCTAGACTCACTGAAATCTATCTCTCTACAAGACAGTCCTTCTAGACTCACTGAAATCTACCTCTATACAAGACACAGTCCTTCTAGACTCACTGAAATCTATCTCTATACAGGACACAGTCCTTCTAGACTCACTGAAATCTATCTCTATAAAAGACACAGTCCTTCTAGACTCACTGAAATCTACCTCTATACAAGACACAGTCCTTCTAGACTCACTGAAATCTACCTCTCTACAAGACACAGTCCTTCTAGACTCACTGAAACTCATGTTATGAGGAGTCCATTCACATTAAAAGAGCCTGTCTGGTGCTTCTAGACATCTTGTTAAGTAACGGAGTGCAGAGAGACGTGCCTGCTGCTCTCACAGTGTTTTCTGTAGAACTATCAGGAATCACATTCTGGTCTCTGTCGGTCTCGGTATCGACTCAGATTCAACACTAATAGGATAGCTGTAGCAGTTGTCAGAGTAGTAGCAGGTCAGTCTATGACGTCAGTCATCTACGACACACCAACTTGGCCTACATGTGACATCATGTCTACGTCACACGTAGGCCCGCTAAGCTGACTATATAAGTGCTGACTCACACAGTAGGACTGCATTGAGGGCATTCCTTCAAGTCATTTATTCAAGGTATTCAGGACTTCATTCTTTTACAGGGAGAATTCTATAAACTACTGTGAGAAATGCTTCGTTGGACGGTGCACCTAAAAGGGCTTCCAGAGACACCGTATGATGCTGCTGTAGCAGTGGACCACAAAGTGTACTGCTTTAGAGGAGACTTTATCGAGTCCGAGCGTCGGACTGAAGTGCATGTCTAAAACACAGTGTCTTTATGCTGGACCGAGTTGCCCCCAGAGACGCCTGGAAGAGGACAACGCCCCCTTAAGGTTCACCCCATGACCACCAGCCGCACAGCTGTGCTGATCGACCCTTTTATCTACATCTGGGGGGAAATGACTGACACACAGAATTACAGCAAGGTGCTTTATGCATTTGATGTCGACGACCACAGAATGCTCACACCCAAGGTTTCTGGGACTGTTCCAGAGGGGAGGTACGGCCACTCAGCCTGTGTTGTTGGGGAGGTCATGTTTATCCATGGAGGATATCCTGGATACTCTAATGACATCTACAAGTTGGACACCACCACGATGATCTGGACTTCAATTAACACCAGAGGAACTCCACCTCCTGCTACAGCAGGTCACTCTTCCACCATCATCGGGACAAAGATGTTTGTATTTGGGGGCTACCACACCATTGGGGGCCAATGGTCTGGGCCGTACCACACCACCATCAGAGTGTTTGTGTTTGAGATAGAGACCAACCAATGGATGAACACTCCTTCTGCACAGCCTCTTCCAGAAGGATGCTACAGTAATACAGGCTTTACCTACAATGGAGAGCTGTACATATTTGTTGGCAGTAACAATCAATGCTTCAATGATCTGTGGAAATTCAGTCCAGAGACCTTCACCTGGAAGAAGGTTGGGTCCAAAGGGAATGGTCCATGTTTAAGAACTTCATATGAGAATAAGAACACAATATGGAGTCTGGACAATATGGTATTCTGTTGCATGGTGGGAGATCGTATCATCCTCTTTGGAGGACGTAAACCACAGTCAATGATGACCTGTATGTCTTAGACTTGAGTCCTAGTCTGAAGACCTTATGCAAGCTGGAAGTTATTCAGTACGGTCTGGAGCAGTCTGAACTCCCACACAACATCAGGTGGGAACTGGCAGCCATGACTACCAACAGCCAATAGGAACTGGCAGCCATGACAACCAACAGCCAATAGGAACTGGCAGCCATGACTACCAACAGCCAATAGGAACTGGCAGGCATGACTACCAACAGCCAATAGGAACTGGCAGGCATGACTACCAACAGCCAATACGAACTGGAAGCCATGACTACCAACAGCCAATACGAACTGGCAGCCATGACTACCAACAGCCAATAGGAACTGGCAGCCATGACAACCAACAGCCAATAGGAACTGGCAGCCATGACTACCAACAGACAATAGGAACTGGCAGCCATGACTACCAACAGCCAATAGTAACTGGCAGCCATGACTACCAACAGACAATAGGAACTGGCAGCCATGACTACCAACAGACAATAGGAACTGGCAGCCATGACTACCAACAGCCAATAGGAACTGGCAGCCATGACTACCAACAGCCAATAGTAACTGGCAGCCATGCCTACCAACAGCCAAAAGGAACTGGCAGCCATGACTACCAACAGCCAATAGGAACTGGCAGCCATGACTACCAACAGCCAATAGGAACTGGCAGCCATGACTACCAACAGCCAATAGGAACTGGCAGCCATGACTACCAACAGCCAATAGGAACTGGCAGGCATGACTACCAACAGCCAATAGGAACTGGCAGCCATGACTACCAACAGCCAATAGGAACTGGCAGCCATGACTACCAACAGCCAATAGGAACTGGCAGCCATGACTACCAACAGACAATAGGAACTGGCAGCCATGACTACCAACAGCCAATAGTAACTGGCAGCCATGACTACCAACAGCCAATAGGAACTGGCAGCCATGACTACCAACAGCCAACAAAAGAAAACAAGAGGCTACTAAAAAAAAAACACAGCCGTATGAAGTGAGGGGGGGTCTTATCATCGTACATCATCATGGCGTAACTTGTCGATTTGCTCAGACACATGACGTAAATTCTCCTTTCATTGTCAACGGCAAATGTGACAAGAGTTCAGGACTAAAAAGATGTATATAGGAGGGGCTAGCACACCTCAAAAAGGGGGCAGCAAACAAGATCTGTCCACTGATTGGACGAAGAGAGCCCTGTGGTTTACAAAGACACGTTTGGAAGACACTTTTTTTCCCCAGCAAATTCAAATTCATATTTGAACCGAGACATTACCCCAGGTCAGGGGTCGGCAACCAAAGATGTTGAAAGAGCTATTTTCGACCACACATAAATTCAAAATCTATCTGGAGCCGCAAAGGAAATGTACGCATTATAATGCAGCTTGCCAAGCTTTATTATCTCCCGGGTTGCAACGAAACTAGCAGAATTTAGCATGCTTTCCCTGGAAATGTCTTTCACTGATTTCTGCCCCCTCAATGTCGTACCTCTGTCTTACTAGCCGATTCGACTGGTATCAACCGACAAGACCGCAGTTATCAGTTAGGATCAGCACGACTTTTTCGGTCGGTAGTTCTCCGTGATTATTTTGCTTGATAATCACTGATGTCCTGGTCAAGGTTTCCCCCTGGTGGACGTGTCATTTCCAACTATTGTCCGCGCATGGAAACTAGGGGCTACTAATATATACTATTCTCTGCCTATCGGGACGTAACTCGGACGGCGCTGAGTCGGGTCTGGTGGCCTTCGCAACGCTCGGCACGGCGACTCGCTCGGCTAGCGCCTCGCTCAGCGGTGCCTCACGTGGCTCAAGGCCACCAGACACGGCGCGCCTCCGTCAGGACATCAGTGATTATCAAGCGAAATAATCACGGAGAACTACCGACTGAGCCGTTGTCGCGCTGATCCTAACTGATAACTGCGGTTGTCGGTTGATACCAGTCGAAACGGGTGGTCTTACTCTATGGCTCTGCTATGGGGGTGCTGACTATTTAGAGGGGGGGGGGCTGTCGCCTCACAGCTAGAAGGTCCTGGGTTCGATTCCCACCGGGGACGCTGTGGGCGCTCGGGGCGTGCTCTCTCCTCCGCGTCATCAGTGGCCATACCCGAGGCGGGGTTGGTGAAAGGGCCTTTCTGTGTGTCCCCTAGGGCAGGGGTTCTCAACCTGTGGGTCGCGACCCCTCGGGGGGTCGCCAAATTATTTTGGGGGCTCCCCCCAAAAAAAACCAAAAAAAAAAACTGAATGGCTGGAAAATGGAAATGAAGAGTTTACATATAGTACACATAGTACATGCATACACCTTCCCTAATGATTATATCTGATTTCAGTATTTATTTATGGTGTATTGTCTCTATTATTAAGGTTATTGTAGCAGTCAATTTATATTGGAGGTCGGGAGGGGGCGGGGCGGGGGTCCTGAGACATTGCCAAGGCATTTTCGGGGGTCCCCGGCCAAAAACGTTGAGAACCCCTGCTCTAAATGTCTGTGCACGCCACTGGGTCGGAGATAGGACGGGGCACCAGAGATGGCCTTAAACGTAATACATTATTAAAATCAATTCTGAAAGAGATTGGAAGCCAATGCAAGGATACCAGGATTGGTGAAATATGATCCTACTTTTGGAGCCTTCTGAACTAGTTGTACGTTAATGTCGGCATGAAGGTTGTGTGTTCCATTTGCACACATGAGTCTGTGTTTTCTTAAAGGTTTCATTAATTTCATTTAATTAATTTTCATTTTTTATTTTAGGTTTTATGACCTAATTACACCCAAAATACCTGAACTTTGAACATTCAGTGGATTTTCTATAGATGTATTTGTTGATTTATTCCATTTAGGCCTGACGTCGAAATAAAAAAAACGTTCGCTCTGAAAGAATATATATTCAAAGATTTGTGGCGCATTTTTACGATTTAAAAAAAATAGCAGACCTACAAGCTCGTAGCGCGCCACTCGGTGGCGCCCTATGAGCTTGTAGATCTGCTATTTTTCAATAGCTAAAGTATAACATAATGCTTAGTTAAAACACCAAAAGGGGTTCCCCCCCCAAAATGGGTTATTTGGCAATTAGAAAATATTGCCCAAAACAAATGCAAAAAGATAGCCCATCTAGCCCATCTACAGCGAGTTGACATGCTGTGAGCTTGTAGATTTGCTATATTTTCATACATTTTCTGCAATTGAAAACGTGTGAAATGGGACCTTCTGCATAATGAGTACTTTACTTTTGGTACTTTAGGTATATCTTGAATACTGAACTTTCTACAATAAGGTATTGATACTTTTACTTTTACTGAACATTTGAGTATACTCTCACACTGAAGTGAGTCGAGCATTTGCTTTGTGTTACGTGTAAACACATCTTGACTAGTATGAACCGTCGCAGCTCAGGTGAAATTTAATTTCATGCTATCTGCAGGACTGTTTTTTTTCCCAATAATACTTTATTTGTATTATAACCGAGCAATATATGTATTCTCTGGTGCTGTGTTAGATAAACCTCTTAATAACTGAGAAACTATCTTCTTTGCATTTTAAAACCATCCATCGCTGACCCTCTTATCCGTTGGATCCCGGGGGTATAGCGTTTGTAGCAGGGGGTCCAATCTTATCCATTTCCTGGCCACTTTAAGCCAGCTCTGACCAGGGGGATCCCGAGGCTGTCCGAAGGACCAGCATGGAATCATAAGCCCTGCACCTGTCCACTTGTCTGCCCCGTGGCCTCCTCCCAGCTGGACATGCCTGGAAAACCTCCCTGAGTGGTGTGGCAATACTCCGAGACTCTCACGGATGACTGGACTTTTCACATTAAGCCATTCTGGGCGGGAACCCCTTTTGGTGTTCTAAACATTATGTTAGAATTTAGCTATTGAAAAATAGCAGATCTACAAGTTCATAGCGTGCCACCGAGTGGCGCACTACGAGCTTGTAGGTCTGCTATTTTAGAAAAATCATTAAAATGTTGCGCAAATCATTGAATATACATTTCAGAGCGAACATTTTTAACTAAAATATTTTCTTTTGGGGGATCCCTGGAACTACATAGAGATAATAGAGATAATTCTGGGGGTCCTTGACATGAAAAAGGTTGAGCACCACTGACATAGAAACATAGGTTTTTCAGAAAAATGTTGGGATTTAGAAGACATTTTTTGAATCGACCTCAGTCCAGAATGGGTTAACCCTATTGTAGGAGCCAGCCACCCTCCTGAGAAAGTCCATTTTGGCCCGCTTGTTTCCGCAATCTTGTTCTTTTCTTTCACGTGCTGTATAGGAACGAAGGTTGGCGGGTATATTATGGAGAGCTTTGCTTCCGGGAGCTATAGTGTGTCAGTAGAGAGATAGGAATCGTACATGAGGCATCCACACAGCTAGGGGACTTGACTTGACTGGTTTAGTTAACCCATTTTGACCTGAGATCAGATTCTAAAAATGTCTTCTACATCCTGACAGTTTTCGGGTTGAGGGCATAGCCTAGCTGTGTGTTAGATTGCGGGCGAAATGAGATAAGAGAGTGAATGAGCGTGGGGGACCACCATGCAGCCTGATCGATGTGCCTCAGTTCAATTCCCAATGGATTTCCAGTATCTGCTAGTTCAGCTAAGTAAGGCCAAAATAGCCAATAAATAGCAGACCTACAAGCTCGTAGCGCGCCACTCGGTGGCGCGCTATGAGCTTGTAGATCTGCTATTTTTCAATAGCTAAAGCATAACATAATGCTAACACCAAAGGGGGTTCCCGCCCAAAATGGGCTAAGAGACAGTGGAGTGTAACAGTAGTGTATAGGCATGCATGCAGGCTACACCTCCGTAGCGTACTCCCTGCAGAGGCAGCACAGCAGCAGCAGGCTCATTATCCAGGCAACGCTCCGCTACACTGAGAATCACCCCTATCGTCACGACACACTTGTACTGCACAGGTTTAAAGTATTGGGTGAAATGATTCTTTTTGTGCGAGCTCCACCATTTGTATAGTTTTGGGGGGAGGGAAGTAAAACAAAAAGGGGGGATGCATGCACTTACATTCACGCGCGCACGTGCACAGGCACGCACGCACGCACGCACACACACACGCACACACGCACAGACACACACACACACACACACACACACACACACACACACACACACACACACACACACACACACACACAAATCATTTATTTATGTCCACATAAGAGATACAATACAAGGACATAAATATTTACAAGGTGCTGTACAGAGTGCAATCAGCAAATCCCAGACAAAAACCCACACACCCTTCAGGGGTACAAGTAACAGCGTCTTCGCCATATTTGGCGGCTACCGATAGTGGAAGAGATTGCACAGAATTCCGCGAGCCGTTTTTTTGGCATCCCAAGTTGTTGGAAGCCTCTTACAACCAAACTGTGTACGTGTCCTAGGCTGCCGAAGATAAACACAAGTAGATTGCACCTAGTTCAATGATGGTCTGGAGGAGCGGCTGGTACTTAATGACTTTGGTCATAAAGGCTTCCTTTAAGCTAGAATCAAAGGTGCAGGCCATTTCAAGAATGAAAACTGATCTGTTCTCTTCATTGACAACAACAACATCTGGTGTGTTAGCAGAGAGATGTGCAAAAATGTCAGTATTTTCAGAGTTGAAACACAAACACACACACACACACACACACACACACACACACACACACACACACACACACACACACACACACACACACACACACACACACACACACACACACACACACACACACACACACACACACACACCATGGTGGATCTGAATTCTGAACACTTGGACAGCAATAAGCTGAGTGACACTGAATAGGTTTTGTATTAAGGTATTTGGTTAAGTATTGTAATTATGTATCCATGTTTTATCCCATTACAGCGGGAGTAAGTCATTATACAACAGGTCGTTTCAAGGAAGCAATCTGATTGGTTGAAGTATAGGCAGGCTGTGCTTCAAACGAGGATGATGGAACACCTATTCCAAATATAAAAGGCACATTTACCATTTTAAATGGCTTGGTCGAATGCTTCTGAAAGTTCTTCTGATTGTGATTCTGCTTTGTCAAATTGGTCAAGTATGTTATTCACTATATTGACAGCTGAATAGTCTCACGTTACCAGACTGTTGCCTCTCGCAATTTCCAAATGCTTTCAATACAGTCTGGACTCAGCAACGGAAGAGCTGCCATGAGTAAATTATAAAGCGGAAGTGGAGCCTCCTCGCCACTTCCGTTTCGTCTTTACAATCTTTACAGTTCTATTATGAATAGAAATCATCTAAGCATAGCTTGTTGCTTAGCTGAAAAGGAACCGGAAATGGCAGCTTCCTTACTCGGATTTCAGGAGCTGTAGTTCCAGACTCTATATAGAGAGTATGCGCATGCTTAAAGTGAATGGCACATCGAGTGGCAAATCGAGTGGCAAAGCAACAGGCAAAGTGATTTTAACATCGTTTAATGTTGTTTAATGCAATCAGATATGACTTTTCTGTGTGGATGTATGGGCTGTCAAGGCCAGAAAGTAGTTTTTTGCCACTCAGTAGGCGTTCCTGCATAACTTCCTGGTTTGATGATGATGTCACGCGCCTCTATACCCTCTATAGCATTCGGAGATTGTGGAATAGTTGTCTATGGGAGACTAACAGCTGAATAACCGCCCTGAAATTCAAAGGCTCAGAGCACCTGTGCTGTGCCGCTGGGTTTTGTGCTCTAGCCAACAGCACAAACCCAGCCCTGTCATGGTTCATTTCTCAACAATGTCCCTCTAATCTCTAAACCGACCCCAGTGGGGTTGGAGTTGAGGTGGAGGGAGAGAGAGAGACGAATAATCAGTTTCATGAAACTGCAATACTCATTGGCCCCTGGAGGCTTCATTTTTTCACGTACAGACTTTTCCCATCTGTGTATAATTCAAAATGGTGGGAGGTCATAGGTCACGTAGCACATCTGTTCCTCATAAGGAGACGCATATGAAGTTTCATGGCTGTAGTAGAAGGTCAAACAGGGCATGAGTTATAGGCTACCTGTTCACATTTTACATTAAGTTATCATTTTTCAATTGAGTGCTATAGCGCCGCCCTTTGACGAATGACTGAATTACATTTCTTGACCGTTTTCCATGACCCTCTAGTCATTATCATTATTATTATCATTATTATTATTATTATTATTATTATTATTATTATTATTATTAACCATGTTGGATTCATTGAAAACACCCGTGGTCGTTTATCAGCAGCTGTTGGTAGCCAGTTCCTATTGGATTTTGCTAGTCGTGGCTGCCAGTTCCTATTGGCTGTTGCTAGTCATGGCTGCCAGTTCCTATTGGCTGTTGGAAGTCATGGCTGCCAGTTCCTATTGGCTGTTGGAAGTCATGGCTGCCAGTTCCCACCTGATGTTGTGTGGGAGTCCAGACTGCTCCAGACCGTACTGAATAACTGCTAGCTCACACAACGTCTTCAGACTAGGACTTAAGTCCAAGACATACAGGTCATCAGGTGTTTCATCTCCTCCAAAGAGGATGATACGATCTCCCAGCTTGCAACAGCACATCCCAGACGTCGGAGACGGGCCTTTCCCCTTGGGCTCAACCCTCTTCCAGGAGAAGGTCTCTGGACTGAATTTCCACACATCATTGAAGTACTGGCATTGGTACTGGTAGTGTCCACCAAATATGTACAGCTCTCCATTGTAGGTAAAGGCTGAATGACCGTAGCGTCGTTCTGGAAGAAGCTGTGTAGAAGGTGTGTCTAGCCAGAGGTTGGTCTCTGTGTCAAAGATTCTGATGGTGTTGTACTGGTTCGTCCAGCCTCCAAATACAAACATCTTTGTCCCGATGATGGTAGCAGAGTGACACCCTGCAGCTATAGGTGAAGTTCCTGTGGTGTTAATTAAAGACCAGACCATTGTGCTGGTGTCCAACTTGTACATGTCATTAATGTATCTATGGCGGATCAATCCTCCAAGGATGAACATGACCTTCCCCAACACACAGGCTGAGTGGTTTATCCTCTCCTCTGGAACAGCCCCAGAAACCTGTAGTTTAAACCATCTGTGGGCGTCAACATCAAATGCATAAAGCAGGTTGCAGTACCTGGCTGTGTCGTAACCCCTCCCTCCCCAGAAGTAGACAGTATCTTCAATCAGCACAGCTGTGAAGCCGTAGCACCTGGAGAGAACCTCAAGGGGAGGTTCTCCTCTTCCAGTTCTCACTGTGGTCAACTTCCTCCAGCGTAAAGTCACTGTGTTGAAGACCTGCACACCAATCATTCTTCTTCTTTTCTTCTTACCCCTCATTCTAAAGAGGTACAGCTCGTGTCTCACCGCTACAGCAGCACCATGTTCCTGTGGGGGTCCTTTCTGATGCAACGTCCAGGAAAACATTTCTTAACGCGACAGTTGATGGTGAACTGAAGTAAAGCTGTTGGTTTCCTGCTCTGTAGAAGAGCGAAGAACTCAATAGAAAAGAAAAGGAGAGCCAATTAAGTACGCTTCTAGATTCTAGAGCTCTTTGAATCTTGGCCGGAGGAGTCTTGAAGATTTGGTGATGGTTGGAGATTATTGGGAGCGCTGATTTAACCCGGACTCTGATTTCATCTGGACTGATTTCATCTGGTCTGATTTCATCTGGACTCTCTCTGAGGCTGCAGTGACTTTTATCCTGCTGGCTAGAGTGATGTCACAGCGGTGAGGTCATAGCAGTGATGTCATCGGCTGCGGTATATCCATATATGGCCTGCCAGCAGGTCATCCACACCTAGTGTTGAGCAAGTTACTTAACACATCCCCCGCTTTTGGCGTAGACCTACGTCATGTGAATTAATCTGACCCAGCGCCATTGGTGCAGATCTACGCCCAACGTTATTTTACAGTGCTTATGATGGATCACGTCGTGATGCTACTTACATTAGCACTCCGTTGCTAGGCGATGGTGTAAACAGCAATGGCGATGCGTCTTCTTGGTCGGCGCTGCACCCACACCTCAATGTTTCGGTTTCTTTCTATCGCCGTTTCTCCGATTCCAGGGACAGGGCCAGGGACCCCCCAGAAGAGAAGCTTCATGCAGATGGATGCATTATTCCCTGGACTTGGAGGAATAGAATTATACCCACGGGCCGACCGCCTGAAATGAACTTCCAATGCACCTTAGACTGGAACCCTCCCTATATAGATGTTTTTAAAACACTGCTTAAGACTAGGGTTGGGATTCGGAACCGGGTCCATTTCAGACCCGGTTCCGACATTGCGGATCCGGAGCCGGTTCCATCGTTTTTGTATTAACGGTTCCCCAAACGGTTCTCATCAGTCGTCATTTAGCTCCGCTGTGTCTGTGCATGCATGCAAGCAGAGCCTGGGGTTACGTCACCCCACCTACATGAGTGGGTGGGGTCGGGGAGGAGGATACGCCCACTGTTCTGTGCATTCAGCGAGCGGTCACCGCCGCGGAGCGAGCGGGACAGAATGTCGAAGAGATCTCCAAAGTGTGGTTAACAGAGATGGAAATGACTCTGAGGCTGAGCACGCAAAGTGCAATAAATGCGATGCCATAGTTCCCTGCAAAGGTTGTTGCAACTTGCACCAGTTGCACGGTTGCACCACATCCACATTGTGGCAACATCTCCAAATCAATATGCCTACACGAGTCCACGACTCACGAGATTAATCTAGGCACATCGTTTGAAAGCCTGCGGGAAGCCGTGCCCGCACTCCCCGCAGCTCCACCACAGCCGGCGGGGGACGAGGATAATGCGAGACTGCTTCACTTTCCCCAGGCTAGTAACGTTAGAAAATAAAAACTACAAACGTCTACCGAGCTTTCCATTAGGCGTATTGTACAACTGTTGTTAATGGTGTTAATTTAGAACGCCAATGACTCAACGTCTTTCTGTCTGATATTTTATGAATCACGTTATTATAGAGCCAAATCAATTTGTCTGCACTTATTTTTTACAATTTATAAGCAACTCAACCTTTAGGTTGAGTTGCTTAAAGGCTCCAGCCTTTAGGTGCATACCTCCATAGATTGATTACTTTATAAACAGTTTGCAGAAAAAAGCACAGGAACGTAGCCTACAGTTCAATACAAGGTCTGCTAAGAGGATTTTATAATCCAAGAAAGCACTATGGCTTGTTTCCATTAGGGTAACTGGGGTCTTTCATATTAAATTAATCTGAACATTAAAGACACAACATTTGTCACCACAACAATATCATTATTGCAATGTGTACTGTATATTTAATATACAGTACAAATTGCAACAATGATATTGTTGTGGTGGCTAGCTGGTGGTGGTGAAGTTTAAATAATAGTGCCACCTCATAATTGTAAAGTGCATTTTCAATAATTGAATTTGTGTTTATTATGTACTTGGTTAGGTTAGTTATAATATAACTAACCTAACCAAGTACATTGCCCACCACTCCTGAATTAACTGTCTGGTGCTGGGACTCTGGTGCAACGCACAGGTCCTGAGCCTGGTGAGAGCAGGAGTGGACCTGGTGAGACGTAGGAGGAGACAGGAGACAACCCACAGAGCCTAGTCCCTCCATGCACCAGACGTGTACCTCCCAGTCCTGGCAGAGTAGTTCTGGAGTAGTTCCAACGGATTGTGTGGCCCTGGTTTTTCCCTAGTGGGACTGATTGAGGGTAGCTACTGGGACGTAAGTCGGGACTTGATCACTCCCGGCTGGGTCGCCTGAGTGAGGGGTATGATGTTGAGAGACCCGAAACCCCGTTGACCTCAGGATACATCACTGAGGATACGTCCCAGGTGCATCCATGCAATGTTTTTTAGTTATATGTCAGAAAAAAAAGGGGAAAAAATATTAGGAACCGTTAAGGAAACCGTTAGGAACCGTTAGAGGGATCCGGTTAGGATCTAAAAAAATTGGTTTATTATTATTATTATTATTATTATTATTATTATTATTATAATTATTAATTATTATTATTATTATTATTATTATTATTATTCACCGTTTTGGCAGTTCTGTGCTGTCGTTTTCCACTGTGAGAATCCCTCATAGTCATTCGTCAAAAGACCTCTGACCATTTGATCTCCCAAAGAGTAAATTTTATAATTAGCTCGATCCACTTTTTCGGAGGTCAAAGAAGCAACGTCAAAGAATTGCGTGGCCTTGGTAACCACTCCCCTTGAAATAGCATTTACCATTCATGCGAGTGGTGTCTGGACTCTGGTTATGTTTTTGGTTTTGTGGATTAATTTACTTTTAATGCGTGGCCTCCTGTGCCCCCCACAAAATGGAACCGGAACTACTTAATATTTCACCAAAACCAGAGCAGAACTCCCACCACGGGACTCAGGCAATCAATTACTACATTTGCAACCACTATATTAATGGAAAGTATTTCATACAGCTTAAGTTAAAATTAGAGATAGTTAGGAACCAAAGGCACCCTTATGGGTCTGTAACTCAGAGTGTATAAATGGAACCAAATGGACCGGTTCCATTTGTACACTCTCAGAGTTAAATTAACAGTGGTTTTACAATATAAATTGGGGTACCAGAGATAGAAATGCCATTAAATCGGGGGTCCGTAGCATAATGCGTGTGAAACTGGGGGTCCATGAAATTAATATGTTTCGGAATCACTGCTAGAGCCGTAAAAATCCTCCCTTATCGGGGTCACTGGCATATGTTTTCAAATGGGGTTCCGCGGCCTAATAAATGTCGATTTGGGGGTCCTTGACACGATAAAGTTTGGGAACCACTGCAGTAAAGTAATAATAAAAAATAAAACGGCACACTGTACCTTCAGTACTCAAGTACATGTACTTAGTTATTTTCCACCACCGGTGCAAAGCACTGAAAGCAGCGTGCAAAATATTATTATATCTCAAACCAATCACAGTAGTTTGGCATCATGGGGACTGTAAAGACCCGCTCAAATAGAGACAGAGTGAAGAAATATTAGACGAGTGCACGGGGACGTGAGTCATTGGTGCGCAGCGCGCAGCACGGCAGAACAGTTTGATTGAAACACGTCTTTTAATCCATTTTGACCTGAGATCAGATTCTAAAAATGTCTTCTACATCCTGACAGTTTCTGAAAAAGCTATGGTTCTATGTCAGTCGTTCTTCGATTTTTCAAAAATAGCAGACCTACAAGCTCGTAGCGCGCCACTCGGTGGCGCGCTACGAGCTTGTAGATCTGCTATTTTTCAATAGCTAAAGCATAACATAATGCTAACACCAAAAGGGGTTCCCGCCTAAAATGGATTAATGACATTCTCTTGCTCAGGGTGTCATGGCGTTTGACGAAGTGCATATCTGACAGCTGCATCTCAAACTCATGCGAGTTATTCGACACTCTGACTGGCCGACACTCGACTCTGTGTGAAGTCGTGGCCACATTAGTAGTAGTCCACAGTTCACTCAAGGAAGCAACGTTTGGTGTTGTGTTTCTGTCTTATAGGCAACTGCAGCTCTCATTAAGCACTCCATTATGTCATTATGCATCTTATCTGAAACTTATAGGGTAGATGATTAAATATACATCTGTCTGTCTGTCTGTCTGTGTCTCTCTCTCTCTCTCTCTCTCTCTCTCTCTCTCTCTCTGTCGTCCTCAGACAAGGCCTCCATCATCGCCTCTAGTCATCCCTGTTCTCCATACATCTGGCCAGCTCGTCTGTACTTTGTGCTCCTGTATCGTTCTTGAGTATACGCCCATATACGTATGATCATGTGGGACGTCCTGACTGGTGCCTGTGTCTTGGTTCCCAAATAACCAATTTGCTATGGGATGATGTCTTTGGCAGTGTTTTCTTGCTCACCCTTGGTATTCCCATATAGAGATTATTGTTGGTAACTTCTGTTCACTCTTGCTGATGTTAACTGTACTGCACGCAACATCTTCTGAAGGGTTGGTTTCAGGGTCCAGCATTCACTGCAATATAGGAGAACAGACAATACCGTTGCATAGAAGAGGCTGAGTTTGATTTGTCTGGGGAAGTTGGAGTTCCATACACTGGCCAATACCGTTCAGGGCTGTCAATGCAAGTGCGTTCCTCCCAGGCCAGATATTTGAAGTCCTTGACTTCTTTCAGAGCAGTACCTCCTGTTGTTGTTATAGGTGATAACCTTAGTTTTCTTGGCATTTAGCCGAAGGCCAACCTTGGCACACTCCATTCTGTTCAGGAGCTCCTGTGCTTCCATGTAGTCGGAGAGCAGGCTGATGGCGTCTTTTTCTTTACTTATTTACTTCACTTTAATTATTACACTGACAGCAAACATGTTATTGTAACAATGTACAGCTTGCCTTGCCTGACTGTTACGTTTAGACATTATGCCACACTGTGTCTTGTAAATTACCATGAAAGGTGACCACTTTATATCTATAGCCTAATACATTGATTATTAAATAGTATAACACAGCGCACCGCGCACACTCGCGCGCACACACACACACACACACCAGCATTGATGATTGATTTGACATCGGCAATTCTGCATTGGCAATTTGGCATTTAATCCACACAGCGTGCCGCGCTGTAGGCTACTTTGGGACTGTTTGTGCAAAGTTGCAAACTCTTAATAAAGTAGGCTATTCAATCAAACAATCAGCGCTATAGCGACAGGCTATTCAATATTAATGGTAGCCTATTTGCCATGGTCCATGGTCCATGGTCCATGTCCATGTTCATGTTCATGGTCCATGGTCCATGGTCCATGGTCCATGTCCATGTTCATGGTCCATGGTCCATGGTCCATGTCCATGGTCCATGTCCATGGTCCAGGGTCCATGGTCCATGTCCATGTTCATGTTCATGGTCCATGGTCCATGTCCATGGTCCAGGGTCCAGGGTCCATGGTCCATGTCCATGGTCCATGGTCCATGTCCATGGTCCATGGTCCATGGTCCATGGTCCATGTCCATGGTCCATGGTCCATGGTCCATGTCCATGTCCATGGTCCATGTCCATGGTCCATGGTCCATGTCCATGGTCCAGGGTCCATGGTCCATGGTCCATGTCCATGGTCCAGGGTCCATGGTCCATGTCCATGGTCCAGGGTCCATGGTCCATGTCCATGGTCCATGTTCATGGTCCATGGTCCAGGGTCCATGGTCCATGTCCATGGTCCAGGGTCCATGTCCATGTTCATGGTCCATGTCCATGTCCATGGTCCATGGTCCATGTCCATGTCCATGGTCCATGTCCATGGTCCATGGTCCATGTCCATGTCCATGGTCCATGTCCATGGACACGGATCGAGTTATTTACTCATACTCAACTGTTCACTGTTTAACAGTTTGCCATGGTCCATGGGCATGGTAAATGGTGCATTTATATAGCGCCTTTATCCAAGGCGCTTTACATATATTGTGCATTACATTCACCCATTCACACACACATTCATACACCGATCGCGGCGAAAGCCATGCAAGGTACCAACCAGCACATCGGGAGCAATTTGGGGTTCAGTGTCTTGCCCAAGGACACTTCGACATGTAGACAGGAGGAGCCGGGATTCGAACCGCCGACCCATGGATCATTGGACGACCTGCTCTACCTCTTGAGCCACAGTCGCCCCTATGGATTATTATATGGGGTTATTTACTCATACTCAACTGTTCACTGTTTAACAGCTAATACATCAAACTATTTATATTAATCCAACCATCGCGGTTTCCATGTTGTCATGGGTGGGTTTAACCTTAATGCCGTCCTCCTCTCTTCAATGGTTCTTCCAGCTACACTAAAGACGCTGTAGCCCCATATGTGACCTCAGTCCCTACGCTCATTCTGTAGCTACTACAGAATGAGCGTAGAATATCCATAGGCGGCGGATGGATTTGACCTTTAGGTAGGCTAGAATTGCGTGGGGTTGAACTCACCTCAGATCTATTTATGTATTTATTTTCCCCAGATGGTCTAAAAATGAGTTACTTATCATGATTTGACCAATGTATTACCACTCTCATACACCATTGCTCACGAAAGCAATGCGATCCTTGACCCAATTTTTGTATTGTTCTTAATGAACTTTTAATCTGTTTAAATCAATGACCTCTTCCATACAGGAAAGGATTCCAAATAAGCCAGCTGGCTTCTTCCCTTCCTTGCATTGTATTTTTGTTTTTTGATACGTTATTGTCTATTTTTTGTACTACGTTCTAAATAAATAAACCTAAACCTAATTATAGCCACTGCATCTAGCTTTTAATTAAAGTTCCCCGGGCATTGTTTTGGGATATTTTGGCTGAGATGTGTCTTTTTCTCAAGTCTCAAGTCGGTGTGGAGTTTAACCGGCGGTGTTGCTGCCCCTCCCGAATCATGGCTCTTCACAGACGGGCCGACGTCACACAGACCGCAGCCTCTCCGCTGCCCGTGTCAGTGTTGCTGCAGGGGAGTGAACTGTGCGGTCACTGGTGCTGCTGAGTGAACCGTGCGGTCACTGGTGCTGCTGAGTGAAGCGTGCGGTCACTGGTGCTGCTGAGTGAACCGTGCGGTCACTGGTGCTGCTGAGTGAACCGTGCGGTCACTGGTGCTGCTGAGTGCTGACAGCCGACTCACAGCTTCTTCTTCTGAAGACCGTATAGGGCTTAGGCTATATCCATTTGTGACCAGATTTGATTTTGATTTAGTCACATTTCGCTTTTTGCTGTTTTACCAAAACAAACCAGCACGCGCTACTGTTTTCTACAAAGCGACTGGAAGGAAGAGGTTTACAGACATACCAAGTAGCCAATCATATGCTGATTAGGCCAGTTGCTGTATAGCCTACCCGATCAGCGATCTATATAATGCTGCGCACATATCTCTTTAACATTTCTAATCCTGCGCGTCACATTAGCTCAGGGCAGGATTGCCCTTTGCCCTATTGCCTGCGTACATGGTCTCTATATTGCCCGGAGTACGTTGAGAGGGGCTTTTGGGCCTCTGTGGATCGAGTCAATGCCTTTTTTAAATCGATGAAGCACAGCAGCAGTCAGGTTGTTCCTTTTAACCTCCTAGATTATTGTCCTCAGGGCCAAGCTCTGGGCCACGGTAGTTCTCCCCTCTCCAAACCCATTCTGGTTTTCCCTCAGGTGAGGATAGACGGCGTACCGTAAGCGCTCCAGAATGATTAGGTTGTAGATACACGTCAGGCTGAGGCCTCGGTAGGTGTCTGGTCTCCAGAGGTCTCCAGCTTTAGGCAGCGGGATGTTGTTGATCTTGCATAGAAGGGGATGAGAAAGTCAGAGAAAGCTTGCCTATAGGGCGCATATTGGGCTAGATCCGGGCCTGTGTGTGTGTGTGTGTGTGTGTGTGTGTGTGTGTGTGTGTGTGTGTGTGTGTGTGTGTGTGTGTGTGTGTGTGTGTGTGTGTGTGTGTGTGTGTGTGTGTGTGCGCGTCCATTAGTATTTCAGTGGAGCTCCATTGCTCTAGATTACTCATTTGTTTCCATCACACATGGAAGGCACGCACGCACGCACACACGCACACAGGCAACAGGTTATAGTCCTCAACAGAACAACATTAATCTATAGAAACACATGAGTGTTATATATGTAGCTACCAGTGGTGGAAAGTACATTAATGAAGTAGGTACTGTACAGAGAATTTTTCAATATTTTCACTTCTACTCCACTATATCCCAAAGGCAAATATTGTACTTTTACTATAATTATTTGAAAACTGTAGTTACTATACAAGTAAGACGCGCAAACGCGGGAAGCGAACGCAGCTCGTAAATTGCAATAACAACAATTAGAATAAATTACGTACTTTTTTAAGGTTTTTTTTTTAGTTCTTTTTAAGTTAAGTTGTTTGTGTGTGTGTGTGTGTGTGTGTGTGTGCGTGTGTGCGTGCACGTGTGTTTTTGTGTGTGATACAGCTGCGCCCTCTGGTGGCGGGCGGGTGGTGTTACAGCGTGACACACACACAGACACACAGACAGACAGACAGACAGAATCTGCTGGGTCTCATAGTAAATGCTCACTGCGTTCGCAATAATCTATAGTAACTCTCATTCTCCAACGCAGAAGAGTTCATGTTAAAAAGTGTTGCTATTTTCGAGGCAATGGAATCAACATCAGTGTCTTCTCTGAATGGGAAGCACATGAATGTAGCGATGGGCTCGAGTAAGGCAACATCTTGCAAAGACGCTGACATTGCACATAAGGCAAACGAAGTTGGAATGTGACATCGTGAAAAAATAATCTTCTTCCCATTCGCATGGAAGTTTTAGACTTCTTTGCCGCGCGCATCTTGCTATATGAACAATGATGGATAGATATCATTTTTTCATGGCAGGGCCAAGCGGTCTACCTGCGCAGCGCTTGCGATCGACTGGTCGACCGCGATCAATGTAATGGGCACCCCTTCTATAGATACTTTAGTAACAAAAGTAGATTTTTAATATTATTATACAAATAAAAATAAAAAAACATGCAAAAACATGCACAATTTGTAACAGGGACAGTGTTCATTTTTACAGCAAAGTTTGATTTAGTTATATAGTCATCCTATAGACAAATTCATATTGCCCTGGGTGCGACCATTACTGAGGTGCACCATTAAGCGCAGCAGCACTGAGCTACAGCTGCATGGCCTACGGAGCACTGCTCCATGGACTACACCTCGGTAATGGCCGCGCCCAGGGCACCCCTCTGTGGATTTGTCTATAGATAGCCTATTCTGGTTTCCAGGTTCAAGTCTAAACATGGAGTATTATCCAACATATTCTAGGTTTGCATCAGCAATGAGTGTCTAGCTGCAGTTTGTTGTGATTAATTACATGTACCGTAATTTGCTGTTTGGACTTTTACAAGATATGTGGCGTTTATGTCTGTCAAAGCAACAATAGAGTAAAATACGTTTTCACACATATGGAATTTGGCTTGGTACATAAGCAGGCCAGGCCTGTAGCCTACTCACTGTATGCCAAGATAGAGTCTCGTACTGTACAAGACTGCAATACGAAGTCAGGATACATTGTGGAAAGGACGACATGAAATTCAACGTGTCCCATTGTTTGGGTTTTTTGGGGGCTCCCCTATTTGTCTTCTATCCCCTCAAATACCCAGTTTTGAACAATCAGGCTTTCTCATCATATTCGTAGATAGATAGATAGATAGATAGGTGTCCATTAGTATTTCAGTGGAGCTCCATTGCTCTAGATTAGATAGATAGATAGATAGATAGATAGATAGATAGATAGATAGATAGATAGATAGGTGTCCATTAGTATTTCAGTGGAGCTCCATTGCTCTAGATTAGATAGATAGATAGATAGATAGATAGAAGGATAAAACACAGGTGTGAGGGATAGATAAACTGAATGGCGGGGCTCATTCAAAGTACAGAAACACCCTACAGCCTTGGTGAAGACTTCCTCGTTGTCTCTTTGTCTTAAACGGGAAAGCTATTTGCTATTTCAAAAATAGCAAATAGCAGATGTACTCAACAACAACACAACACACAAACACACAAAGATAATGAATAAAAACATTGTGAAAATGTGTGGAAATCATTGAATGAATGTGACCAAGTACCTAGGGCTTTTGGGCCATGGCCATTTTTCAGCTTTCTCTCTCTCTCTTTCTCTAGGTCGTCCTCAGACGAGCCCTCCATCGTCGAAACATAGAAAGCTAGCATCTTAAATATTGTTCTCATCCAAGTGATCAAGATTTAAAAAAGAAAAAGAAAATCCTAGTAAATAGATTGAATCAGCACAGCCATTATGCAGCTGCTGTTCCTGTTCGTCTCTCTAAGGATTCCTCCTGCCTTGAAATGACATTCATTAACCAGAATGAAACGTAATTTTAGGGACTTCAGAGTGAATTCCCGGAGGGGAGATACTTCATGTTGTTTCCCCTCGTCCTTCCTCTCTCATAAAGAGTCTTTCCTATAGAGAATGATTCACTGGGCTGGTGCTCTCTGCCAAACTGGTGCCCTCCACCTGCAGTTTGATCTCTGAAACCAGTATGTATGTATGTATGTATGTGTCACGTTCTGGTGGTGGTGAGGACCCAAAAGCAGGACAGCCAGGCAGGTATGGTGATCAAACCCATGGTAGGGTGTTTTATTTTAATAAAGGTGAACAGAGACAGATAACACAAACTCGAACTGACACCAAACAATGAACCGACAGGGACTGACTGGGGAACAAGACTGATATACACAGGAGGGCTGATTACACATGAGAAACACATGGGGAAGACATGAACATAGAACCAAAACAACTAGAACAAGAACATAGAAATGCAACAGCTAGATAAACAGAACATAGAATCAAAACAAGTAGAACACAACATAGAAAAACAACATCTAGATGAGCAAAGTCTGAGACTGTGACAGTATGTATGTATAAATAGGGCTTTAAGCAACTAGTCGACTATTCAACTAGTCGACTAGTAAATCCACTAGTTGACCTCGTTGGTACTAGTTGACTAGTTGATAAGGAAAAAATAAAAAAGCGTTTCTTTTTTTTTGTTATCTTTTTTTCCTCCAGTTTTTGTAGGCCTCAAGATCAGCTAGATTATAGTTATAGTCACCGACTCACCAATGTACACAGTTTTTAAATAATATATATATATTTTTATCATAATAGGTAGTTAAACAACTAATCGTCTAGTCATTTCTAACCTTATTTACAGTAAAACAAAAATAAAGAATACATGTAAGAACCACCGCACGGAAGAGTCGGCGTGAGGTCGGCGGAAATAAAGAGGGCGAGATGGATTAAGGGCGCCGGTACCTGTTACCGTTTGACCGACCGTTTGAGGTTCCCATGGAGTTAGGAGGTTTAGTCAGAGGCACTTTTTAATACTTTCCATTGGTTCGATATTTGTAAATACCCACGCACAGACGTAAGGATGTTCATTGTTCAATAGAGCACCGAAGTCTGACGTCACTTTCAGTAGAGGGCACCAACACACAGGTTCATGTATCTTTTTATTTGCATTGAAATTGTCATATGATTGCTTGAACCCAGATACAGACAGGAGACAGACAAGTTGGAGTCTTTAGAATATAGATTTATTATATATAGATTTATTATACTTCTGACATGAGGAGCAGAGCTGAGTGAGCAGAGGCAGGTGAGGCAGGCAAGCGTCCAGTTCCAGGGTGGTTCAAGGTCACTGTGAAGACAGGAGAATAGATGTAAGTATATCAGAATAGCACACTGAGATAGAATGATGCTGCTAGCCCGGGTGGAACAGGACTGACTAGATCCAACAGAGACGGATGATCTGGCAGGGCGTGAAGGGTTGAACCTGGCTTTATAGTTGTGCTGATTGGTTGCCTCCGCCTCCTCTCCTGCACCTCTGTCTGCACTCCTATAATTAGAGGATAGGTTGGAAAGAAGGGGAGGAAGACCGGGTAGGTGTGGCAGACGTGACAGTACCCCTCCTTCTACGGGCACCACCTGGCGCACGTCTGGGCTGGTCCGGATGGTCATCATGAAGGGCGATTTTAGGTCGCTTCATATAAGAACTGTGTTTGAAAAATAAACCGACCACCCCGGCCTTTCTGTCAGGGGAGTGGCTGTGCGTCGTTAATGATGTCCATTCATATTTGATACAGCCAGTTTCTGGAGAAAATGGAATTAATGTGGCCGCAAAAGCCTTGGAACTACATATGAAGGCAATGTCGCTGCTAATATACGTCACGCCCAGCTGTCAACACATTGCGTTCCTGAGATTCCTCGTTGACGTAAGCTCAGCTGGTGGTGACTCGACTCGTACTAACCATGAAACATTAAATAACAATAAAATAAAAATAAACGTAATTGACATTCAGTTTCTGTTGTGCGACGGGCAGATGCAGCCACCCCCCCTATCCGGAAATGTAGTCTCTGGGTTGTTTGACTCGTTTCTAACGCTTATTTTGTTACTCTTTGGGTATATTTTTACATTTCCACCTTCAGTCGATGCTTCATATCCATATGAGTGAAAAGGCCGGGGTGATCGGTTTATTTTTCAAACACAGTTCTTATATGAGGCGATCTAAAATCCCCCTATGGAGATTACAATGCAAATAAAAAGTACATGAACCTGTGGACTGACGCCCTCTACTGACAGTGACGTCAGGACGTCGGTGCTCTATAGCCTTGATTTATTAACCCATTTTGGACGGGAACCCCTTTTGGTGTTTTAACTAAGAATCATGTTATACTTTAGCTATTCAACAATAGCAGATCTACAAGCTCATAGCGCGCCACCGAGTGGTGCGCTACGAGCTTGTAGGTCTGCTATTTTTGAAAAATCGTAAAAAACGCGGCACAAATCTTTGAATATATATTCTTTCAGAGCGAACGTTTTTTTTTATTTCGACGTCAGGCCAAGTTGGAGATATCTGCTTTCTGTCCGACAGTGACTATGTTCTTGCAGGTCAAGCTGCCATATCCCATTATCTTTTCTGTTAGACTATAATTTCTACCACGTCGAGCCAAGACCCAAACAACAGCAACAACAACAACACTGTCACATTCAACACCTCATGATAAGAAGGTAAAGTGACATATGGGTTTCTGCTCTGCTGAGCACAACAGGCCTGCTCTCTGCCAAAAAGCAAACAGAGCCTATGAAATATAGGCCTACTCAACAACAAAACAAACACAATGCACAACAAAATGCACACCAACACGCACATTTGCGTGTGCGCACACACGCACTTGCACGCGCACACGCACACGCACACACACACACACACACACACACACACACACACACACACACACACACACACACACACACACACACACACACACACACACACACACACACACACACACACACACACACACGATAATGTGTTGCTGTCGAGCCATTTAGCTCTTTGGAGCTTTCAAGTGAATAAATGAGAATGCTCGGTAATTTTCCCCAAGTCAGGTGGATATATTTCATTGCAATCAATAAACACTGGCTTAGTGTTAGTCATGCTAGTCTGTAGATATAAGTACAGAAACACCCTACAGCCTTGGTGTAGACTTCCTCGTTGTCTCTTTGTCTTAAACGGGAAAGCTATTTGCTATTTCAAAAATAGCAAATAGCAATAATAATAATAACTTGGATTTATATAGCGCCTTTCAAGAAACCCAAGGACGCTTTACAAAACAAAAAACAAAACAAACAAACTAGTTGCCAAAAGCCAGAGTGAACAAATGTCTCTTCAGTGCAGACTTGAAAGAGTCCAATGTAGGAGTCTGGTGAATCTCCAAGGGGAGAGAGTTCCAGAGGGCAGGGGCTGCCTCATAGAAGGCTCTATCGCAGAGGGTCCGCCTTTTTGCAGATGTACTCAACAACAACACAACACACAAACACACAAAGATAATGAATACAAACATGAATGAATGTGACCAAGTACCTAGGGCTTTTGGGCCATGGCCATTTTTCAGCTTTTTACATATCTCTCTCTCTCTCTTTCTCTAGGTCGTCCTCAGACGAGCCCTCCATCGTCGCTTCCAGTCATCCCGGTCCTCCATACATCTGGTCAGTTCTTCCAGTCATCCTGGTTCTCCATACATCATGGCCAGTTCTTCCAGTCATCCTGGTTCTCCATACATCATGGCCAGTTCCTCCAGTCATCCTGGTTCTCCATACATCATGGCCAGTTCTTCCAGTCATCCTGGTTCTCCATACATCATGGCCAGTTCTTCCAGTCATCCTGGTTCTCCATACATCATGGCCAGTTCCTCCAGTCATCCTGGTTCTCCATACATCTGACCAGTTCTTCCAGTCATCCTGGTTCTCCATACATCATGGCCAGTTCTTCCAGTCATCCTGGTTCTCCATACATCATGGCCAGTTCTTCCAGTCATCCTGGTCCTCCATACATCATGGCCAGTTCTTCCAGTCATCCTGGTTCTCCATACATCCGGCCAGTTCTTCCAGTCATCCTGGTTCTCCATACATCATGGCCAGTTCTTCCAGTCATCCTGGTTCTCCATACATCTGGCCAGTTCTTCCAGTCATCCTGGTTCTCCATACATCTGGCCAGTTCTTCCAGTCATCCTGGTTCTCCATACATCCGGCCAGTTCTTCCAGTCATCCTGGTTCTCCATACATCTGGCCAGTTCTTCCAGTCATCCTGGTTCTCCATACATTATGGCCAGTTCTTCCAGTCATCCTTGTTCTCCATACATCTGGCCAGTTCTTCCAGTCATCCTGGTTCTCCATACATCTGGCCAGTTCTTCCAGTCATCCTGGTTCTCCATACATCCGGCCAGTTCTTCCAGTCATCCTGGTTCTCCATACATCTGGCCAGTTCTTCCAGTCATCCTGGTTCTCCATACATTATGGCCAGTTCTTCCAGTCATCCTGGTTCTCCATACATCTGGCCAGTTCTTCCAGTCATCCTGGTTCTCCATACATCTGGCCAGTTCTGCAGTCATCCTGGTTCTCCATACATCTGGCCAGTTCTTCCAGTCATCCTGGTTCTCCATACATCTGGCCAGTTCTTCCAGTCATCCTGGTTCTCCATACATCCGGCCAGTTCTTCCAGTCATCCTGGTTCTCCATACATCTGGCCAGTTCTTCCAGTCATCCTGGTTCTCCATACATTATGGCCAGTTCTTCCAGTCATCCTTGTTCTCCATACATCTGGCCAGTTCTTCCAGTCATCCTGGTTCTCCATACATCTGGCCAGTTCTGCAGTCATCCTGGTTCTCCATACATCTGGCCAGTTCTTCCAGTCATCCTGGTTCTCTATACATCATGGCCAGTTCTTCCAGTCATCCTGGTTCTCCATACATCTGGCCAGTTCTTCGAGTCATCCCAGATGGTTCTCCATACATCATGGCCAGTTCTTCCAGTCATCCTGGTTCTCCATACATCTGGCCAGTTCTTCGAGTCATCCCAGATGGTTCTCCATACATCATGGCCAGTTCTTCCAGTCATCCTGGTTCTCCATACATCTGGCCAGTTCTTCCAGTCATCCCAGATGGTTCTCCATACATCTGGCCAGTTCTTCCAGTCATCCTGGTTCTCCATACATCTGGCCAGTTCTTCCAGTCATCCTGGTTCTCCATACATCTGGCCAGTTCTTCCAGTCATCATGGTTCTCCATACATCTGACCAGTTCTTCCAGTCATCCTGGTTCTCCATACATCTGGCCAGTTCTTCGAGTCATCCCAGATGGTTCTCCATACATCATGGCCAGTTCTTCCAGTCATCCTGGTTCTCCATACATCTGGCCAGTTCTTCCAGTCATCCCAGATGGTTCTCCATACATCTGGCCAGTTCTTCCAGTCATCCTGGTTCTCCATACATCTGGCCAGTTCTTCCAGTCATCCTGGTTCTCCATACATCTGGCCAGTTCTTCCAGTCATCCTGGTTCTCCATACATCATGGCCAGTTCTTCCAGTCATCCTGGTTCTCCATACATCCGGCCAGCTCGTTGGTGCTTTGCGCTCCCGCGTCGTTCATGAGTACATCCACATATGTTAATGTGGGATGTCCTCGTGACCGGTGCCCGTGTGTTGGTTCCCACAGCACCAGTTTTCTGGCTGGAAGCTCCTGGTGTCTTTTGGCAGTGTCCTGCTAGTCTCATTCTCCTGGCTGCTATTTTCTGGCTCACCCTTGGCATCCCATCACACAGATTCTTGTTGGTAACATGTGTACTCTTGCTGATGTTAAGTACTGCACGCAACATTCTGGTGTAGTACCCCTAGAGACTTCTGCAGGGTTGGCTTCAGGGTCCAGCATTCACTGCCGTATAGGAGAACAGACTCTACCGTTGCATACAGTAGAAGGTGCTGAGTTTGGTTTTCAGATTTGTATTGAAGGGACAGCCCCTTGAGATGCATCATCTCATTTTCAAGAGGGACCCATAAACAAAATACAGAAAAGCATACTGTACACAAATACACAAAACATGCAGTACACAGATACAAACAGATATACAGATAAATACATATATACACAAATAGCTTGCTCACCCTCTTCCACCTACACCACCAACCACCACATAATACACAATGGAGATAAGGTCACAGTGCAAATATTTCAGTGTCATAATTGGTTACAGTCAGGTTAGAAGCATAGACAGGTTGAGTCTAGATGTGAATGTAAGGAGGTCCTGAAGCTACTAAATGATGAAATGGATCTAAGAGATAGAGGGAGGTTGTTCCAATCGAATGGGGCTTTGTAGCAGAAAGACCTCCGCCCAACCACATTGGAGATTTTGGGGATTTTAAAGTAAGGGTATTGTAGATGTCTTTAGTGGATATGATGAGGTAGACTGAGTCAGGTACTGCTTCAAGTAAGCAGGGCACCTAAAATAAATGCATTTATAAATGAAGAGAAACCAGTGTAGTTGTCGTCTTGATTTCGGCTGCAGCCAATTGAGTGATTTGTACATGAGGCAGTGGTGGATATCATATGGGCATCTCAATACAAACCTGCACAGGGAGTTATATAAAACATTTAGAGGTTTAAAATGAGTCTGTTGTGTTCCGATACACAACATCTGCGTAGTCAATAATGGGAAGTAACACTTCAGCAATAATTCTATTCCTAACATCAAAGGAAAAGCAATTAATACGCGACGGGGGAGGTTGGAGTTCCATACACTGACCATGCCGTTCAGGCATATGTAGTTTCATATTCTGAAACTACAGACTGTAAGCTTTCATATGATGTATTGTTCATTGAAATTGGAAAATATTTGAAGAAGATATGACACTTTGAAACTTGTTGAACCAGAAAACACGAAGTAGAGAAATTGCCCTCCGAAGATATCAAAGATGTTAGCACCTCTGAGCCCCAGGAATGGAATGTTACCCTAAACGCTCGCATAATCACTCTCCCACCCCTAACTACTCCCCGCACCAGTGAGAAATGTCTTACATTATTAAACTCTTACTTTAATACAAGTAGGCAGTGGTGGTTAAGTAAAAGTATCAATACTGCAATATAGAATTAGAGGACTGAAGTGGTTAGTGCATGTTTTGTAATATTACAAATACAAAGTAACTAAAGAATAAAAACTCAGCTTCCCTGCGTTGGCTGATCTGAGTGTGCGGGAGGGTTTGTAGGGTTCGATCAGACATGCAAGATATGGGGGTGCCATGCCGTTGGTTGCTTTGAATGCCAGCATCAGAGTTTTGTATTCTGTGCGGGCAGCGACCGGGAGCCAATGGAGGGAGTGGAGGAGCGGGGAGACATGTGAGAATTTTGTCTGGTTGAAGACCAAGCAAGCTGCGGCATTTTGGATCAATAGGAAAGGCGTGCATGCCGGTAGGCCAGTAAGGAGGGAGTTACAATAGTCAAGTTTTGACATGACTGATGTCTGGATAAGGAGCTGGGCTGACTCCTAGGTGGGGAAGGGTCTATATTTCGTCAAATGTTATAGAGTGTAAACCTACAGGATCGAGTGACAGTTGTACTGTGTGCTTTGAACGAGAGCTATACTGTCCAGCAGGCCCGCGGGAAGTACTTTACACTCGCAGGGGCTGAGCGTCTAGTAGGGGGTGCGCGTAGCGCGCGCCGCAAAAATGCGCGTGCACGCGCATCATGCACGCGCATTTTTGCGCATTTTCACACGCAAACGTGGCCTTTACTTTCCCTCTCCACACGCAAGTTATATGAACGAACTGACACAGGCAATTAACCAGGATAAGGTGACAATACTGTGATACAGCATATTTATTAGGCCTGGCCTATCTCTTTTTTTTCTCTTCCCCTCCTGTTCGAGGGGGGGCTGTGCCTGGGGGGAGGGGGTGCTACAGCCCCCCCAGCACCCCTACTTCCCTCAACCCTGCTGTCCAGGACACCAGTTTTTCAGAAAACTGTATGGCTTCATTTGTAGAATTGGCCTCAGTTATTTATGGGTTAAACCTGTCCACTGTTTCCAATAACGTCAACCGTTGCCTGTGTGCGTGCGTGTGTGCGTGACTGTGTGCGTGACTGCGCGTGCGTGTGTGCGTGCGTGTGTCATTAGCTCTGCAGGTGCAAGCCATTATGCTCAACATACAGTCCAGTAAAGCAACAGTGCAGGTCTACTCTACTGGGCATGAGTCATGCCCATTGGGTCGGTGGGGCCGTGGCCCAGGGGCCCTTGGCTCTCAGGGGCCCTTCAGGGAAATTGGGCCGCACAGTACTGGGTTTGATGCCCTGACAAAGGGCTCGTAGGGACCTGAATTGGCCATTGATTTTATTACATTTGGGTCACAAATACGCAAACAACCTACGGGGGCCACAAGAACATTACCGGCACATGCAGGGGCCCTCGTGGGGGTTAATCCATCCCTGGGTATGAGAGAGAGGGAGAGACAGAGAGAGAGAGAGAGAGAGACAGAGGACCAGAGAGAGAGAGAGAGAGAGAGGGAGAGACAGAGAGAGAGAGAGAGAGAGACACAGAGGACCAGAGAGAGAGAGAGAGAGAGAGGGAGAGAGAGACAGAGGACCAGAGAGAGAGAGAGAGAGCCAGAGAGAGAGAGAGAGCCAGAGAGAGACAGAGAGCCAGAGAGAGAGAGAGAGAGACAGAGGACCAGAGAGAGAGAGAGAGAGAGAGAGGGAGAGAGAGAGAGACAGAGAGCCAGAGAGAGACAGAGAGAGCCAGAGAGAGACAGAGAGCCAGAGAGAGACAGAGAGCCAGAGAGAGAGAGAGACAGAGAGACAGAGAGAGACAGAGAGAGACAGAGAGAGACAGAGAGAGACAGAGAGACAGAGAGAGACAGAGAGAGACAGAGAGCCAGAGAGAGAGAGAGAGAGAGAGACAGAGAGAGACAGAGAGCCAGAGAGAGACAGAGAGAGACAGAGAGACAGAGAGACAGACAGAGAGAGAGAGAGAGAGAGAGAGACAGAGAGCCAGAGAGAGACAGAGAGAGCCAGAGAGAGACAGAGAGCCAGAGAGAGACAGAGGACCAGAGAGAGAGAGAGAGAGAGGGAGAGAGAGACAGAGAGACAGAGAGCAGTGGTGGTAGAAGCACTCACATTTTGTACTGAAAGTATACTCATTATTATGAAAATCAAGCTCTGCTATTATAGCCTAAGTATAGAGCGTCGCAGTCCCGCCCCCTACCATGGACCAGGAAACGATTCTCCGTTCATTTTCCTCATAGACATTTCAGAAAGTATTCATTTAAAGACGTTTACGCCGCGGACAAAGTCAACTTGAGTCGTGACAAATCATGACAACAAACACAATTTTTGGGCCGAAAAAATAATCAGAAAGAAGAAAAAAACGGCAGGTTACAACACTTTTTTTGTTGTTTTTCTTCTTTGTAATTATTTGTTTGGTCCAAAATATTGTTTGTGTTGTCATGAGTTGTCACGACTCGAGTTGGCTTTGTCCGCGGCGTAACCGTCTTTAAAGGTATATTCAGTGATTTGACTTAATTCAAATATCACTTATTTTTTATTTTTTTCTGGATAATCCTCCCTACTATAGAGCGTGCTGACCATATAAGGAGTTCCTCCCTGTCCCCAGTGAGCCCCTGGGGTCAAAAAACCCTAGTTTCGGTTTGGGCTTTGGGTGGCAAAGCCTTCATCCAATCAGGATGAGAGGGGCCTTCCTCCAATCATGATCGAGTGGGGCGGGCATTGGTGCACGTGCTGTTGGTCAGTTGTACTTCCCCCACTGTAGAGCGCGTGCATGTGCACATCTTGTTACCGGGTGGACCGGGTTTTTTTCCAAATTACCCAAATCACTGAATACTCCTTTAAATAAATACTTTATGAAATGTCTATGGGAAAAATGCATTGGGATTCATTTCCTGGTCCATGGTAGGGGGAGGGACTGCGACGCTCTATACCTGTATACCTATAGGGCTTAAAGGGAGAGGACACCCAGAATCACATTTTCTTAGACTTAATAAGTATAAAGGTGCCACTTGTGATAGTGGTGATAGGGATGATATGATGCAATTTGCTCATAGACCCCTTTTCCACCGGTTGGTTCCCAATGGGAACCGGTTCAGTTCTTTTTGGTTCTTAGTCCATGAGCGGGGGCTCTAAAATTGGTGGGAAAAACTAGACCTATATATTACATTGTTTATAGGATCAATACAAGTAAATGAATACACGATTACCCTCCCACAGTAGTAGCTTTTTCATATTTAAGATTATTTTGCATATTTTCCTACATAATGCCTCATTTGCATATTTAAAAATGTAAAATTTGTAATACAATAAATCATTGTCTTCGTGTAAGTACTCAATTGGGGAAGTTTCATGGTGAAAACATACTATAGGTATGGTTTTGCTCCACTCAATTCATACTGAACGTTCCAATTTTGGAGCTCTGCGGCTCATGGACTAAGAACCAAAAAGAACTGAACCGGTTCCCATTGGGAACCAACCGGTGGAAAAAAGGGGCCAAAGGCTTTCGGCTGTTTCTGTAGCTATGTGTGTGTGTACGTCCTGTCCCTCTGTTTCTGTAGCTATGTGTGTGTACGTCCTGTCCCTCTGTTTCTGTAGCTATGTGTGTGTGTGTGTGTACGTCCTGTCCCTCTGTTTCTGTAGCTATGTGTGTGTACGTCCTGTCTCTCTGTTTCTGTAGCTATGTGTGTGTGTACCTCCTGTCCCTCTGTTTTTGTAGCTATGTGTGTGTACGTCCTGTCCCTCTGTTTCTGTAGCTATGTGTGTATACTTCCTGTCCCTCTGTTTCTGTAGCTATGTGTGTGTGTACGTCCTGTCCCTCTGTTTCTGTAGCTATGTGTGTGTGTGTGTGTGTACGTCCTGTCCCTGTTTCTGTAGCTATGTGTGTGTACGTCCTGTCCCTCTGTTTCTGTAGCTATGTGTGTGTGTACGTCCTGTCCCTCTGTTTCTGTAGCTGTGTGTGTACGTCCTGTCCCTGTTTCTGCAGCTATGTGTGTGTACGTCCTGTCCCTCTGTTTCTGTAGCTATGTGTGTGTACGTCCTGTCCCTCTGTTTCTGCAGCTATGTGTGTGTACGTCCTCCTGTCCCTCTGTTTCTGTAGCTATGTGTGTGTACGTCCTGTCCCTCTGTTTCTGTAGCTATGTGTGTGTAGCCTACGTCCTGTCCCTCTGTTTCTGTAGCTATGTGTGTGTACGTCCTGTCTCTCTGTTTCTGTAGCTATGTGTGTGTGTGTACGTCCTGTCCCTGTTTTTGTAGCTATGTGTGTACGTCCTGTCCCTCTGTTTCTGTAGCTATGTGTGTGTACGTCCTGTCCCTCTGTTTCTGTAGCTATGTGTGTGTGTGTACGTCCTGTCCCTGTTTTTGTAGCTATGTGTGTACGTCCTGTCCCTCTGTTTCTGTAGCTATGTGTGTGTATGTCCTGTCCCTCTGTTTCTGTAGCTATGTGTGTGTATGTCCTGTCCCTCTGTTTCTGTAGCTATGTGTGTGTATGTCCTGTCCCTCTGTTTCTGTAGCTATGTGTGTATACTTCCTGTCCCTCTGTTTCTGTAGCTATGTGTGTGTGTGTACGTCCTGTCCCTCTGTTTCTGTAGCTATGTGTGTGTACGTCCTGTCCCTCTGTTTCTGTAGCTATGTATGTGTACGTCCTGTCCCTCTGTTTCTGTAGCTATGTGTGTGTACGTCCTGTCCCTCAGTTTCTGTAGCTATGCGTGTGTACGTCCTGTCCCTCTGTTTCTGTAGCTATGCGTGTGTACATCCTGTCCCTCTGTTTCTGTAGCTATGTGTGTGTACATCCTGTCCCTCTGTTTCTGTAGCTATGCGTGTGTACATCCTGTCCCTCTGTTTCTGTAGCTATGTGTGTGTGTGTATGTCCTGTCCCTCTGTTTTTGTAGCTATGTGTGTACGTCCTGTCCCTCTGTTTCTGTAGCTATGTGTGTGTATGTCCTGTCCCTCTGTTTCTGCAGCTATGTGTGTGTACGTCCTGTCCCTCTGTTTCTGTAGCTATGTGTGTGTGTACGTCCTGTCCCTCTGTTTCTGTAGCTATGTGTGTGTACGTCCTGTCCCTCTGTTTCTGTAGCTATGTGTGTGTACGTCCTGTCCCTCTGTTTCTGTAGCTATGTGTGTGTATGTCCTGTCCCTCTGTTTCTGTAGCTATGTGTGTGTGTACGTCCTGTCCCTCTGTTTCTGTAGCTATGTGTGTGTACGTCCTGTCCCTCTGTTTCTGTAGCTATGTGTGTGTGTACGTCCTGTCCCTCTGTTTCTGTAGCTATGTGTGTGTACGTCCTGTCCCTCTGTTTCTGTAGCTATGTGTGTGTACGTCCTGTCCCTCTGTTTCTGTAGCTATGTGTGTGTACGTCCTGTCCCTCTGTTTCTGTAGCTATGTGTGTGTACGTCCTGTCCCTCTGTTTCTGTAGCTATGTGTGTGTACGTCCTGTCCCTCTGTTTCTGTAGCTATGTGTGTGTACGTCCTGTCCCTCTGTTTCTGTAGCTATGTGTGTGTACGTCCTGTCCCTCTGTAGCTATGTGTGTGTGTACGTCCTGTCCCTCTGTTTCTGTAGCTATGTGTGTGTGTGTGTACGTCCTGTCCCTCTTAGTCAAGTGGATATACAGTAGTGTAGATGTATTTTTTCATCATACTGTAATCCAAATCTATACAGAGTAACTAAATGTTTCAGATAAGAGTATAAAATGCACAATATTTGATTCTGAGATGTAGTACACTAATAGTTGAGTAAATGTTTATAGTTATACTTTACAGTACACCACTGAGAGAGAGAGAGAGAGAGAGAGAGAGAGAGAGACACACACAGAGGGGGGGGGGGGGGGGGGGGGGGGGGAGTTTACACCTTCACATAACCATGTGAGATTTGAAGCCTCATATATTTCTGCAGAGGCAGGTAATTATATTTCCTTTTTTTTTTTTCTCATTCCTTTGACTTTGCATAGTAATGTCTGCCATCGTGCTGCAGTGAACACAGCCCATAATACATTTTGGGCGGGAACCCCTTTTGGTGTTAGCATTATGCTATAGCTATTGAAAAATAGCAGATCTACAAGCTCGTAGCGCGCCACCGAGTGGCGCGCTATGAGCTTGTAGGTCTGCTATTTTTTTTGTAATGTTTTTGTGGCTTTCGCCTTTATTTTATTTTTTTATGGAGGGACAGACAGTAGGCTGACAGGAAATGGGGAGAGAGATGGGGGGTGACATGCAGTAAAGGACGTCGGGATCGGGAGTCGAACCCGCGGCACACTGCCAGACTGGATTACCAGCCAAGGTGCCTGGACCGCTGAGCCACGGCCCAGGCCAGGTCTGCTATTTTTGAAAAATCGAAGAACGACTGACATAGAAACATAGCTTTTTCAGAAAACTGTCAGGATGTAGAAGACATTTATAGAATCTGATCTCATGGTCAGAATGGGATAAAAGAGGTTTTCCACATGAGCTCACATGCAGCTTATTATCTGACCGAGAGAGAAACAGAGAAACAGAGACCCTCCCTCCTCACCTCTGGGCTCTGCATGCTCTCTCTGTACCCACGGTAACACAACTCTGAATATAGAATAATGTGAGAACGAAAATACTGTTCGCGTTTCTAATGGGGTATTTTATGTGTTCTGAATACCAGTGATTTAGGACATTTGAAGTATAGTGGAGCAGGGTTTTTTTTCTTTTTTTTTGGACAGTGAATGAGAGAGTGACTAGGAGGTTGTAATGATTGGTATCCATGGTGATTCTGCAGGTGCATTACTTACTTCTGGCATGCAATCTGGCATGACAATGAATTAAAGCTTAACCAACCCATTTATACATCTACAGCAGGGGTTCTCAACCTGTGGGTCGTGACCCCTCGGAGGGGGGGGGGGGGTCGCAAATTTATTTTGGGGGGTCCCCAAATGATTAAAAAAAGGGTTTTGTTTTTGAGTGGTGTAAACCACTCCTACAACTGGCTTTGTTAGTTTACGTGTCTGTCTGTCTGTCTGTACCAAAAAATGAGCATGGTTGCTATGGTCACCCAGTTCACACGGGTGTGATTTCAGAGCGATGAGATGAGATGAGATGTCAGACCACAGCTGATCAGTCTATATAAGACCTTGTACCACTCACGGGTGAGATTTTTTTGCAACTGAATGGCTGGAAAAATGGAAATGAAGAGTTTACATAGTATACATACGTACATGCATAAACTTTCCTTAATGATTATATCTGGTTTCAGTATTCATTTATGATATATTTTCTCTATTATTAAGGTTATTTTTGAGTCAGTTTGAATTTGGGGGGGGGGGGGGGGGGGGTCGCGAGACATGGCCAAAGCATTTCCGGGGGTCCCCAGCCAAAAACGTTGAGAACCCCTGATCTACAGCAGGGGGTCATCAACAGGGGGTCCCTATAGGGGGTCCTTGGAGTTACTACAGGTGTACCAAATTTATATGTGAGAGACTTTTCTTTTTTTACATTTCGGTGAAGACATTTTGTGTATAGAGCCAAATGTCAAGTATTGAGGGTTTATAAGTGCTTAAATATCTGGAAAATATAAAAAAGCGTGTTAATTGTTTGTTTTTAAATTGACGATACTGATGATAGTGCTGTCAAACAAGTCTATGAAGCTATCTGTGAAACAATCTATGTAGTGGATGTGTTAATTTTGACAGCAAAATTTTGATGTAGTTTTAGTCATAGTCTTGTGGCGTCTCGATCGAGGACCGCGCGCCACGGGTTAGCAACCCCGGGGAGAGAGAGGGGGAGGACGGAGTAAGGCACTATCACCTGGGAGTGGTCCAGGACGGACGGTACATCCCACGTCACCTCTTCATTTATCAGTCGAGCTGACAGCTGCGGGCCAACGCCCAGACGGTATAAAAGCCTCCGCCCTCCTCAGTTAGTCGACTCTCCCGGGGAACAAGCTGATCTGCGGTGCGCGGTAAGACAAACACATGATCCCTCTCTCTATATGCCATGTATGATAACGGGGTCCTAATTATTGTTCTCTCACCTAACAGGACATTCCAGGCAGTGCGGATTGATAGGACCGTTGGGCTCGGAGGCTTGTGGCACAACAGTTCCCCTGAACCCCCCCCCCCCCATGACTAGAAGCGTCAGAGGCGCACATATAGGCTCGAGAAGAGCGCACGGCACACCCCCCCTTGAGATAGAGAGGTGCCGTTTATTTCACAGAGCACGGACTTGGATAAAGGCCAAAACCCTAAGTTAACTTTACTCACCTTGTTTTGGAAACCACTGGTCCCTCCATGGCTCACTGTAGAGGCAAGGCCTAATCTACAACATTTTCCTTTGAATGAATAAAACAGTGCCAGAATTGGCTTGATGTGACGCTGCCTCCTGTGTGTTCTTGGTGTGAGAAGTAGCGGCCCCCACATATGGTGGAGAATGCGGGCAATGCACTGATTCACGCCAAGGCATACTCAAACAATAGTAAACATGGAGCATGCCCAAGCCATACACGCTCTCCTAAAGAGCCAGGCTGATTTACAGAAGAGTCAGACTGAGCTGCAGGGAGCAATGCAAGCGCTCATGATGAAAATTACACAGGATGGCAATGCCACTAGATCCCCAGGTGATGTCCTCACGAAACAGTCCCCCGGTGACGATATAGAGGCGTATGTTGAGCTCTTTGAGCGCACGGCCACCCGTGAGCGGTGGCCCATAGCGGACTGGGCGTCCCTCATAGCCCCGTTCCTCTCCGGGGAGGCCCAGCTAGCGTGTAGGGATCTACCGGACGCCGATGCCCGAGATTTCGGCAAACTGAAAGCTGCCATATTTGCCCGCCATGGATATAGCCTCCCAGCCAGAGCCCAACGGTTTCACAACTGGAACTTCCTCCCGAATCAGCCCCCCCGTCCCCAGCTAGCCGCATTGATAAGGTTGACACGAAACTGGCTATTAAGTCCGGGAGAGCCAGCCTGTGCCGACCGAGTGATCCTGGATCGATGCATTAGAGCGCTGCCCCCCAAAGCGCGAGATTATGCAGCCCATGTAAGTCCAAGCACCGTAGACGAGTTAATCGCTCTACTAGAGAACTTCCAAGTCTGCCACGAGATGCAGAAAAGCGCACCGAAAGTGGACCCCCCCAAGGTGTCGGGAGACGAGCGGTCCGGCCGGGACCGCCGCCGACAGAAGCACGGGGCCCCGAACCCAACGGGTCGCCGAGATGCCGGAGCGGCGGATCGCTCTTCCACGACGCGACGCTGTTATCTCTGCGGGAAAGAAGACCACCTCTCTTGGAGCTGCCCACTCAAAGAACAAGATGTGAGTATGGCCTCGGCCGTCTCCGAAGGCACGAGACCCTGCCTCTACGGCCAGGATGAGAGAGGAAAGCAGCGCACCCTGCCGGTCAAAGTGGACGGCAAGGACACACACGCACTGTTGGACTCCGGGAGCGTCGTCACACTTGTGCGCCCCGCCTACGCCGGCGTCATAGAAAGAGAAACCATACCCGTGACCTGTGTGCATGGGGACATGAAACGCTACCCACTGACCAACATCAGAATCCAGTCCCCACGTGGAAGCACCACCCTGGCGGCCGGGGTCGTGCCAAACCTACCTGTACCCCTCCTACTCGGCGCAGACTGTGTCCTCTTCGACAGATATTGGGGTGCGACGGATCCCCGGGCGCCGAAGAAGACGAAACAGCGTAAGCACCGCCCCGCCAGACGACCCAGAGGAGCCCGACGCGCGCTCCCCGCCTTCCGTGACAGCTCGCCTAGAACCACAGATGACAGCTCACGCTCGGACGAGTCACAGGGTGGGATCGAGAGCGGACCCCCCACCGAGGAAGACGCGGTGAACCCCGAGGACACGTTTGCCGAGTTTCCTATGGCAGAGGCGACACCACCCGCACGAGAGGGCGAGTTCGCCAGCCAGCAGTGGGCAGATCCGAATCTGGAGATGGCACGACAGCGGGTGGCAGCAATCGATGGTAACGCCTGTGACTCGGTGAGTGATAAAACCTTTCCTCATTTCACTGTTAAGCGGGGCCTCTTGTATAGAATAGTCACAATACAGGACGGGGACGTAATTGAACAATTGCTAGTACCACGAAGTTACGTGTCCCGTGTGCTTTACCTCGCACACACGCACCAACTCGGTGCCCACCTTGGTGTAAAAAAAACATATGAGAGGATTCTGGCTCGCTTCTACTGGCCCGGTATCAAGCGGGCGGTAGAAGATTTCTGTCGAGAGTGTCCCGAGTGCCAGATAGTGAGCCCCAAGCCGCATTTCCGTAACCCACTGATCCCAATGCCGATCATCGAAACCCCGTTCGAACGAATCGCCATGGACATAGTGGGCCCCCTGCCCAAGTCGGCCCGGGGACATCGTTACATATTGGTAATCGTAGATTACGCCACCCGCTACCCCGAGGCAATACCACTCCGTGCCGCCACGGCCAGAGCGGTCGCCCACGAAGTGATGTTGCTGTGTAGTAGGGTGGGAATCGTGTCAGAGATCCTCACAGATCAGGGTACATGCTTCATGTCGACTGTGTTAAAACACCTCTATAAATGGCTTAAAGTCAAGAGTATCAGAACCTCCGCCTACCACCCACAGACGGACGGACTGGTCGAGAGGTTCAATAAAACATTAAAACAGATGTTAAAAAAGGTGGCCGAAACTGATGGGAAAGATTGGGATCAACTAATACCCTATGTGCTGTTTTCTATACGCGAAGTCCCACAGGCTTCAACTGGGTTCTCACCGTTCGAGCTGGTATACGGGAGGCGACCAAGGGGCCTGCTAGACCTCGCCAAAGAGGCCTGGGAGAGCCAGCCCTCCCCTCACAGGAGTGTGGTTGACCATGTCCAACAATTGCAGGCCCGGGCCAGCAAAGTCTGGCCGCTCGTGAGGGGATATATGGAAAAGGCACAGAGAGACCAGGCCAGACTATATAACCGTGGCGCCGTGCTACGAGAATTCCAGGTGGGAGAAAAAGTGCTCGTTCTAGTCCCCACATCTGAATGCAAGTTTCTGGCTAGGTGGCAGGGCCCCTTCGAGGTAACAGAAAAGACTGGACCGGTGACATATCGCGTGAGCCAGCCGGGCAAGCGAAAACCACAGCAGATATATCACGTCAATATATTAAAGAAGTGGCACTCATCCGTGCCGAGGCCTGACTGTGCTCTATTAACTGTTGTCTCCTCTCAGGCGCCACCTCCTGTCCCCATCGGGGAAGAGCTATCCCCGCAGCAGGTCCAGGACGTGAGAGAATTAATAAGCCGGTGTCACGACCGCTTCTCAGACCGGCCAGGGCGCACCCACCTCGCCAAGCACGACATCGTTACCACCCCCGGGGTTGTCATTAGACAGCGGCCCTATAGAATCCCCGAGGCCCGCAGGATAGCCATTAGGGACGAGGTAAAAAAGATGCTAGAGCTGGACGTGATCGAGGAATCTCACAGCGCCTGGTGTAGCCCAATTGTTATTGTACCAAAACCTGACGGTGCATTACGATTTTGCAATGACTTTAGGAAAGTAAACGAGGTGTCCCACTTCGATTGCTACCCCATGCAGAGGACCGACGAACTCACAGAGCGGCTGGGCCCCGCGAGATTTATCAGCACATTAGATTTAACGAAGGGATATTGGCAAATCCCATTGACCGACCGGGCCAAAGAGAAAACAGCCTTCTCCACACCAGAAGGGCTGTTCCACTACAAGGTCTTACCGTTCGGGTTACACGGAGCTCCCGCCACATTCCAACGCTTGATGGACAGGATTCTCCGCCCCCACCAAGAGTACGCGGCCGCCTACCTAGATGACGTCATCATACACTCAAGGAGCTGGCAAGAGTGTTGGATGGGCTAAGGGCGGCCAACCTCACTGCCAACGCCAAGAAATGCAGGGTGGGAATGACAGAGACAGATTATCTAGGCTTCACGATTGGACGCGGATGTTTAAGACCCCAGGCTCGAAAGGTTGAGCGGATAAGGACCTGGCCCCGCCCCACCACGAAAAGGCAAGTCAAGTCGTTTCTGGGCTTAATTTCGTATTATCAGAAATTTATTGAGAACTACTCTACGAAGGCAGCCCCGTTATACGATCTAACACGTCAGAGGGAGCCGAACCACGTCAGATGGAACCCAGAGGCAGAGGGGGCTTTCGAACTATTAAAGGGAGCACTTTGTGAGGAACCTGTACTCATATCGCCTGACTTTAACAGACCTTTTCTCCTACACACAGACGCATCGGGGACAGGTGTCGGCGCGGTTCTCGCGCAAGTAATAGACGGAGAAGAGCACCCCATCACGTATGTCAGCCGAAAGCTGCTGAAGCATGAACGGAACTACGCGACAGTCGAAAAGGAATGTCTCGCCATCAAATGGGCGATACACCATCTGCGGTATTACCTCTGGGGACGCCAATTCACGCTAGTCACCGACCATGCCCCACTGAAGTGGATGGCCACAAATAAGGACAAGAACAGCAGAGTGACGAGGTGGTTCATTGACCTCCAGAACTACAAGTTCACCGTGGAACATCGGCCGGGCAAGTCGATACCACATGCGGACGCCCTGTCCCAGCTATATGAGGATAGGAGTGATGATGTCCCCCGCCGCAGCGTGAAACATAGAGGGGGGATATGTGGCGTCTCGATCGAGGACCGCGCGCCACGGGTTAGCAACCCCGGGGAGAGAGAGGGGGAGGACGGAGTAAGGCACTATCACCTGGGAGTGGTCGAGGACGGACGGTACATCCCACGTCACCTCTTCATTTATCAGTCGAGCTGACAGCTGCGGGCCAACGCCCAGACGGTATAAAAGCCTCCGCCCTCCTCAGTTAGTCGACTCTCCCGGGGAACAAGCTGATCTGCGGTGCGCGGTAAGACAAACACATGATCCCTCTCTCTATATGCCATGTATGATAACGGGGTCCTAATTATTGTTCTCTCACCTAACAGGACATTCCAGGCAGTGCGGATTGATAGGACCGTTGGGCTCGGAGGCTTGTGGCACAACAGTTCCCCTGAACCCCCCCCCCCCATGACTAGAAGCGTCAGAGGCGCACATATAGGCTCGAGAAGAGCGCACGGCACACCCCCCCTTGAGATAGAGAGGTGCCGTTTATTTCACAGAGCACGGACTTGGATAAAGGCCAAAACCCTAAGTTAACTTTACTCACCTTGTTTTGGAAACCACTGGTCCCTCCATGGCTCACTGTAGAGGCAAGGCCTAATCTACAACATTTTCCTTTGAATGAATAAAACAGTGCCAGAACTGGCTTGATGTGACGCTGCCTCCTGTGTGTTCTTGGTGTGAGAAGTAGCGGCCCCCACAGTCTTTTGAATAAAATGTTTAGTTTTAGTCATATTTTACTCATCTGAAAAAGTTTAGATTTAGTCGATTAAAAATACGATTTTAGTCGACTAAATCTATAGTTGATTTTGTCGTCTGTTGGCAGGCCTTGGTGGCAGATTTCACCAGCTTAGTTTTTGTCAATGAAAAAAGGTAGTCGATTTTTCGTCATAGTTTTATAGTCAATGAAATTAACACTGCTATATGGAGCAGCATTATAAAGGGATTCCGTCTTACTGCAGGTATAAACAAAGCATAACTTCATCATCCGAGCAAAAGAAAGGCAGAACTTCATCATCCCAGTCTCACTGCAGAGTTCATAACTGACACATAATAGACTAACTTCATGCTGAACTCCGGGATGTGACAACCGTGATGGAATGCACTCCCCAAAAACTCTCAGAGACGCCCCCACCCTCCAAACCATCAAAACCGCTCTCAGAACCCACCTCTTCAATAAGGCTGTCGCACATCCTAATACTGTCCAATAAATTAGATAGGGAAATTATGACAGGCAGTTTCTGCTGTCAAAATATGACCTCCGAGTCAAAAAACTTTGTGTTTAAAATAGACACTCATGCTTTCTAAGGATGAATACAAAATGAATATCAACATCCTAATACCATCCAATACTTAGATAGTAGGTGAGTCAATTTAGTGAAAAAAAGCACTTAACCCCAAAAAAGATTTATACAAAAGGTTTTTCAATGGATTTCGGTAGTATTGGGCATGCTAAATAACATACTAAAAGTCTACCAAAATCTACCTCCCAGAAAGCCGCCATTTTCAAGATGGCGTCCAAAATGGCTATGCGGAGCTTTAAATGGCTATATCTCAATAGAAAAACATTATACAAATGATTTTTCACTTGATTCTGGTACCTCTAGATATGCTTATGAACATACATCTAGGAAAATAGTCAAAATACACCTTCCAGAATCATTGAACCATTGATTCTACACTTCTGTTCAACTTTTCTTGATTGTCTCCAAACTGGAGAGCTGTCATTGGAGGAGGTTATATGTGTTACGAGCTCAGTCCTTTCCCTCCTGCCCTTTTTGAAGACAGAAACGTTTTCCGCAAGGCTGATAAACCACAACTAGCGCATGCGATCTGTGATCATGCAAGTGATGCAATCTTAGATTCGGTACCAGAAACAGAGTATTACGTTCTTGATGGAGGTTCACTCCTTCACCGAATACCATGGAAGCTCGGACAAAGATATGGTACAATTGCACATGTCATATGCAGAATTCACCATCAAGCATTATGGCTCAGCAACAACCATTGCTGTGTTCGATGGCTATGAGGATGGGCCATCCACTAAAGATAACACACATCAAAGAAGAGGAAACAATATTCATCCCATTGTCAATTTCACTTCTGAGATAGTCTCGCGTTACCAGACTGTTGCCTCCGCGATTTCCAAACGCTTCATCATACAGTCTGGGCCAACGGAAGAGCTATCATCAGCTAAAGTGGACGCTGGACAAAAGTCCCTGCCATGTTTCGACTAGTGTGACATACGCACGCGTTCGGGGAGACCTCCTCTACAATACCACACCCTCCGCTAAGCAGCAGAGGTGTAAAAAAGAAATTGGCACGCCATACAGTGAGGTCAAAGGTAAAAAAATATCCCATGTCCAGACTAAAGTGGACGCTGGACAAAAATCCCTGCTATGTTTCGACTATTGTGACATACCTGTAAGCACGCATTCGGGGAGACCTCCTCTACTACACCACACCCTCCGCTAATCAGCAGAGGTGTGAAAAAAAAATCTGAAGTCTTCAGAATGGGACACTTTTCACTCCACCAGAGCCAGAGGAAATAAATATTTTAAGAGGTATGAATGGCAAGAGCTATTTGCCAGCAAAGTCAAGGAATCAAATCCATATTGTATAATACGTTTTGTTAATCACAACTTTTCTACCGCTATCGTTAGAAAATCAAACAAGCCATGTCTGACAATCAATGACGCCTGCCGGCATCCTTCATGTGAGATGACCTTCAAAATACATCTCCAATCATTCGAAGACGGCATATTTCATATAGCTTACACTGGCAACATATATCACACAAAGGACACATTGAGACGTAGATATACGTTAGAAGCACAGAGCGTGCAAACTTAGGTAGATCAATGAAGAATTGAATTGCACATACTGCTCACATTGAGGCATTGAACAAGTTTGCCAACGAGTTGGCAAAGACACCACGCAGCCATTTATTTTTTATTATTATAAAATTGTAAAGTATTGAAATCCAATTCAAGTGAAATGTGTGCCTGCCTCTCTTTTTAGGTGGGCTATTTTGTTTTCATTTTGGGGTACATATTTTTTGGGGGGCCCTCAAATTTGCTCCAGCCCGGGGGCCCTCAGCAAGGTAAATCCGGCTCTGGACACACACACGCCCAAGATGAACCCAAACCCCAACTTAGTTTAAGTATTCCAATTGAATGTTATTCATTTGCATAACCTGTCGAGCCGTCGTGGTCGAAGAACTGTGGTGCCGCTGCCGCTGCTGCTACATCCGGTGGAATCAGTGGAGGTTGCATTGAATTTCTCCAGTCACACAATCCGCGTCTGTGGACCTCCACGTAGGCTTTATCCCAAATGCAGTCCATGAACTGGTTCATTGTCATCCGGTCATCAATTCCTACCACAAGGAACGCGTCGGTAAGATGCAAATACTTGGAAGGGGGGCATTTGGGTCGACCACCAAGTTGACGACATATAGGTTACGCACATCTTGTTTGTGATGGTAGGCAGCTGATACCATGCCGAGCTGTGTGACTTTTTGAAACCGCCACACACACACACACACACACACACACACACACACACACACACACACACACACACACACACACACACACACACACACACGTCAAAACAAGATAGAAATAATAATAATCTGGACGCTGCCATGTTGCCTCAGAATTATATTAGGCCAGATCCTGTTGTTGTTTCCACATGCACACAAATACAGATAGACACAGATATTTACATTTCATAGCATGCACAATTCTGCAGATATAATAAGGCAGCTGGTAATTGTCTCCACCAGCCTCCCAGGCTGAAGGCATGGGGAGAGAGTATGTTTTGCACTCCATCCGTCCGTCCGTCTGTTACCAGCTAATCTCCGGCACCGTTATCCCGGTCGATGCCAAATCTTGCACACACACACACTCCCTGGATGCCAACGATGAACCTCTGCCCAAAATGTTCCCGAACGGCCTGTTATAGCGCCACCAGGAGGCCGATTTTTGTAAAACACATTTTTTATTTTACCGTACTCCTCCAGATTCTGTCCAAAAATCCCACAAAACGTTACACAGTATCTCTATAGTCATGTGTTCAAGATGGATCTGTCCGATATTTCATATTCCATCCTAATTGGCTAACATTGGCTTTCAAAGTTTGCATGATTGGCTCGTTATGAACAAAAAGCCTCAAATCATTAACGCAGCATGCAATTTACGTGACTGAAATCTTTCACAGACTTTCCTACTAGGCTGAGGAATATATACCAACCTTTTCACATTGGCCTGTTATAGCGCCACCAACACGTGGATTTTTGCAAAACACATTTTTGGAACAAAATGCCTCAAATCATCCAATTGCCATCCAAGGTGTAAGAAGAAATGGCACCCTTTTCACATTGGCCTATTATAGCGCCACCAGGAGGCCACAACCTGACCTGCCCTGGTGGATACCTGTGCCCCGAGGTTCACTTTATCTAGTTAATTGATGTAATCATCAATTCTTTGTTAAAATCTTGTTTTAAAAAGAATCTGCCTACCGGTGATGTCACTGGTGGACAGGTTTCTGAACTGTAGCAGAGTGACTGAACCCAAAATGCAGAGCCACAAGCAAGTAGTAGTTTCAAAAACTGGTTTATTAAAGTAGAAGGCAGCTTAGCTTACAATCAAAAAGTAGAAAAGCAAGCATTAACTCAGGGAATCCCAAAAAGCCAAACTTTTCAAAAGTACAAATCAAAAAGGCAAAACTAAACAAAACAAAATCCCAAACTAAACAAAGCACAAGGCACAGGAAGTCCAGAAAAATGCAAAACCTTACAGAATGAGAACAAGGATTTCCAGGTACAGAAGAACACAGGAACACCAAGATGAGCACCGGACAATGATTTATGTACTGACAGTTTGTGTGTGCAATGAGTCCAGTATTTATAGGAAGCAGGTTAATGGCAAAGGGTTCACAGGTGTCAGAGCCTTAGAAAAAACAGAGTTCTGCAAACTCCGTTGACTTCATGGGGCCTGCGTAATGGCGGCATCTAGCGCTACTGGGGACGCCGATTAGGGACAGTTTGTGCGCCGGATGTTGACAGACTGCATGGATCCACATGGCTCCGTCTTTTTGGCAGATCTTCCTGTTTGAGAGCTAGCAAATTTAAATACCTTTTAATTAATCATTGCTAATATAACAGTGTACACTTTCAATGGAAAGAAAAAGGCATACAGTTTACAACTTTTTTACGTTATTTAATTACTTATTTTTACACAGAAACATAATGTGTGTCTTCACCATAACTGTAATGTAATAATAATACTAATAATGTAATGTAATAATTATTTAATTTACGACGCTTTGTTCTGAAAGCAACCGGATGTCTTGGATTTGCTAGCTCTCAAACAGGAGGTTCTGGATTTGCTAAAAAGACGGAGAGCCTGATTAGGGACAGCCTGGGGTCCCTAATCAGGCTCTCCATGAGAGCGCAGCTGTGCGCCCGAGCGCTTCCGGGATCACGTGACCGGGCTGTTCCGTGCCCCCTCAATAACGCAACTCTTCTATTATATGGCTCTGACAGGTGTGTAATGGGAACCACTGCAGGGCTGATGCGAGAGTTGGAGACAGGTGTGTAGTGTGAAGGAATGGAATGAGGGAGTGGCCAGGGAGGAGACATGGTCTGTGGAGTGACAGACCATGACACACAGCCCTGCTATGAGACACCGACCAAGTAGAAATGTTGCTATATTTTATCATGGACATTAGTGAGGACCAATTATATGAAGACAGGTTGAAAAGTGGTCCTTGAATTATTATAATTGATAAGACATTATGAAGGAAGTAAGGAAGAGGAAGAGGCATGATTTTTCTTTCCAACATGGCTGCTGTGCATAGAGAGAGCTTTGGTCCACTCTGCTACCATCTGGCTCCAACATGGCTGCTGTGCATAGAGAGCTTTGGTCCACTCTGCTACCATCTGGCAAACGGTGAACGGAGCATCCGTCTTGATCCAGCTGGCTCGGGGACAGCTTCCCTCACGCAGGAAATCTATTCACGTTTTATATTTCCGTTTCTGATTTTTCATCTTTTTTTTGGTACTGCAGCCGGTTGACTGACTGTATGTGCACGTGCCAATAAACACCTAGAACCAGGAATAATTAACCCATTTTGACCTGAGATCAGATTCTAAAAAATGTCTTCTACATCCTGACAGTTTTCTGAAAAATCTATACGTTTCTATGACAGTCGTTCTTCGATTTTTCAAAAATAGCAGACCTATACAAGCTCATAGCGCGCCACTCGGTGGCGTGCTATGAGCTTGTAGATCTGCTATTTTTCAATAGCTAAAGCATAACATAATGCTAACACCAAAAGGGGTTCCCGCCCAAAATGGAATAAACAACAAAAGCATCACATTCACATTGGAGAGATTTTGAATGTTGAAAGTGCCCCCCCCAAAAAAACGTTTCAGCCAAATTCAGAGGCAAAAAGCCTGGATAATATGAAAGACGGAATATTATTGTAAATGTAGTCTGGTGCAGAGCTACACGCACGCACGCACGCACGCACACACGCACGCACACACACACACACACACACACACACACACACACACACACACACACACACACACACACACACACACACACACCCTTGCGTTACACCTAAACAATAGGTGTAACAAATCATCCGTGTGGACAACATCAAAGTATTCCCCTGGTGATTTGCAAAGAGATTAAAAGATACCAATGACAGCAGAAATGTAAAAACCACTATCTTAATATGATCTCCATGTAACCATGACGAGAGAGAGAGAGAGATAAACATGCTGGGGGGTGTACAGTGATAATGTTTAATCAGATTGAAAAACAAACCGACCAAAACACAGCAGGTTAAAATATACTGGAAGACAAACCGACCAAAACACAGCATGAATCCAGGTTAAAATATACTGGAAGACAACTAAGTGGAACAAAGCCTTCACACCAGAGACAGGAAGTAAAAAAAAAAGACAAAACAAATATTCTGTTACTGCACTTAAGTAGTTTACCAGCTGCTATGCTATAGAGCGCCGCAGTCCCGCCCCCTACCATGGACCAGGAAATGATTCTCCGTTCATTTTCCTCATAGACATTTCAGAAAGTATTTATTTAAAGACGTTTACGCCGCGGACAAAGCCAACTCGAGTCGTGACAAATCATGACAACAAACACTTTTTTTGTTGTTTTTCTTCTTTGTAATTATTTGTTTGGTCCAAAATATTGTTTGTGTTGTCATGAGTTGTCACGACTCGAGTTGGCTTTGTCCGTGGCGTAATGCATTGGGATTCATTTCCTGGTCCATGGTAGGGGGCGGGACTGCGACGCTCTATTGACCTTATTCAGACCGCAGCCATATTACCAGCAAGGTGCTAACCTTAGAGTATATAATTATGAATAGAGACGGCACCCGAGTTCTCCTCCCAACCATTTGCATTAAGTTGCTCTAAAGCGCATGAGGCGATTTGGAACAGAGTGAATTCTGGGATGGATTGGGCCCGAACACATGAACGCGCTGCCGTTGTGACTATCATTGCACGCGTTCACGTGCGATCACGTATGAAACAGCGTTCACGTGGCATCATGAACGTGCACAATGATAAGTCAACGGACCAGCGCGTTCATGTGTTTGGGCCCACGCTGCAATGCCGAATTCGGCCACTATGTCCATTTCAGGGTTTCCTCCGGGTGCCGTCTCTATTCATATATACTCTAAGGTGCTAACTCCTGTGCAACTTCCCATTGACAGCCCCTTCATCCAAACAGAAAACTCCTATCTGATTGTAACGTCATTGTAACGTCAAACTCACCAACATTGCAGTACGAAAAGCTTGGATTATCCTCGTTCTATCTGCAAAGTGTTTGTTTAATAAAATTCCACCGTAGACATGTTATGAGCTACTTCCTGTCAAGAAATTCCTTGCAGATAATTATTTTCTAAGTATCAGAGTTTGGAAGCGCTCGTTATCAGTGAAGCAACCTCCTGCTGCCTGCTGCCATTTTGCAGCAAAAGGGCAGCAGGCAGCAGGAGATTGCTTTACTGATAACTGAGTGGAATGCTGAAAAAGAAATTGTCAAAAAACACCTTGTGATTATCATTCTTGTGCTGTATGTCATCACAGAGGCGCAAGACGACATCTGCAGCCATTCCCAGTTGGCTGACGCTACCATTTGTGACCAGATTTGACTGAGAGCCTGCCATCGTGCAACCTCCAGCTTTTCAACAGCGGAGAAAAACTGAACGTATGTATTTGTATGTATGTATTTTATCCAAAATGAGTTAATTGCACAGGCTGACTCTTCACATACTAGACTGGGGTGCCCAAAAGGTAGATCGCGATCTACCAGTAGATCACAAAGGCTGTGCAGGTAGATCACATGACATGCCCCTAAAGAGTATTTCATTTAAATATATTGAAGAAAAAAAACGATTAAAAAAAAAGAAAAAAACATTTCTCCCCCTCTATTTCCCATTCCAAACATTTCAAAGATTCCATTTCAGGAAAACATGTCCACCGTAAGATGAACCTAATAGGTTTGAATGGGGTTTCTAGGTGTAAGTATAGTAGCATGCCAAAGTTTTTGCTATTGCCATTGAGAATGCATTGGGCGTTTAAGTTAAATAACTCCGAAACTACAAATCATTTCAAAGTAAAAAGTTCCAGCATGTGTCTCCACAGTAAGCTGAATTATAAAATGTGTGAATGGAGTTTCTTGGTGAAAGTGCTTTTTTGACGTGCCAATATCTGCCATTGAATTTCTCAAATTTGAAAGCACTATATATTTCTAAAACTATGAAACATTTCAAAGATTCCATTTCAGGCAAACATGTCCACCGTAAGATGAACCTAAATAGGTTTGAATGGGGTTTCTATAGGTGTAAGTATGTAGGACTAGTAGCATGCCAAAGTTTGTGCTATTGCCATTGAGAATACATTGGGCGTTTAAGTTAAATACAGGGGGGACATATTTTGACAGCAGAAACTGCCTGTCATAATTTCTCCCTATTCCAAAGCCCCCCCAGGTACATTATATATTTAAACTATTTTCAGCAATGGTACACTTATTTTTTCAGTGGGTAGATCTTGTTGAGCTGGTCATTTTGAAAGTAGATAGTCATAAATGTGTGGGCACCCCTGTACTAGAGCATGTCTGAAATAAGTGACAGAGCTGAAATCGACATGTAAATATGAAATAAATGTAGCTAGGGGTAACATGTAGCTAGGCCGGGGTAATGTTAGAGTCCACAGAAGTGAACCTTTCAAGCCTGTTTTCTCAACTCGCTGTTTTCCGCAAGACATTACTCTATAAGCCATATCTCCAAAACTGGTGGGTCAAACTGAACAACCAATATGTCAATTTGAAGCTATACTTTCATATGACATGAAAAAACTAAAAAGGGAAAAATAATCCAATGGCACGAGTGAGACAAGGAAGAAGGAGGAGCCCTTGTGAAGGGACTCTGCCAATCAGCACAACTGAACTGATTGGAGCAGGACCAAAGAGGTGATTGAGTTGGTGGCCTCAGTAGAACTTTCGTATCATTTCATTAAATTAACATTTGTAATAATAATATTCTTCTTCTTCTTCTTCTCCTTCTCCTTCTCCTCCTTCTCCTTCTTCTTCTTCTCCTTCTCCTTCTTCTTCTTCTTCTTCTTCTTCTTCTTCTTCTTCTTCTTCTTCTTCTCCTCCTCCTTCTTCTTCTTCTTCTTCTTCTTCTTCTTCTTCTTCTTCTTCTTCTTCTTCTCCTTCTTCTCCTCCTCCTCTCCCTGCTCATCTCCTATTTGTGTGAACTGTGCATTAATGACTCAGTCCCCTGACACGAATGGGGGAATTCTAAGTAGCCTGTGCTGCTGAGCTGGCATTAGAAACAGGCCTTATTAACATTAATTCAATTAAAAAAATGATTCATTTTGCATTCCAGCAGCCTGTATGAGATCCACTGGGAATACGTTAGTCATGCTGCCTCGGTGGAGCACATTAATGAGTTTACTGATTACATGCATTTCATCAATTGCAATTTCTCAGACACACACATACTGTGTGTCTCAAAAACGCACACACACTCGGACGGACGGATGCATGGACGGACACGCACGCACACAGACAGTCAGCGGTGCCTCTCTCTCGTGTACATCTTGGGCTTGAGAACCGGCGGCTTCTTTTTTTTACTTTTTTTTACTTTTTTGCATTTATATAGCGCCTTTATCCAAGGCGCTTTACATAGATTGTGCATTACATTCACCCATTCACACACACATTCATACACCGATTGCAGCGGAAGCCATGCAAGGTACCAACTAGCACATCGGGAGCAATTTGGGGTTCAGTGTCTTGTCCAACGACACTTCATCATCATCATCATCATCATCATTGGACGACCTGCTCTACCTCCTAAGCCACAGTCGCTTTCTTGGAGCGAGGAAGTGCCCGGGAATCCGGGATGGCACCGGCACCATTTGACCTACAGGCTTTGCCGACAACCTATACCTCAAACGGGTGCAGTCAAACCCTATAACCTAACCATAACTGCAAGCACGGGAGCAGCGCATATTCGACCATGCTTTATCACAGTATCGGCGCCTTTTCCTGGTTAATTGCCTGTGTTGTTGTGTCGGATCTGCGTGTGCTTCCCCCGTTTAACTGGAAGTATAGGGTACATTCGTTCCAAGAAGTCACAATATGCATTTTGGGGAGAGTGCAATGACTGCATGTACAAATCTCTGCCTGCCTGCCTGCCTGCCTGCCTGCCTGCCTGGCATTTTTAACAGCCATGTGTTTGTTTTGGTTTCCATCCATTTGGCCACTTATCACTTTCAAATTTAATAGGACAGTCGTTCTCCAACTCTTTGTTTTGCCTTCAGTAGGCTACCTCGATTGATTCCCAGGGGCTGTGTCCTGAAGCCTGTCACCAGTCTCTCTCTGTGTGCGCGTGCGTGCGTGCGTGTGTGGATGTTTGGACACAGCACAGTAAGGCCTGACTCACACGGTCACAACAGATTGTTGTATAGCTGATGCATGAGACTTGTTTACTGATGCAAGCTCGCAATTCATTTCCAATGGGAGTCACATGGTTTGACACAACATTTTTGTTGTATGAGGGGGAAGGGGGCAGTCGAAACACAGCCGAAAAACAAAAATGTTGTGTCAAACCATGTGACTTCCATTGGAAATGCATTGGGGCGGCCATGACACTTACCCTTTGTTTACATCTACCATGCAACAATGTTGTATGCTAGATGTGAAGGTGTGAGTGAGGCCTAGGCCTGCATGTAATGATGTGGCAACACACACACACACACACACACACACACACACACACACACACACACACACACACACACACACACACACACACACACACACACACAGTTCCAAACAAAAACAAAGAAAAAGGCCCCTTTGTTCTTTTGAAGCCAAAAGTTGTACTTTTTAGCAGTTTGTTTCTGCTTTCTGCCTCTGTTGCTCTTGTCACTTCAGCACCTGTCGAAATATCAAGCGTGTGAAAACTTTTAACAAGGTTCTAGTAACGGCGGGAGGCAGTGAAGACATCAACACGGATAATGATGAACCGCCTGGATTGTTGCCGTCAGGCATAAACCTTGTATTCATCGTCTCTCCGCCAGGCCGTGCGGCTGAAGGTTTTCCCCCCTGTCTCACCGTGGGCACATTTGTGACCAGATTTGACTGAGAGACTGCCATCGTGCAAATTCCAGCTTTTCACCAGAGGAGAAAAGTTTTTTTTTTCTTCTTTTTTTTCAAAAATGAGTTAATAGCACAGGCAGACTCTTCACATACTAGAGCATGTCTGAAATAAGTGTCAGAGCTGAAATCGACATGTAAATATGAAATAAATGCTTAAATATGTAGCTAGGTGTAATGTTAGAGTCCACAGAAGTGAACCTTTCAAGCCTGTTTTCGCTTTTTTCTGCAAGACATTATTCTATAAGCCATATCTCCAAAACTGGTGGGTCAAACTGAACAACCAATATGTCATTTTGAAGCTATGATTCCCTGCTTTCACATGACATGAAAAAACGAAAATTCAAAAAAATCCAATGGCAGTCCCTCAGTCAAATTTAGTCACATTTGAGCCGACAGGCGCGGCCAAAGGAAGCTGACTGACGACGTCTTTCCGGAGTTTTAGACAGCTGGTGGATGGAAAAGAAGCTCCACCCCCGCGGCTGACTGCCACGACGGACAGATTCCCGGAAACGCTCTCCTCCGCGGCAGTCAGCCGTGGGGGTGGAGCTTCTTTTCCATCCACCAGCTGTCTAAAAACTCGGAAATGACGTAAAATACAGCTTCTTATGTCCACTCATGGAATCTAAAGTGTGCTTAGGCCCTCTGTCTGTCCGTCCGTCCGTCCGTCCGTCCGTCCATGCGTGTGTCTGTGAACAGTCAGCTAATGTCTGGCACTGATCAGCGTACAACATTGGTGGAAAAAAGTTTTTTTACTTAAAGTATAAATTCTGCAATGTAGATGTACTCCGTTACAAGTAAAAGTCCGTATTCAAAATGTACTCAAGTAAAAGTGCAAAAGCATCGGCATCAAAATGCACTTAAAGTACTACAAGTAAATGTATTGGACAGAATGTCCCATTTCACAAGTTCAAATTGTGTACAAAATCATTTGAAAATTGCCGATCTACAAGCTCACAATGTGTCGCAAATAAATTGTAGCGGAGTAAAAGTAGAATTTTTGGCTCCGAGATGTAGTGGAGTAGATGTAAAAGCATCAGAAATTGCAAATACTCAACTCAAGTAATGTACAAATACCTCAACGGTGTACTTAAGTACAGTACCTAAATAAATATGTTTTTGATTGATTGATTGATTGCAGAATTACAGTATATTTCAAGCACAACTCAATACACAAACTGTTAACTGTGAGTGGACGACACCATACACCATTACACTTGTTTACAAGAGTGTCCACCATTTTCAATTCATCGTAATTAGTTATACTTTCCACCACTGGCGTACAACTTTTCACGCACACACCTGGAAGTTGTGTACACCCTTTATGCCATCATTCAATTTGTCGTCGTATATATTTTCTTTCTACCTCTCTGAATGACCATATGTTTCTCAGTGGAACTCATCACATTGCTCTGAGAAAATAAATAAATAAATAAAAATCCCAAATGGCATGTTGATTGCAAAAGCACATTATTCAAATGACACAAATGCCTTCATGAATATTATGATTAAGTATGAAGTACAGAGGAGTGAATTAAGCGAGCACGACGTCGCCACCAGATGTATTCTTTCCTTCCTGCATGGTCACTGCAAATTATACGTTAAACACATTTAAATAATTCATATGCAAAATGAAAAAAATAACAGATGTGCATTAGGGTTTCCATTTGCAGTTTGAGCACCATAGCAAACAAATGAGTCACTTTGTTAAGACTCAATTTGTTCCAGTTCCAGGATAATCATGTATATTTATGGTATGAATATATTATAAACACAATTTACATAACATAATAATTAATAAAATACATAATCTGGATTAAGATTAACATCTTCATCTTGCTGCAGGTACTTTTACAAATATACACACATGTAATACACGGCGACAATCACAGTATAACCTCATTAAAAAGTGTGCCAGGTTTCCATAGAGAAAACCTCCGGAATTTTCCAAAAACGCAGGTAAAACATGCATTCAGTGTGTGGACTGAATGGGCGGCGACAAAGTGTTCTGAGGGCTGTCCCCTCCATAGATACTAGCGACTTTAAGCAACGACGAATACGGCAGTCGGCTACAGCAACCGGAAATGGATCAGTGCTCGATACATAAACCTGCTCTCCGTCGCAGCCCTTTCTACTACGGGAGAACCTACACTTACACGTAGTGTCTACAACGCCATGTCATAACCATGTTTATTGAAATTATAGCTGTCATACATTTACACCGATTGCTCCATCACTTATCTTATGCTCTGTAATGTGTTGGCATGCTCTGAATGAAGAAATAACACTAATACCATATTAGTATTAACGGTTTTAGAATAACACAGATTTCTCCAGCACCTTCCTCTTTCCACTGCTGATCATGTCCAGCGCATGTAAGAATTAAGCAATATCGGCAAGTTAGCTGACGCGCGACGGGGTGTTTTTAAAAAAAGATAATAATAATGTGTTTATGTTTGACACATGCTGCATGGACGCGTCACCATGGCAACCAATGTCGCCGTTGCCGGAGGCTGTTTGCTTAACGATTTTGACAGCTATGGCGTGGGCGTCATAGCCGCCGTACTTCCGCGTAGCGGAGCCGTCCTGAAAACAGTCGTTGCTTAAAGTCCCTATTAAAAGATATGGATGACCTGCGTCTCCAACGGGAGAAGGAAGTCAAGCGGAAGTGCTGAAGGCATGCTGCGTCGCTGCCACTCAAGTGACTATACTGGCCAATCACAGCACGTCTTTTCTGTGACTTCCGTTTACATTGCCAAAGCAAGTGCCGCTGGGAAAGAGGGAGTCGCGCCTCTGATTGGCCTACCGTCCCCTTCCGTTACATACCCGGAGGTTTGGCAGGATTTCCGCTTTGCTTCGCAAGGAATCTCTGGAAAGCTTGCCTCCATGTTGCCTTCCCTCGAGATACAGACGCCCCAGAGCCGGAAGATGTGAATTATGTCTATGGATATATATGTCTATGGTCCCCTCAACGCTAATGTAAACAGGTTGAGGGGAAAGCAAACAGACAGAGAGAGAGAGACAGTGACTCTAGAGATTACACAAAATCGTCATTTTCGTTTACGAGCCTCACTGCACTTGGGAAAAAACTGTTTTTCATCCTAGTTGTCCTTGCCCTAATACTCCTGTACCTTTTCCCAGAGGGTATAGGAGCACAAACAGGCCGTGGGAGGGATGATGGGGGTCCCCAATGATGCTGGTGGCTCTTCTGGCACAGTGCTCTTTATAGAGCACCAACAAGGGGGGAACAGAGGTACCAATGATCCTCCCAGCTGTCTTCACCACCCCATTCAGCTGGTGTTGTTCCTTCGCCTTGAGGCTGCCGAACCAAGAGGTGAAGCTGTAGGTCAGTGGGAAGGCCCGCCTTCTTGAGCCTCCGGAGGGGCTAAAGTCTCTGCTGAGTTGATGGTGGAGGTCAGATCGTCTGCCAAATGCACCCCCAGGAACTTGATACTATTGACCCTTTCCACAGGGGCACCACCGATGGTCAGTGGTGTATGATGGCAGCTGCTGGCTCTCCTCCTAAAATCAACCACCATCTCCTTTGTTTTGTCCACATTCAGAAAGAGGTTATGTGAACTGCACCACACTGTAAGTAGATCCACCTCCTTCCTATAGTCAGACTCATCATTTTTGCTAATGAGCCCCACCACAGTAGTGTCATCTGCAAACTTGAGGATGTGATTACTGCCAAATTTGGCAGTGCAGTCGTGGGTCAGCAGAACAGCAGGGGGCTCAGGAAACAGCCCTGAGGCGATCCTGTGCTCACTGTGATGGTCCCAGGTGTTTGGCCGTCGACTTTGACTCTCATGGCTGATGGCTGGGTTATGAGGAAGACAACAGCAGACTCTTGAATGTGTAGAAGAGTTCACATACCTGGGAAGTCTGATCGGCAAAGAGAATGCAACACAAAGGACATCAGAGAAAGGCTAGGGAAGGCTCACAGTGTTTTTGTTAGGCTCCAATCTATCTGCAAGTCCAAGCAGTACACTGTAAAAACCAAGATCTGACTTTACAACAGCAATGTGAAGTCAGTGCTGTTGTATGGATCTGAATGTTGGCGAGTCACAACGCATGATATGAAGAAGATCGATGCCTTCCACAATCGATGCCTCAGGAAAATCTGCCGAATCTTCTGGCCTGAGAGAATATCAAATGGAGAGCTACACCGGATGACCAAGTGCAACAGCGTAGTATCGGAGATCAAAACCGATGGCATGTGTTCAGGATGGCACAGGATCCTATACCTAAGGTCGTTCTAGGATGGACTCCTATAGGGAAAAGGAAGAAAGGTCGGTCTAAAACAACCTGGCGCCGATCTGTGGCAGCTGAGCTGAAGGAGATGAACCTTATGGGGCGAGGCACAACATGCCATGAAGACAGGTCCCGATGGAGGAAGATCGTTAAGGCCTTATGTCCCGCCTGGGACGAAGAGGATTAAGTAAGTAAGTAATAAACTAAAATGTTATTCAAAAATGTTTAATTCTGAACTACATGAACTGAACTAGTTCATTTTAAAGTTTGTGAACTGAGCTTTGAACTATGTAGAAAGTGAACTTCCCCAACACTGGAGAATGCATTCTGATTTATCTGCATTTTGATTGATCATTTTTATATTTTGGCATTAATTCAATCTTTCTTTCTCACATCACATGTTTTCTATGTTCTGTCTTCTTCTCTTCATCTTCACTCTTAACATCTATACGCAGTGGTTCCCAAACTGTGGTGCGTGCACCCCTTCTGGTGCGTGCACCCCTTGTGGTGCGCGAGCGCCTTGTGGTGCGCGAGCGCCTTCTAGGGGGTGCGCTGCAGGAAAAGTCTAATGGTGGTGCTATGGTTTTATTTTAAATATATTAACATATTATGCCAATATACAGTATGGCAAGTAATGCAGAATATAGCCAATGCTGCATACTATTATGCCATATTCAGGTTCATATATGTGCATATATGTGGATAAAAAGGAAATATATGTCTCTATATACCTTATGCAATTTATATTTCCATGTGGGGGGGTGCAGCAGCTAGGTTGGGAGGTAACAGGGGGTGCATCAGCTATAGGTCAGGAGGTAACAGGGGATGCGTCAGCTATAGGTCAGGAGGTAACAGGGGGTGCATCAGCTATAGGTCGGGAGGTAACAGGGGGTGCATCAGCTATAGGTCAGGAGGTAACAGGGGGTGCATCAGCTATAGGTCGGGAGGTAACAGGGGGTGCATCAGCTATAGGTCGGGAGGTAACAGGGGGTGCATCAGCTATAGGTCGGGAGGTAACAGGGGGTGCATCAGCTATAGGTCAGGAGGTAACAGGAGGTGCATCAGCTATAGGTCAGGAGGTAACAGGAGGTGCATCAGCTATAGGTCAGGAGGTAACAGGGGGTGCATCAGCTATAGGTCGGGAGGTAACAGGGGGTGCATCAGCTATAGGTCGGGAGGTAACAGGGGGTGCATCAGCTATAGGTCAGGAGGTAACAGGGGGCGCATCAGCTATAGGTCAGGAGGTAACAGGGGGTGCATCAGCTATAGGTCAGGAGGTAACAGGAGGTGCATCAGCTATATGTCAGGAGGTAACAGGGGGTGCATCAGCTATAGGTCAGGAGGTAACAGGAGGTGCATCAGCTATAGGTCAGGAGGTAACAGGAGGTGCATCAGCTATAGGTCAGGAGGTAACAGGGGGTGCATCAGCTATAGGTCAGGAGGTAACAGGGGGTGCATCAGCTAGGTCAGGTAACAGGAGGTGCATCAGCTATGTCAGGAGGTAACAGGGGGTGCATCAGCTATAGGTCAGGAGGTAACAGGAGGTGCATCAGCTATGTCAGGAGGTAACAGGGGGTGCATCAGCTATGTCAGGAGGTAACAGGGGGTGCATCAGCTATAGGTCAGGAGGTAACAGGAGGTGCATCAGCTATAGGTCAGGAGGTAACAGGAGGTGCATCAGCTATAGGTCAGGAGGTAACAGGAGGTGCATCAGCTATAGGTCAGGAGGTAACAGGAGGTGCATCAGCTAGGTCAGGAGGTAACAGGGGGTGCATCAGCTATAGGTCGGGAGGTAACAGGGGGTGCATCAGCTATAGGTCGGGAGGTAACAGGGGGTGCATCAGCTATGGGTCAGGAGGTAACAGGGGGTGCATCAGCTATAGGTCAGGAGGTAACAGGGGGTGCATCAGCTATGGGTCAGGAGGTAACAGGGGGTGCATCAGCTATAGGTCAGGAGGTAACAGGGGGTGCATCAGCTATAGGTCGGGAGGTAACAGGGGGTGCATCAGCTATAGGTCGGGAGGTAACAGGGGGTGCATCAGCTATAGGTCAGGAGGTAACAGGGGGTGCATCAGCTATAGGTCGGGAGGTAACAGGGGGTGCATCAGCTATAGGTCAGGAGGTAACAGGAGGTGCATCAGCTATAGGTCGGGAGGTAACAGGGGGTGCATCAGCTATAGGTCAGGAGGTAACAGGGGGTGCATCAGCTATAGGTCGGGAGGTAACAGGGGGTGCATCAGCTATAGGTCAGGAGGTAACAGGGGGTGCATCAGCTATAGGTCAGGAGGTAACAGGGGGTGCATCAGCTATAGGTCAGGAGGTAACAGGGGGTGCATCAGCTATAGGTCAGGAGGTAACAGGGGGTGCATCAGCTATAGGTCGTGTTATGGCAATCTGTGGGACACATGCTCAGGAAGACATAATAATGAGGCAACACAAGGATTCATAGTTTGGAAGTATTAGGATTTTACTCGAGTAAGGAGTCAGGAACTTACATGACCAATTCAATGCAACGGAAGACCCCAGTCTGACTCAAAAAGTTAACATAGGCTCACAGCCTTTATAGTTTCACTCCCACAAGAGACAACCCCCACATAGCCCTAAGGAATTTGGGACAGTAACAAAGTAACCAAAACAGCACCACAGGGGTGTCACAGATAAGATAACATCAGAGTGCAATAAAGGGGTATTATTATATGTTTGCAGTCTAAATTTCTATGACATTACCCCACTTTTAAACATTTAAAAACCCCTAAACACCACAGTACATCGCAGATGTAGGCAAAAAAACCTGGAACCCAATGGGTCAGACAAACAGGGAAAATTCCTACATGGCCCTCATCTATGAGCGACCGCACACAAGGCCTACGATACACAGTGGTACAATAGTTTCACAACAACAAACAAAACAAGGCAAAGCCAAATTAAACATATAGCAAAACGTCGTAGCCCTCAGACAAAAAAACATCTCAGCACCAAAAAATGTCCGTTCAGAACTGTCCACTTGCAGGTGCCATGTGGTCAACACCGCACAGAGCAATCCAAACCGGAAGTAGCTCTTTCACAGAGCTCAAAGCACAAAGCTCAAGCACAATGTGCATCACATCCACAAGCTCCAGACATGTCGTGAGCTTGCAGATCGGCCATTTGACAGAACAGCTGCACACGTCAAAGCCTCCCAAAAGACCAGAAATTGTCACCGCACAGGTGATGCAACATCATTCAGAAACGGCTCCCGAGCACATGATCGCAGGATTCAGAGTCCAGAGTGCTAACAGCACTTGATCCCCCATAGGGACATCAGCGTGGACACGTCGCGGACAGCAGACTAACCACTCATTTATTTCAAGCACAAACTCAGATCCACAGATCAGATCCACTTCATCATTCGTCATGTTATTCCAACACGACTCTTCTCATTATTATGGAGCTGAAAGAAAAACTACAACACCATTGAAAAGCCCTACTCTACCTGGATCACATTTCCTTCGCTATGTCATATCCAGCTCAGATACAGTCACATTACTACTAATTTGAATGTTGATGGTGGACTCAATACTACGTAGCTACAGCAGCAATAAACATGTATTATCGAATTTCATTTACTGCTAGTCCACCACTTCTCAATGCCCTTTCTGACTCAACCAGGCAGCTATGCTCAGCTCTAACGTACAACTCTAACTCTCAGTAAGCATATGTGTGTTTGTGCAACTATCTATTGCGTAGATATCTTATCTCTGAACACATTCTTATATGTCTCTTTAGTATGGCATCATCAAACAATACCGTTGTTCAGAACTAATCGCATAACTGCAACAGAACATGATTTAGAACATCCTCCTATGCTATTATTCCACCAGGAAACATCAAGTTGTTGCATAACTTACCCACGTAATACTCACAGATTTTGATACTTTTTCCTGCAAATACAGCAAGATAACATTCGGCGTACATGCACAATTTCAACCCATGCACAATTTCAACACATGCACAATTTCAATTTAGTCAATTTCGTTAGTAACACCATGCCACAAACATATGAGAGAAATCAATCTCATGTTCCATCAATCTGGATCGCCTCCACCATGGACCTAAGAAACTTGGATCAGAATATTCATACAGGAAACATAACAATTTTAGTACACTCTCCATACTTTTGTTTGTTTCAAGGCGTCCCTCGAAACAAACCCCTTTTATCACACGTATATGAATAATGTTTACAGTGAAACACATACCTTGTCCTATTTTAAATACACCATATACTTCTATTTCTCATATGATACTCCACCTTGGGGTGTCCAAAAAATAGATCACAATATGACCTATTTTGTCAATGGGTTCTTCTCTTCCTGCCCAAATCCTTATTCAGCTCATACCTGCTCTTACTACTGTAGCCTACTTATTAATGTATCCTTCTACTGATATGTTCGCACTATTGGTGAGATGCGAAAATACTTTCCGCTGTACTTTGCTTGTACTGTACACTGACAATCCGTTGAATCTCATCTCATCTCATCTGTGACACACATTCAATTTATCAATTCAAATTCACCGGTCTTGAAGACAAGAGTATAACACAATGTAGCGTCAACCAAACTGTCATGCATCATTACAAATACTACTCAAATCAATTGTTATTTAACAAAACTATGCCTGCAGTATACTGTACTTGCATCCTAAGTAATTCTCTAAACAATATAATGTAGAGATTGACTGATTTTACACCGTTTCAACTTCTAAGATTTTACCTTGATCATGACCTTCATGACTACAGAGCGTAATTACTGCACACACATGCTGAAGTGATTCAATGATCTATCTCACTTATCTAGTACTATAGGCCTACTATTGAACTCCACCAATGTATTAGTATTGTAGTATCTGACCCTGTGCAGCTGATCATAGTATGCCTTTACATTCTCAACATAGCATCACCCAAGCATCACCCTCCCCAGGCTAATCAAAACACAGCTGGCCTACCATCATAGAGATAAGAATGATCACAATCTGATCATGTAAACAGGTTACATCAGTACAGTATGTCTTAAATTTAACTCATACAGCCAATACATCAATAACAGCCATGTAATCAATAGACCTTTTTGCTAAAACTACTCATAACTTCGGCACCACTAATTGAACTAAATTAACTTGCACTTTCACTATACCTTGGTCTGAATTTTTAGCCGAATGAAGCCTCTTGGCAGCACTTAAACAATATCTCCAGAAGGGGGTTTTATTATCTCTGCTATTGACCATATGTCACAGGAACTTAGATAAGTGCCCTGAAACAGCTGGAAATCCCTTTGTTTACTGATAAGATCATTTTACGTCCTGCATGGGACACAAAAAGTCAAACTCTGTTTTTAAGAGTTTGCCAGTTGTCAGTGAGATTGACAACCAATTCACAGTATTTATCACTACTATATTTTTAGTAAATACAACCTATTTTTGTTTTATAGCAGCCATAAGTGGAACAAATGCAATTCTGTACTCACAATTGATCCCAATGCACACCTGTCAGCTTCACCTCACCCCTCCTTCATCAGAGAGAAACCCAATCAGGCACAAAAATAGCACTTCTGTCGCAATTCAGTTGTCACAAACGCGTACTCCTTCATGTCGGGATTCCGATTCAAGAATCTTTGTTTCCTTCAGATTCCGATCGTATCATTGTCCAGTGATCCCCCATCACTGTGTGCCACAATGTTCCATCTCAATGTCAGTGCATCAATGTCCATGCTCAGTTCCCAATGTTCAGTTCGTTCTCATCTCAACCCTGACACAGAGTTGCACCCTCATACTGGAAAAAACAAAACCAGTAGTTTGGCCCGTACATGCGGTATCCTCTCTCCAACGGAACAGGATGAGGTGTTGTCGACAGCTGTACATTTATTTTTGCGTAATATTGCAATCCACTGTACACTAAAGTTTGCAATTATAGCTGCTATATTCTATTCCATATTTAACTTTTGGGTTCCTGTCCTTAAAATAATGTCATCAAATCAATCACTGTCACAAGCTATCAGCATGTGGGCATACTTATTTTATTTTATGCAAATCTGTATATACTTTAAGACATAGGCCTACTGTAGATTACACTTTAAGACATACTGTAGATTACAACCCAACACAAACCGGGTATACTTATGACTTACACTACATTTTTTTACACTTTAAGTCCTTAAATAGAACACCAGCTGGTTCTCCCTATACTGACTAAAACACTAGCCCCAGGCATTATTTGTGTACCACATGGAGTGAAGACTCCACATTCTTTGCATCTTTTCTGCTTTCACAGGCCGACGGCTTGGAGCTTACTTTACTACTCCCCCAGCCCATTTTACGTTCTTAAATTAACCCTAACACTACGAGTTGGCCTAGGGGTGAAAAGGACGCAATATACTGTAGGTGGTAAATGAAGGTTCGTTATATTGTAGGCCTTTTATTGGGCTTTTAAGGATCACTATTATGGGTCCATAAAACATTTTCAGCTCTTTTGAATGCATTGATTGCATACACTGCTCTGTAATATTTTCGGCCTATTCGGTGTTCCTATATCCTAATCTTACCTATCCATTCTGTTTTACCTTAAACATTTTAACATTACCATACTGTTTGGCATTTTTCTTTTCTCCAATCTGTCTACAATTAAACAACGTGCTTATAATAACTAGGTTTGCGCGCACGCAGTAGATCTGTCATTTTAAAAAACTTTCTTTCAGTCTCAAGTAATCTTTATCTCAATCTCACTCCACTAACTGTCACACTGTCCAATTTACTATTGAGCAGACGCTCTTAATTCAGAGCGATTTACAACATGAATATCCAGGGGCATACTTATACATCAAGCTGCGTATATTACAGAAAACCAGGTGATAGCCTCCTGACCTATACTGTATGGTGCATGGCTTAGCAAGGCTCACTTCTCTAGGAACTAAAGAGCCACTTAATTTTAAACACTTAAACTAACTTTTAATATCAATCAGGGCATGGCCTGCCTGGGGAATTTAGATTAAATTCTTTCTACATAAAACAATTTTAAATTTCACGACAACTCCCCTTAAAAGGGAACCGTAATAGCCCTCAGGGGCTAACTACCATGCCATGTTAAGGATAAATAAGTCTATATTAGACAGTCACTTGATCAAAATGAAGTGATAACTGGTAAACCAGTCATCTATGCTACTCTTTCATCAAGGCTACTATTAGCCCCACACTCAGAATAACTGAGTGAGGTAATAGACTAAAACTATTTTGACTACCATTTTCACCTTGACTACTCTAGCCCACATTTCGACACAGAAACTGTACATAATGCACCTAAATATCTTCTCCTGGCCCTAAAAATGTTCTTCACAAGTTTGAGCATTTTCACTCATACACATACTGTAGGTACTATTTACTTCCTTATTTTTATCCCTATTTGGAACTATTTCCATTTTCTCGTCTCGAGAATCATATGACATCATATGATTTAAAACGTATTACTTTACCTTAATATATCTCTATATCAATTCTCATATCTTCATTTTCATTCTAGGCTGTTAACTATTTAACATCCCTTTTTCACAATTTCCTCTCACACTCCTTTTCTGTCTCTCACACACTCACATACAGCAGACCACTCCATTCAACACTCAATCAGTTTTCATGACAGACCATTCACATTCATTTTCAAATGATATATCCATACATAGCTCTTCACAATTGTTTTATGCTTCTGTTAGCAAAGGTACCCTAGTATAAGGCGAGGATCAACCTCCCTTCTCAGTAGCTACGAAGTTAGGCAAGACAACTTGTCTCCCTTTTAGGCCATACATTTAACACTCACAGACAATACACACACACACACACACACTGGCTAGCCAATTTTTTTGTTGCTTCATAAAACAACAGGATACCCCAGGCAGGATCAAGTCCCCCTTTTTAGACAGCAGGCAACGTAATGAGTGATTTATTGAATAGACTATTCTTTTTTCCAAATGTACACTGGTACCATTTGTCAGACCTCCTTGTCTAACCATCTTGAGTCATTCAACCAACCAAACACTGTTCCTCCGTCTCTCATGGCATGCACATGAAAGGCAAAACTTTCGTTTCCCTCTTTTAAATAGGCCATCAAAAAATGCCTATCGTGATCACAACCAAATTTCATCACTAATACCTTAAAACCCCGAATAAAAGCAATACCTCATTTCCTGAACATCCAAACAGACACCCACATACCTACTCACTTGCGCGCGTCGTCGGCCCAGCCCGAAAGAATGAACTTACTCACCAAGCCGACGACCGCCAAGTCCAGCATAATCTCGGTGGGAAACCTCCAAAATGTTATGGCAATCTGTGGGACACATGCTCAGGAAGACATAATAATGAGGCAACACAAGGATTCATAGTTTGGAAGTATTAGGATTTTACTCGAGTAAGGAGTCAGGAACTTACATGACCAATTCAATGCAACGGAAGACCCCAGTCTGACTCAAAAAGTTAACATAGGCTCACAGCCTTTATAGTTTCACTCCCACAAGAGACAACCCCCACATAGCCCTAAGGAATTTGGGACAGTAACAAAGTAACCAAAACAGCACCACAGGGGTGTCACAGATAAGATAACATCAGAGTGCAATAAAGGGGTATTATTATATGTTTGCAGTCTAAATTTCTATGACAGTCGGGAGGTAACAGGGGGTGCATCAGCTATAGGTCAGGAGGTAACAGGGGGTGCATCAGCTATAGGTCAGGAGGTAACAGGGGGTGCATCAGCTATAGGTCAGGAGGTAACAGGGGGTGCATCAGCTATAGGTCAGGAGGTAACAGGAGGTGCATCAGCTATAGGTCAGGAGGTAACAGGGGGTGCATCAGCTATAGGTCAGGAGGTAACAGGGGGTGCATCAGCTAGGTCAGGAGGTAACAGGGGGTGCATCAGCTATAGGTCAGGAGGTAACAGGGGGTGCATCAGCTATAGGTCAGGAGGTAACAGGGGGTGCATCAGCTAGGTCAGGAGGTAACAGGGGGTGCATCAGCTATAGGTCAGGAGGTAACAGGGGGTGCATCAGCTATAGGTCAGGAGGTAACAGGGGGTGCATCAGCTATAGGTCAGGAGGTAACAGGGGGTGCATCAGCTATAGGTCGGGAGGTAACAGGGGGTGCATCAGCTAGGTCGGGAGGTAACAGGGGGTGCATCAGCTAGGTCAGGAGGTAACAGGGGGTGCATCAGCTAGGTCAGGAGGTAACAGGGGGTGCATCAGCTAGGTCAGGAGGTAACAGGGGGTGCATCAGCTATAGGTCGGGAGGTAACAGGGGGTGCATCAGCTAGGTCAGGAGGTAACAGGGGGTGCATCAGCTATAGGTCGGGAGGTAACAGGGGGTGCATCAGCTAGGTCAGGAGGTAACAGGGGGTGCATCAGCTATAGGTCAGGAGGTAACAGGGGGTGCATCAGCTATAGGTCAGGAGGTAACAGGGGGTGCATCAGCTAGGTCAGGAGGTAACAGGGGGTGCATCAGCTATAGGTCAGGAGGTAACAGGGGGTGCATCAGCTATAGGTCAGGAGGTAACAGGGGGTGCATCAGTTAGGTCAGGAGGTAACAGGGGGTGCATCAGCTATAGGTCAGGAGGTAACAGGGGGTGCATGGCCAAAAAGGTTTGGGAACCGATGAATTTATAGCATATTTTCTCTAGGGGACTTCTACACTAAGCACTATACTGTTACTACCATTCTCTCATTCTGTGGTTCAACATTCAGAAAGCCCATTTATTTTTCCTATAGAGATTTTCGAAAAGAATATTTATATTAATTATTTTAAGCCTGGAACCAAGCCATCCATCCAGGCTTGTGGTGAATCAGTTCAAAGGAATGCTCCAGAACATTTTTCACCGTGATTGCTCCTGCTTCAATTGATTTATTTTACTGATGGTTGTTCTGTATAAAGTTCCTTTGTAATTTACCCTGATTTATAATGTTGTGTTTTTGATTGATTGATTGAAATATTTATTAACAGTTTGCAGAATTACAGTACATTTCGAGCACAAACTCAATACAAAGGCTGTTAACTGTGAGTGGACGACCCAATTAAGCATTACACTTGTGTTTGATGTATTGTTTTGTGACTGTATTTTGTGTATCGGCTACGTTGAAAATGAGGGCTTGCCCTCAATTGTATTTCCGAGTATAAATAAAGGTGAGAAAAGAATCATGACCATACAACATTTGATTCTGTGTCAACACATTTGAATACCACAAAATGGGTATTTATTAAACATACCATCTTTCACTCTTACTCAGCGATCTTTTGACTTATTGACTGACAAGTCTGACATATGTAATATTTTCAAGCAAAGGACCTACACATGTCCGCTATCATAGCAGCCTGTAATAGAGGAACAGTGAAATACAATGCATGGAAATGGATTACATGGCAACCTATAGGTAGGCTGTATTGCCTTGGGCACAGCAGCAGACGTTCTTCAGCGCTGAGTGGACTTGACATAATTGTGTAAAACTCTCACAGTGGGATTTGAAGGAGCTCCTATACTACAGCATCAGGACCCGAGGCACTGCAGGTTTGGAGGGATTTTGCACTAGAATTATACTGAATTTAAATTACTTTAAGGCATGCAGTGCTAAATTCGTATAGACTAAAATGATGGCGAAAAATGCTCGCCATTGTAGCACCTGGGAATCGAACCCGGGTCTCACACATGGAAAGCCAACATCTTAGCCACTAAGCCAAAGGGAATTGCCTATGACTTAAATGGTAAATGGTGCATTTATATAGCGCCTTTATCCAAGGCGCTTTACATAGATTGTGCATTACATTCACCCATTCACACACACATTCATACACCGATTGCGGCGGAAGCCATGCAAGGTACCAACCAGCACATCGGGAGCAATTTGGGGTTCAGTGTCTTGCCCAAGGACACTTCGACATGTAGACAGGAGGAGCCGGGATTCGAACCGCCAACCCATGGATCATTGGACGACCTGCTCTACCTCCTGAGCCACAGTCGCCCCTACTTGGACTTGGAGGAGATATTAGACTTTTGAGGCCATCAGGCTGAGGCTCTGAGCACTCTATGACGACAAAAACTCTAATCAAAATGTATTGGCAATTTTGTTAACAAATAAAAACTAGTTTAAAATGTTAGAGAGGACTAGTGGACAGATTAAGTAGAACTAAGTCCTTTTATGCTTGGCTGCATGTGACTGTCACGCTCTGAAAATAGCTGATATACAAGCTCACAACACGATTGCCTATTTTGGGCACACAGCAAAGTTTAAATCAGAAATAGACACGTCACAAATTGTCTATATCTGTCAAATTGTCACACCCTCCGGGCGTGTCTGCGTGAGTGTGTGTCAAAGTCACACTTTTAGTTGTTAATCTGATATGTCCATTAAAACACTCTCTGGATGACATGACGCGAGAGAGAGAGAGAGAGAGAGAGATGGGAGAGAGAGAGAGAGAGAGAGATGGGAGAGAGGGTTGGGAGGGGAGTCAATTTATTATAGCAGCTGAAGGTGTAGCTCTGGTCCATAGCCTTCTACTGCTTCTACGATTCTGCCCTGCAGTACAAGGCTATGGGACTTTCGGTTTTAAATCTCAAATCGAAATCAGACCAGCCTCTCCTCTTTAGTGGAAATCTCACGAACGTTTGACCTACTCACCAATACAAAGATGGGTTGTGTCAATAGAAAGTCTACTTTCCTTAGTGGACGCACTCTGAGCCCCCCACCACACGTATAAACGGTACTTTTGGGTTATTAATACTTTTAGTTACTCCAATGCGCCCTCTACCGATATTGCCCAGAGAACTACCTCATAGAGAATTTTTCCTCCGGTTAAAAAAAAATCCCTTTCTGGCCAAAAAGTACCGTTTATACGTGTGGTGGGGGGCTCAGAGTGCGTCCACTAAGGAAAGTAGGCTTTCTAATGACACAACCCGCCTTTGTTTTGGTGAGTAGCAAAAACGTTCTTTTAAAATACGCTAAAGAGGAGAGGCTGGTCTGATTTCGATTTGAGATTTAAAACCGAAAGTCCCATAGCCTTATACTGCAGGGCAGAATCGTAGAAGGCTATGGACCAGAGCTACTGAAGGTGATGGTCGCTGGTCAGTCAGACAGACTGACCAGCTTTAATTGTTCTGGCCGGGTAACCCTAACCCGCCTGTAGTACTGCCGGGCACCTGTAGTTGGGCTGCAGTTGGTTCAATAAAATAGGAAGCCACTTCAGCACCATGGACAGTGCTGCTGGACTTGGATTGGATGGCGTTGGATGATTGCAGTATTGGAAGCAGGTGTTAATCAATCAAGTTTACGGCTATAAAATAGCGTTCCACGGTGAGATACATTCTCTTATTCGCTGACATCATGGCCGCTGCAGCCGCATTACCCGCATATATTCAAATTGCGAATGTATAACTACCGTTACCTGCATAACAAAACCAAGCCAGACAAAATATATTGGCGTTGCGCCCGTTGAATAAGGGTTTTCCGCAATAATATATAGGCCTATGTCTAATTTCTATCAGTATGCAGTGTATGCCTATGCATATGATCGGGACGTTCTAGACGTGCCCAAGGCCATACTAACAATTTGTCAGCATCCACGGCCTCTACCTGGGCAGGGTGGAGGCACTCGTTATGGCCTTGATGAGCAGCAAGACGGATGCTAAGATTAGGGTCGAGCGGGTCACAAAACAACAGTAAGTTGTGTGTGTGTGTGTGTGTGTGTGTGTGTGTGTGTGTGTGTGTGTGTGTGTGTGTGTGTGTGTGTGTGTGTGTGTGTGTGTGTGTGTGTGTGTGTGTGTGTGTGTGTGTGTGTGTGTGTGGAGCATTAATTCAATCTTTCTTTCTCACATCAGAATGCGTTCCCCTATGGCAATGCCCAGAGATCATGAAGTTTTGGAAAGAAGAACTTGGTATATTATCTCAGTTAATCTCAGAGGATATTCCTATTTGTCCACAACTGTGTATCTTGGGTATATTTCCTAATAACTTCAAAATGAATAGTAAAAAGAAGAGTATGATTACTTACTCTCTTCTACAGGCTAAACATACAATTGCACTCTTTTGGTGTGTGTGTGTGTGTGTGTGTGTGTGTGTGTGTGTGTGTGTGTGTGTGTGTGTGTGTGTGTGTGTGTGTGTGTGTGTGTGTGTGTGTGTGTGTGTGTGTGTGTGTGACTGTGTGTGTGTGTGTGTGTGTGTGTGTGTGTGTGTGTGTGTGTGTGTGTGTGTGTGTGTGTGTGTGTGTGTGCGTTTACGTCTGCATGTGCACGTACGCGTGCAAAATTGTATTGAAACCTGAATAATCTATTTTTTAAACACAATATCTCCTTTATGAGACATTTCCACCAAGCTTTCCGACTGTTCCTATACTAGTCTAGTAGCCAGAATGTGAACCCGCACATGTTGAGTACACCAACGTTTTATGTTATAAATGTTTATTATGGTACATTCTATACTGTAATATAGAATGTTTAAAGGCACGACAAGCTTAAGCTCTTTGTTCAACAACATCACCGTCTGTTCCGACGGTCATGCATGTGTTTTGGTGTGTTCATGGACTGTGTTTTGGTGTGTTCATGGACTGTGTTTTGGTGTGTTCATGGACTGTGTTTTGGTGTGTTCATGGACTGTGTTTTGGTGTGTTCATGGACTGTGTTTTGGTGTGTTCATGGACTGTGTTTTGGTGTGTTCATGGACTGTGTTTTGGTGTGTTCATGGACTGTGTTTTGGTGTGTTCATGGACTGTGTTTTGGTGTGTTCATGGACTGTGTTTTGGTGTGTTCATGGACTGTGTTTTGGTGTGTTCATGGACTGTGTTTTGGTGTGTTCATGGACACGTCTTCCAGCCTTTTGTGTTTTCTTTACTTGGCTGCATGAGCCACTGCTGTATGCTGTTTGCTTTGAAGTCCGATAATACACACTGACACCGCACATAACGCTTGCAGGTCAGGTAAAAAACAAAAATCACCCCGCGTGAACTGAGTGGAACTGAGCTCTCTCTCTCTCTCTCTCTCTATGTTTCTAGCACAACAGCGCCACTTTTGCCCCAACTGGTACCCTAAACATAGGGATGGACATAGGGACATTGCTGTTCCTTGGAGTGGCTGCACCACTCAAAAAACAAAAAATATTAATAATTATAAATTAATATTAATAATTATTACAATCATATTACATTATGAACGGCCCACTGGGCCTCCCGGACCTTAAGGCGGCCACTGAGCACACCCCACAGGCACATAGCGGTAGTGCGGCCGCACACAATTATCATCATCAACGTGACTGTGAGAAGAGTGTGTTTGAGTGACAGTTTGTCTTTTCAAGTGAAAACATTCTGTTCTAAACTTTTTTTTTACGTTTTCCCTGTGCGTCCTTGAACAGTGGTGAGTTGTCTACTTAACTTAACTACTCAACAAAAAATGGTTGAACTCCATCTTGCCTCATCCTCGTGTTCTGACGGTATCTGACCGACACTCCAGAGTGAGTGAAATCTTTTATAACCACCAGCAGTCCAACACCTATCCCTGCAGTGCGCGCGCGAGTGTCTACACGTGTGTGTGTGTGTGAGGATTGTAAGTGAGGAGGACAAGTTGGACAACGTTACTTAACACTGAACGTTTTTCAAAGAGTTTTTCTCAGGTCTTGAGTGGCGTTTTCTTTCAGCGTCTGTGTCTCCAGTCCTGTTGTTGTATAACTCTACTGTATGTCGGCGACGCATGGGTGAGTCTTTCTTTTCTCCCCTCAACCTCTATGTCTCCTCTCAATCTCTGCCAACCCATGTCGCACACGTGTGTGACAAATGAATGGCAACAGTTTAGAACTTTAGAAGCACCTCTTTTGACAAATAAAAGACATATTCAAAGACATATTTGACATGTATTTAATGTCGGCGGGTTGTGGGCCAGATCGATTTGTGAAAATGTATGTGGTGCTGCGGGCAGAGTCAAATTATTAATCCATGCGGGACCTGCTGGTCATAAACTTTTGGCCCTGTCTACTCTGTGCCCATGCAACCGACCACCCCATTCGACTGTTTCAGTGCATAGAATATGCGTTATCAACCGTCATCAGGACCATGCAATAGGCCCAGTAATAGTATGATCATTTTCCACATACTCACTGTTTCAGTATGTCATTATCAGCTATTGCGACGGGTGATAATGGTATTTTTGTGTCACTGATGTCAATGACGGAGGCGTGCCGTGTCTGGTGGCCTTGAGCCACGTTAGGCACCGCCGAGCGAGGCGCTAGCTGAGCGAGTCGCCGTGCCGAGCGTTGCGAAGTCCACCAGACCAGACTCAGCGCCGTCCGAGTTACGTCCCGATAGGCAGAGAATAGTATATATTAGTAGCCCCTAGTTTCCATGCGCCGACAATAGAGTTGGAAATGACACGTTCAGCCAAACACCACAATGTCTAGTATGCCAGTATGGCCATATTGGCCGTATTCCAACGTCCTGATAACGGTTGATTTCGTATATTTAATACAGTGATAACGGGTGAATCGGCTGAACCGACAGCCATTGCCGCCAAACCCATTCCGGTCACAGCTTCAGTCACTCTATAGTCTACATAGTCTCCATAACAAAACCAAGCCAGACAAAATATATTGCGCCCGTTGAATAAGGGCTTTGCCGCAATAATATATAGGCCTATGTCTAATTTCTATCAGTATGCAGCGTATGCCTATGCATATGATGGGGACGTTCAAGACGTGCCCAAGGCCATACTAACAATTTGTCAGCATCGACGGCCTCTACCTGGGCAGGGTGGAGGCACTCGTTATGGCCTTGATGAGCGGCAAGACGGATGCTAAGATTAGGGTCGAGCGGGTCACACAACAACAGTAAGGTGTGTGTGTGTGTGTGTGTGTGTGTGTGTGTGTGTGTGTGTGTGTGTGTGTGTGTGGCATTAATTCAATCTTTCTTTCTCACATCAGAATGCACATCAGAATGCATTCCCCTGTGGCAATGCCCAGAGATCATGACGTTTTGGAAAGAAGAACTTGGTATATTATCTCAGATAATCTCAGAGGATATTCCTATTTGTCCACAACTGTGTATCTTGGGTATATTTCCTAATGACTTCAAAATTAATAGTAAAAAGAAGAGTATGATTACTTACTCTCTTCTACAGGCTAAACATACAATTGCACTCTTTTGGTGTGTGTGTGTGTGTGTGTGTGTGTGTGTGTGTGTGTGTGTGTGTGTGTGTGTGTGTGTGTGTGTGTGTGTGTGTGTGTGCGTGCGTGCGTGTGTGTGTGCGTGTGCGTCCGGGTGCAATATTTTATTGAAACCTGAATAACTTAAACATACAATATCTCCTTTATGAGACATTTCCACTAAGCTTTCTGACTGTTCCTATACTGTAATATAGAATGTGTAAAGCAGGGGTGCCCAAAAGGTAGATTGTGATTTACCAGTAGATCACATGGTGCCTCTAAAAATATATAATTTATTTAAAAAAAAAGGCATATGCCACTTGAATTAAGGCAACTTGACTTGACTGATTGACATCAAAAAGGGCTTGTCAGCTCAAACTCACAATACAATATATTTTTGTTTTCAAGAGTGCTGAGCACAAATGTCAGTAGCATTTGCATCTATTATGTGTAACATCAGCGTCCATACTCCAAAGGTAATTTAGTTTTAGTAATTTTTGGGTGGGTAGATCACGTTTAGCTGGGCATTTTGAAAGTGGCTCTCAAGTAAAAAAAGTGTGGGCGCACCTGGTGTAAAGGCACGACAAGCTTAAGCTCTTTGTTCAACAACATCACCGTCTGTTCCGACGGTCATGCATGTGTTTTGGTGTGTTCATGGACACGTCTTCCAGCCTGCCATTCTACTTTTGTTTTGGTGTGTTCATGGACACGTCTTCCAGCCTGCCATTCTACTTTTGTTTTGGTGTGTTCATGGACACGTCTTCCAGCCTGCCATTCTACTTTGGTGTTTTGGTGTGTTCATGGACACGTCTTCCAGCCTGCCATTCTACTTTGGTGTTTTGGTGTGTTCATGGACACGTCTTCCAGCCTGCCATTCTACTTTCATGTGTTTTGGTGTGTTCATGGACACGTCTTCCAGCCTGCCATTCTACTTTCATGTGTTTTGGTGTGTTCATGGACACGTCTTCCAGCCTGCCATTCTACTTTCATGTGTTTTGGTGTGTTCATGGACACGTCTTCCAGCCTGCCATTCTACTTTCATGTGTTTTGGTGTGTTCATGGACACGTCTTCCAGCCTGCCATTCTACTTTTATGTGTTTTGGTGTGTTCATGGACACGTCTTCCAGCCTGCCATTCTACTTTCATGTGTTTTGGTGTGTTCATGGACACGTCTTCCAGCCTGCCATTCTACTTTCATGTGTTTTGGTGTGTTCATGGACACGTCTTCCAGCCTGCCATTCTACTTTCATGTGTTTTGGTGTGTTCATGGACACGTCTTCCAGCCTGCCATTCTACTTTCATGTGTTTTGGTGTGTTCATGGACACGTCTTCCAGCCTGCCATTCTACTTTCATGTGTTTTGGTGTGTTCATGGACACGTCTTCCAGCCTGCCATTCTACTTTCATGTGTTTTGGTGTGTTCATGGACACGTCTTCCAGCCTGCCATTCTACTTTCATGTGTTTTGGTGTGTTCATGGACACGTCTTCCAGCCTGCCATTCTACTTTCATGTGTTTTGGTGTGTTCATGGACACGTCTTCCAGCCTGCCATTCTACTTTCATGTGTTTTGGTGTGTTCATGGACACGTCTTCCAGCCTGCCATTCTACTTTCATGTGTTTTGGTGTGTTCATGGACACGTCTTCCAGCCTGCCATTCTACTTTCATGTGTTTTGGTGTGTTCATGGACACGTCTTCCAGCCTGCCATTCTACTTTCATGTGTTTTGGTGTGTTCATGGACACGTCTTCCAGCCTGCCATTCTACTTTCATGTGTTTTGGTGTGTTCATGGACACGTCTTCCAGCCTGCCATTCTACTTTCATGTGTTTTGGTGTGTTCATGGACACGTCTTCCAGCCTGCCATTCTACTTTCATGTGTTTTGGTGTGTTCATGGACACGTCTTCCAGCCTGCCATTCTACTTTTGTGTTTTGGTGTGTTCATGGACACGTCTTCCAGCCTGCCATTCTACTTTCATGTGTTTTGGTGTGCTCATGGACACGTCTTCCAGCCTGCCATTCTACTTTTGTGTTTTGGTGTGCTCATGGACACGTCTTCCAGCCTGCCATTCTACTTTTGTGTTTTGGTGTGCTCATGGACACGTCTTCCAGCCTGCCATTCTACTTTTGTGTTTTGGTGTGTTCATGGACACGTCTTCCAGCCTGCCATTCTACTTTCATGTGTTTTGGTGTGTTCATGGACACGTCTTCCAGCCTGCCATTCTACTTTCATGTGTTTTGGTGTGTTCATGGACACGTCTTCCAGCCTGCCATTCTACTTTCATGTGTTTTGGTGTGTTCATGGACACGTCTTCCAGCCTGCCATTCTACTTTTGTGTTTTGGTGTGTTCATGGACACGTCTTCCAGCCTGCCATTCTACTTTTGTGTTTTGGTGTGTTCATGGACACGTCTTCCAGCCTGCCATTCTACTTTCATGTGTTTTGGTGTGTTCATGGACACGTCTTCCAGCCTGCCATTCTACTTTCATGTGTTTTGGTGTGTTCATGGACACGTCTTCCAGCCTGCCATTCTACTTTCATGTGTTTTGGTGTGTTCATGGACACGTCTTCCAGCCTGCCATTCTACTTTCATGTGTTTTGGTGTGTTCATGGACACGTCTTCCAGCCTGCCATTCTACTTTCATGTGTTTTGGTGTGTTCATGGACACGTCTTCCAGCCTGCCATTCTACTTTCATGTGTTTTGGTGTGTTCATGGACACGTCTTCCAGCCTGCCATTCTACTTTCATGTGTTTTGGTGTGTTCATGGACACGTCTTCCAGCCTGCCATTCTACTTTCATGTGTTTTGGTGTGTTCATGGACACGTCTTCCAGCCTGCCATTCTACTTTCATGTGTTTTGGTGTGTTCATGGACACGTCTTCCAGCCTGCCATTCTACTTTCATGTGTTTTGGTGTGTTCATGGACACGTCTTCCAGCCTGCCATTCTACTTTCATGTGTTTTGGTGTGTTCATGGACACGTCTTCCAGCCTGCCATTCTACTTTCATGTGTTTTGGTGTGTTCATGGACACGTCTTCCAGCCTGCCATTCTACTTTCATGTGTTTTGGTGTGTTCATGGACACGTCTTCCAGCCTGCCATTCTACTTTCATGTGTTTTGGTGTGTTCATGGACACGTCTTCCAGCCTGCCATTCTACTTTCATGTGTTTTGGTGTGTTCATGGACACGTCTTCCAGCCTGCCATTCTACTTTCATGTGTTTTGGTGTGTTCATGGACACGTCTTCCAGCCTGCCATTCTACTTTCATGTGTTTTGGTGTGTTCATGGACACGTCTTCCAGCCTGCCATTCTACTTTCATGTGTTTTGGTGTGTTCATGGACACGTCTTCCAGCCTGCCATTCTACTTTCATGTGTTTTGGTGTGTTCATGGACACGTCTTCCAGCCTGCCATTCTACTTTCATGTGTTTTGGTGTGTTCATGGACACGTCTTCCAGCCTGCCATTCTACTTTCATGTGTTTTGGTGTGTTCATGGACACGTCTTCCAGCCTGCCATTCTACTTTCATGTGTTTTGGTGTGTTCATGGACACGTCTTCCAGCCTGCCATTCTACTTTCATGTGTTTTGGTGTGTTCATGGACACGTCTTCCAGCCTGCCATTCTACTTTCATGTGTTTTGGTGTGTTCATGGACACGTCTTCCAGCCTGCCATTCTACTTTCATGTGTTTTGGTGTGTTCATGGACACGTCTTCCAGCCTGCCATTCTACTTTCATGTGTTTTGGTGTGTTCATGGACACGTCTTCCAGCCTGCCATTCTACTTTCATGTGTTTTGGTGTGTTCATGGACACGTCTTCCAGCCTGCCATTCTACTTTCATGTGTTTTGGTGTGTTCATGGACACGTCTTCCAGCCTGCCATTCTACTTTCATGTGTTTTGGTGTGTTCATGGACACGTCTTCCAGCCTGCCATTCTACTTTCATGTGTTTTGGTGTGTTCATGGACACGTCTTCCAGCCTGCCATTCTACTTTCATGTGTTTTGGTGTGTTCATGGACACGTCTTCCAGCCTGCCATTCTACTTTCATGTGTTTTGGTGTGTTCATGGACACGTCTTCCAGCCTGCCATTCTACTTTCATGTGTTTTGGTGTGTTCATGGACACGTCTTCCAGCCTGCCATTCTACTTTTGTGTTTTGGTGTGTTCATGGACACGTCTTCCAGCCTGCCATTCTACTTTCATGTGTTTTGGTGTGTTCATGGACACGTCTTCCAGCCTGCCATTCTACTTTTGTGTTTTGGTGTGTTCATGGACACGTCTTCCAGCCTGCCATTCTACTTTCATGTGTTTTGGTGTGTTCATGGACACGTCTTCCAGCCTGCCATTCTACTTTTGTGTTTTGGTGTGCTCATGGACACGTCTTCCAGCCTGCCATTCTACTTTTGTGTTTTGGTGTGTTCATGGACACGTCTTCCAGCCTGCCATTCTACTTTCATGTGTTTTGGTGTGTTCATGGACACGTCTTCCAGCCTGCCATTCTACTTTTGTGTTTTGGTGTGTTCATGGACACGTCTTCCAGCCTGCCATTCTACTTTTGTGTTTTGGTGTGTTCATGGACACGTCTTCCAGCCTGCCATTCTACTTTTGTGTTTTGGTGTGTTCATGGACACGTCTTCCAGCCTGCCATTCTACTTTTGTGTTTTGGTGTGTTCATGGACACGTCTTCCAGCCTGCCATTCTACTTTTGTGTTTTCTTTACTTGGCTGCATGAGCCACTGATCTATGCCGTTTGCTTTGAAGTCCGATAATACACACTGACACCGCACGTAATGCTTGTAGGCCTGGTAAAAAACAAAAATCACCCCCACGTGAACTGAGTGGTGCAACTCCGAGTGGGGGTCCCCACAGGAACACGCCCAGGGTGCCGGCCCCGGTTCTGGCGAGCCGCCCCGCGTCCAAAACGGTCGAGAAATGACAGTTACTGTGTGGGGGAATTAGCAGACATATCTCTCTCTCTCATCTCATGCACGCTCCACATTGTAATTAGCAGGCCACAGTGCAACACTCTCTCTCTATGTTTCTAGCACAACAGTGCCACTTTTGCCCCTACTGGTACCCTAAACATAGGGACTGACATAGGGATGGACATAGGGACATTGCTGTTCCTTGGAGTGGCTGCACCACTCAAAAACAAAAAAAACGAAAATATTAATAATTATAAATGAATATTAATAATTATTACAATCATATTACATTATGAACGGCCCACGGGGCCTCCCGGACCTTAAGGCGGCCCCTGAGCACACCCCACAGGCACATAGCGGTAGTGCGGCCGCACACAATTATCATCATCAACGTGACTGTGAGAAGAGTGTGTTTGAGTGACAGTTTGTCTTTTCAAGTGAAAACATTCTGTTCTAAACCTTTTTTTTACGTTTTCCCTGTGCGTCCTTGAACAGTGGTGAGTTGTCTACTTAACTTATAACTACTCAACAAAAAATGGTTGAACTCCATCTTGCCTCATCCTCGTGTTCTGACAGTATCTGACCGACACTCCAGAGTGAGTGAAATCTTTTATAACCACCAGCAGTCCAACACCTATCCCTGCAGTGCGCGCGCGAGTGTCTACACGTGTGTGTGTGTGTGTGTGCGTGTCGTGCACGCACGCGTGTGTGTGGATTGTAAGTGAGGAGGAAAAGTTGGACAACGTTACTTAACACTGAACGTTTTCAAAGAGTTTTTCTCAGGTCTTTAGTGGCGTTTTCTTTCAGCGTCTGTCTCCAGTCCTGTTGTTGTATAACTCTACTGTATGTCGGCGACACACGGGTGAGTCTTTCTTTTCTCCCCTCAACCTCTCTGTCTCCTCTCAATCTCTGCCAACACATGTCGCACACCTGTGAGACAAATGAATGGCATCGCATTGGTGGTCGGAACACCTGGGACCATGCATGCTTGCTTGCCAGTGATACTATTAGCCTATGACAGTTTAGAACTTTAGAAGCACCTCTTTTGACAAATAAAAGACATATTCAAAGACATATTTGATGTCGGCGGGTTGTGGGCCAGGTCGAGTTGTGAAAATGTATGTGGTGCTGCGGGGCGGGCTGCGCCGAGTCAAATTATTAAGACATGCGGGACCTGCGGGTCATAAAAAACGTTTAGCCCTGTCTACTCATAGCCTGGTGAAACCACTCCCCCTGCTGGACAACATTTGCATTCTGCCAGCAGGGAGAGTCTGGGAACTCTCAGGCAGAGATGATGTACTCCGGTCCAATTCTGGCCGGAGCGATATGCGGCTGTATGAGGCCGCTAGAGGCGGGATCAACGCGAGACTTATGACATATTGAAGCGCTGCCACAGCACAAATGTAAACACAACAAGACTACAACTCGAAAATTATTATGGAGATATCAAATGTTTGTCCCACTGCTTCCGCGGGTTCATCGTTTCTGCTCGAGAGATCCTAGATGCAGGCAGGAGGAGGGAACTGGTGAACTCAATACTGCCGCAATCTGACTGTGCCCATGCAACCGACAGCCATTGCCGCCAAACCCATTCTGGTTACAGCTTCAATGAATTGCATTTTTATAGCGCTTTTCCAAGTGCTCAAAGTGCTTTACAACGGTTCATTCAATCATACATTGGGAGGTGAAGCGGCGAACAGTCGACGCCAGCGTCCTCACTTCCCACATTCACACACCAATGGTGGCAAGCTCACACCAACCGACTCATTGGAGGCAGTGGAGGGTTCAGTGTATTGCCCAAGGACACTTCGACATGTGGACAGGAGGAGCCGGGATTCGAACCGCCGACCCAGGGATGACCTGCTCTACCTCCTGAGCCACAGCCGCCCTTCAGTCACTCTAGTCTACAGTCTCCAGGGTATGGACATTGATTTAGTCACTCTAATTACTCACTCTAATCACTCTAATAATTAATCACCCTCCGCGACCTCCATACCACGGCCCCCACCGTTCTCACCCAAACCAAATTTGTTTAGGCCGCCTTTTCTATTTACAGCCTGGTAATCTATTCTGTATTTCTAACCCGCAGGCTGCAGGAGCTGGACACTTACTCCCCAGAACACCATCACCTTCCCATGCAGCCTGCTCCCAGTCTAAAGACCACACCATCACCTTCCCACGCAGCCTGCTCCCAGTCTAAAGACCACACCATCACCTTCCCATGCAGCCTGCTCCCAGTCTAAAGACCACACCATCACCTTCCCACGCAGCCTGCTCCCAGTCTAAAGACCACACCATCACCTTCCCATGCAGCCTGCTCCCAGTCTAAAGACCACACCATCACCTTCCCATGCAGCCTGCTCCCAGTCTAAAGACCACACCATCACCTTCCCAGCTAGCCTGCTCCCAGTCTAAAGACCACACCATCACCTTCCCACGCAGCCTGCTCCCAGTCTAAAGACCACACCATCACCTTCCCAGCTAGCCTGCTCCCAGTCTAAAGACCACACCATCACCTTCCCAGCTAGCCTGCTCCCAGTCTAAAGACCACACCATCACCTTCCCAGCTAGCCTGCTCCCAGTCTAAAGACCACACCATCACCTTCCCAGCTAGCCTGCTCCCAGTCTAAAGACCACACCATCACCTTCCCAGCTAGCCTGCTCCCAGTCTAAAGACCACACCATCACCTTCCCAGCTAGCCTGCTCCCAGTCTAAAGACCACACCATCACCTTCCCATGCAGCCTGCTCCCAGTCTAAAGACCACACCATCACCTTCCCACGCAGCCTGCTCCCAGTCTAAAGACCACACCATCACCTTCCAATGCAGCCTGCTCCCAGTCTAAAGACCACACCATCACCTTCCCATGCAGCCTGCTCCCAGTCTAAAGACCACACCATCACCTTCCCATGCAGCCTGCTCCCAGTCTAAAGACCACACCATCACCTTCCCACCCAGCCTGCTCCCAGTCTAAAGACCACACCATCACCTTCCCATGCGGCCTGCTCCCAGTCTAAAGACCACACCATCACCTTCCCACGCAGCCTGCTCCCAGTCTAAAGACCACACCATCACCTTCCCACGCAGCCTGCTCCCAGTCTATAGACCACACCATCACCTTCCCACGCAGCCTGCTCCCAGTCTAAAGACCACACCATCACCTTCCCAGCCTGCTCCCAGTCTAAAGACCACACCATCACCTTCCCACGCAGCCTGCTCCCAGTCTAAAGACCACACCATCACCTTCCCAGCTAGCCTGCTCCCAGTCTAAAGACCACACCATCACCTTCCCACGCAGCCTGCTCCCAGTCTAAAGACCACACCATCACCTTCCCACGCAGCCTGCTCCCAGTCTAAAGACCACACCATCACCTTCCCAGCTAGCCTGCTCCCAGTCTAAAGACCACACCATCACCTTCCCACGCAGCCTGCTCCCAGTCTAAAGACCACACCATCACCTTCCCACGCAGCCTGCTCCCAGTCTAAAGACCACACCATCACCTTCCCACGCAGCCTGCTCCCAGTCTAAAGACCACACCATCACCTTCCCTGCTAGCCTGCTCCCAGTCTAAAGACCACACCATCACCTTCCCACGCAGCCTGCTCCCAGTCTAAAGACCACACCATCACCTTCCCAGCTAGCCTGCTCCCAGTCTAAAGACCACACCATCACCTTCCCAGCTAGCCTGCTCCCAGTCTAAAGACCACACCATCACCTTCCCAGCTAGCCTGCTCCCAGTCTAAAGACCACACCATCACCTTCCCAGCTAGCCTGCTCCCAGTCTAAAGACCACACCATCACCTTCCCAGCTAGCCTGCTCCCAGTCTAAAGACCGCCAAGGCCGCCTATACTGGTTGTTGTATAGGTTCAAAAATGGTCTGCAATAACTTCAACGAACTGGGCTGTGTAATGTCCACATGCATGCAAAATGCTACACGTGTGCACTTTATGGAGCGGAGTCCATTCCCGCATACCAGCTGTCCCCACAACCCATAGAGTATATAAAAGGATAGAGACTGAACTGGCGCGAAGCTCCGCCCCCCCCCAGCTATTCATGTTAGTGGAAGTTGCTCAGTGGCGTTTTGAAGCACCCGGAAGACTGCCGGAAGTACCGTCTCAGAACGTCTACTTCCGCATTTGACCACAACATTTTGGTGGTCAAATGCGGAAGTGCAACCGAGCGCTCAATGTTAAAGCCCAGCTGCACGGGGTTTCCCGGTCATGAATCCACGGGTCCGCCTGTAGTCCCTCCTCCTACCACTAGGGCCCAGTGCTTCAACGTTGAGTAGCCTCACTGGCCCCTTGCCACAACCCCACCAAGCTTTCAGCCAGCTGACCATCCAACCACCTAGACCTAGCATCAGAATTACCTTCCCACCCAGATCCCCCCTTCATCCGTTTCATAGACACTAGACACCCTTAACTACGGCTTCTCCCCAGCCTAGTATTCACACTCCCAGACACCAACCCACACCTGCAATAACCTCAACAGTCTGACAGGGATTTATGATAGCCCCCCCATTCCCAAACCCACACCTGCAATAACCTCAACAGTCTGACAGGGATTTATGATAGCCCCCCATTCCCAAAGTACAGAATCAGAACAGTCTGTAAAGCCACACACAAGTACTCAGGTAAGAATATGCTAATCATAGATCTCTCATTCCTCCACGGTTCCTCAGCCCCCAGCATAGGTTTAGGTTTATTTATTTAGCACGTAGTACAAAAAATCACACCTGTGTGAACTGAGTGGTGTAAGGTGTAAGCCTGTCTGACGTAATGAAATCATGTCTGACGTAATGAAATCACACCCGGGTGAACAGGGTGAACATAGCAACCATGCTCATTTTTTCTGCACTAACAAAGCCAGTTGTAGGAGTGGTTTACACCACTCAAAAATAGACAATAACATATCAAAGAACAAAATACAATGCAAGGAAGGGAAGAAGCCAGCTGGCTTATTTGGAATCCTTTCCTGTATGGAAGAGGTCATTGATTTAAACAGATTAAAAGTTCATTAAGAACAATACAAAAGTCTACAAGTTGGCAAAGGGGGGCAGCTGTGCAATAAAGAAATAAAAACACAGACTGCACAAAAAAGGGAAATAAACAATACAACAACAAACACAAGAAAATATAACACGTCAAAGTAAATCATGTAATCTACAGAGAGGAAGAAATAAGATATTTCTTTAGATGTTTTTTGAATATTGGCAAGGATAATGAGGATTTAAGTGAAGCATCTAGGGAATTCCATAGATGAGGGCCTCTAAATTTGATGAAAGATTGATGTTCAGACTTTTCTCTCCACTACTCACCAGTAAGCCCATGTTGCCAGTTCTCCCCCTCCATCCAGAACCACAGTACAAGACCAAGAACACTTATCTGTCCTTTAAGCCAGGGGTTCTGAACCCGTGGGTCACGACCCCTCAGGAGACACTTTCACGGTACACACTTTGAGAAATCCAGGTAGTTGAGCCGATGCTCCTTCACTTGGAAAGGAGCCAGCTTATAGGTGGTTTGGGCATCTAGTACGGATGCCTTCCCGAACTTTCTGGCAGAGCCCTGGCAGACTACAGACCAGATGGGGGGAATAAAATTATCTCCACACTGACCTTGGAGAACGCCTTAGAGGAAGTCGTTAATGTTGCTCTGAAAAGGGAAGTTTGGTTGCTCTCTGTTGGAACTGTTGCCCGCGCGATAAGTGGTTGAAGATGGATGGATGGATGGATGGAACATGTGAATACTTTCACTCTTGCTATTCGATGTTGAAAAATAGGCCAAGAACACCTTTAACCTTCTGGGAATGCTCTCTGCCAGCAAGCTGCATCACCTCTGGCAAGCAGCATGGTGTGTGTGTGTGTGTGTGTGTGTGTGTGTGTGTGTGCGTGCGTGCCTGCATGCTGTCGCTCTCCATTAACCTCTCTCCACTCCTGAAGCAACTTTTGACCGCAAGGCTGAGCCCATAACGCAACTGTCATTAAAACAACACACTGTCTCCATCCTGTGTGTGTGTGTGTGTGTGTGTGTGTGTGTGTTTCGTAGTCCCTGTGTCAAAGTTTCCAAGCTGTTGACAAGCTCTCTGGCACTGCTGCAGTGACAAAGCTAATATCATGCTGAGAGAAGGACATGCTATCATTTTCCTTCTAGCGCTCTCTCTCTCTCTCACACACACACACACACACACACACACACACACACACACACACACACACACACACACACACACACACACACACACACACACACACACACACACACACACACACACACACACACAGAGAGAGAGAGTAACAGAGAGTAACAGAACTATAAAGAGAGGTCACATCTGACGACTGTTGATGTGTGATTGGCTATCAGTTCTCCTTGAAGCTCTCTTGGCAGCGATCCAGTGGAAACTGCTCTTATTGACAGTATAGCGTAGCACGGGTCCATAAAATGTAACCGATGATATTTGGACCGAACCAAACGGCCCCAAGAAATATTCTAATTTGCCGCACCCGCCTCGAAGCGGACCCCCGAGAAGGATTGGACCGGGTCCGAAACGGATCCAATTAAAATAGGATCCGATTAAAAATAAACCCAGGTATAATTCGGACCCCGTCCGAAAGACCCGTAGTGCGGTGGTTTCCAAACGTTTTCACGTCAAGGACCCCCAAATTGACACTAATTATCTTGCGGACCCCCATTTGAAAAGACATGCCAAGGACCCCCCATAAGAGAAGGTTTTTTAAGGCTCTAGCAGTGATTCTCAACCCGTTTAAATTCAAGGACCCCCCAGTATGACATGCATTAGTCTACGGACCCCCATTTAATGGCATTTCTATCTCTGGGACCGAAATTTATATTGTAAAATCAATGTTAATTTAACTCTGAGAGTGTACAAATGTTCAAACATTTGTACACTCTCAGAGTTACAGTCCATTTGGTTTCAATTTAGCTGGGGGACCCCCTGGAACTCCCTCAAGTACCCCTGGGGGTCCCCGGACCCCACTTTGGGAACCACTGCCGTAGCGTGCCCAATGCTTATTGTCACTGTGACATGATGACACTGGCCGTATGGGCGATTAGGCGTCACCCTCATCCGCCTCTTCGACGGAGCGCAGTCAGTGGTTGCACAGACACTGCAGATTCAGAACGACTACATTCCCATCCCACTCCATCCCACCCTAGCTCTGGTCCATAGCCTTCTACTGCTTCTACGATTCTGCCCTGCAGTATAAGGCTATGGACTAGAGCTAATCCCACCCCAGCCCAGTTCAATAAATGGTAAATGGTGCATTTATATAGGGCCTTTATCCAAGGTGCTTTACAGAGATTGAATAATCACCACAACAACACAACAGTCAGTGCAGATTGCAGAATCTGTAAATCGGTCACGGTCCAACAAGGTCCCATCCGGTGGCCATTCTTTAACATACATTAATATTCTAAATAAAACACACAGACCAAGCTGTTAATTCTCTCGCTGCACCCGTCCCGTCTTGATTGGATGTGGCATTTCAATCATGTACTGTTAATGTTAAACATGGCTCATGCAATAATGCGAGAACATATATTGATTTTAGAATGTACAGAATTAAATAAAAGCTGTAGTCAGCCTACATTTAAATGAACCACAGTATAGTCTGGTTGGACCAACCTACAGCATTAACACATTATACACACAGACAGACAGTCTGTAACTTTAAGAAAACACACAAAGATGCGAAGTTGCATTTGGAAAACCCATAGATTTATTAGCCAAAACGGCAGCAGCAGTCAAGTTTTTAGTTTGTTTTTAGCATATCTCCACCGGCCCCGTGTCCAATAATGTCTGGGCGAACTGTTGGAACGCCGGGGTCCCAAACATGCGGAAGGGTCACAAATCCTTGGCACATAATGCAGTCGTCTAGAATGGCTCCTTTTCTTTTAGTTGGCACTATACGCTCCGAACAACAAAACTGCCCCACACGTCTGACTTCCCTTTCGGGGCTTGCATACACGTACTCTTTCGCTTGGAGTTTGCGTTTCACCTCGTTCAAGAAGAGGGCCGCCATGATTGCATTGCAATAATGTGTGTGTGCGTGTGTGTGCGTGTGCGTGTGCGTGCGGGCGTGCGTGTGCGCGTGCGTGCGTGCGTGTGTGTTTCGGAGACACACCCACTACCACCACCAGTGGAAACGTTAGGGTTAAAACATATATATATTAAAGCTCGAGTTCTCACGGTTCCTTTGGGTCATTATGCATTTCAGATGCCCTGACCGAGACACGCAGCTTGGAAATGGAACCGACCCACTATTTTGTGCCCGAACTGGCTCGGTTCTCCGTCCGGCTCTCGGGTATTCTGTTCTGGGTGGATCCGTGCTACCCTCTAATGAGGTCTGCGCATGCTGCATGGTTCCATTCCAGTCTCCGCCAATTCCCGACAACACCTGCGGCAGGTGGCAGTGTTTCTCGGCGGCATCAGTCCGACACCCTACCACAAGCCATAAACGGCTTACAACATGGGTCGATCAGTATCGAATATCATAACTCTTGCTTTGGTGGGCCCGGGGAAAAAAAAAGATAGTACAGAATTAAGTAGTAGTAGCATTATTGAGTTGTCATCGGAGGAGGAGGAGGTGGTGGTCGGAGGAGGAGGAGGAGGGGGAGGTGGTGGTCGGAGGAGGAGGAGGCGGCGGAGGAGGAACTTGGATAAGGACAACAACAACGCGCATGCATCTATTTAGCATTGCGTACTGATGATGGGCCACCCTAACTTAATACTGTATTTTATACAGTAGCTAATATAACGTTGAGCCACTGTGCCAACTGAACTGCAAATGCCTACTGTAGTTGTGTGTTGTGAGCCGGCGGGCCCGTGTAAACTGCTGCTGCAAATGTTATTGATTGACTGATTGGAAATTTTATTCAGTTTGTATTCAGTTCAAACAAAAGTAGCCTACACAGGTCAATACAAAATCTGACTGCTACGAGTATAAAGTATAAAACCAGAAAAAGCTTAAGACTTGTTACTTCAGGGTCCTCCATTCATTCATCAGAACATTTAAAGACATATAAAAACGTCTATATGCCTACTCTATTGTGTTCTGATGGGTGGAAAAAACTGGATAAAATTTTGCACGTGCACGCACCCGAGCTCCAGCACCTAAGAATTTAGAAATTAAGCACTGCATAAGCCTAACCGCAAGCACAAAGCAACGCATGTCGGACCAACGGATGTCAGGTGCCGCGGGTGAGTTTTAGCCAGCGACGCTGACACCCTACCCCAAACCCTAACCGCAAGCACCACGTAACGCTGAATGCACTCGCTCCTTCTGTCCATTTCCTTGGGGGATACAGTTTGGACTTTGGATGTATCCGTCCTATCCGCCATAATCCAAAGACTCGCTCACCTCTTCAGACTTCACTTCATCGCCTGTAGCACTTGACCTATAGCCCTGGCGACCGTGCAGTCTTACTCAAAGGTTAATTACATGGCATGTTATTTTAGATTTGGTTACCCGGCATGCTATAGTTTGTATATAGTCAATGTAATGTAATCAATATTAATTTAACTCTGAGAGTGTACAAATGGAACCAAATGGACACTGGGTCCATTTGGTTCCATTTGTACACTCTCAGAGTTACAGTCCATTTGGTTTCAATTTAGCTGGGGACCCCCTGGAACACCCTCAAGTACCCCTGGGGGTCTCCGGACCCCACTTTGGGAACCACTGCCGTAGAGTGCCCAATGCTTATTGTCACTATGACATGATGACACCGTTTCATTTTTTTTAATATTCTAGTTGTTTAGAATTATGGTAGGACCTTGGTTTATCCTAGACGACTGAGGCACTGTCTCTATGCATTTGGTTTATCCATAGACGACTGAGGCACTGTCTCTATGCATTTGGTTTATCCTAGACGACTGAGGCACTGTCTCTATGCATTTGGTTTATCCTAGACGACTGAGGCACTGTCTCTATGCATTTGCTTTATCCTAGACGACTGAGGCACTGTCTCTATGCATTTGGTTTATCCTAGACGACTGAGGCACTGTCTCTATGCATTTGCTTTATCCTAGACGACTGAGGCACTGTCTCTATGCATTTGGTTTATCCTAGACGACTGAGGCACTGTCTCTATGCATTTGGTTTATCCATAGACGACTGAGGCACTGTCTCTATGCATTTGGTTTATCCTAGACGACTGAGGCACTGTCTCTATGCATTTGGTTTATCCTAGACGACTGAGGCACTGTCTCTATGCATTTGGTTTATCCTAGACGACTGAGGCACTGTCTCTATGCATTTGGTTTATCCTAGACGACTGAGGCACTGTCTCTATGCATTTGGTTTATCCATAGACGACTGAGGCACTGTCTCTATGCATTTGGTTTATCCTAGACGACTGAGGCACTGTCTCTATGCATTTGGTTTATCCTAGACGACTGAGGCACTGTCTCTATGCATTTGGTTTATCCTAGACGACTGAGGCACTGTCTCTATGCATTTGGTTTATCCTAGACGACTGAGGCACTGTCTCTATGCATTTGATGTATGCGTGTATTCTTACTGTAAATCACTCTGGCTTAACCCATTTCGACCGAGACCGATTCTACAAAATGTCTTCTAAATCATGACAGTTTTCTGAAAACCCCATGTTTCTAGGTCAGTGGTTCTCAAACATTTTTCATGTCAAGAACCCCCAAAAATATATGAAATTGGCGGCCGACTTAGTTAAAATCGGTCGCTCTGAAAGAATATTCCAAGGTTTGCGCCCCATTTTCAAGTTTTTTCAAAAATAGCAGACCTACAAGCTCATAGCGCGCCACTCGGTGGCGCGCTATGAGCTTGTAGATCTGCTATTTTTCAATAGCTAAAGTATAACATACTGCTTAGTTAAAACACCAAAACAGGTTCCCGTCCAGAATGGCTTAAGAGTGTCCGCTAAATGCCCACATTGCAAATGCAGACAGTGTCGTGTTTCAATTGCTGAGCCTTTTATTCATCCAGGAATGAATGAAGGTCAGTTGTCCACTCCATGCTCCTCTGGATCTGGCCATGAATCAGTGCTGATGATTATTGAATCAAAGCGCTGTTGGGATCAATAAGTGTGTCTTGAAGACGGATTCCCCTATTTCTCCCCAATGTAGTCGTTATTCCAATCAATTAGCCCTTAGTCCCTCCCCAACCCGCCCTTCGTCCAATAGGCTCGTTAGCAGCGAGGAGACAGGGCAAGCTGTCCCTGCATTGAGATGCATGTTAAATGACAGGATTTCTCCATATAAATAGGCTAATGGATCATTTCAGTATAGCAAAACCTTCAAAATGTCTTCTAAATCTAGTCAACCAGGCATGCAGTAGGCTATGCACTGGGCAAATGTGCGTGACATTATTTCAATAAACTAGAAATACGAGGAAATGAGAAATGACAGAGGGAGAAACAGTATCCAACAATCAACTTTAAACGGCCGTCTGACAGGAGCTTTCGTGTTGCACGGTAAGACTACGGTCACTTAGTAGTATTGCCATCACCTGGGTGACAGCTATGAGGTGACGAAAGCTTGCCCAGCATAGCAACGGTTGCTAAACAATTTAGTTTCAAATCAAATCAAATCAAATGTATTTATATAGCACATTTAAAAACAACTCTCATTGTACCAAAGTGCTTCACAAGGCAGAATATAGTGGGATACAATACAATACAATAAAATGCAATACAATACAATACAATACAATACAATACAATACAATACAATACAATACAATACAATACAATACAATACAATACAATACAGTACAATTCAGTGCAGAAGATGTCAATAATAGAACAACAGGCAAATAGGACAAAGTAATCTAAAAGGAAAGGTGCAAGATCATGTCGGTGATGCAAAGGCTTGTGAATATAAAAATGTTTTCAGTTGTGATTTAAAAGACTCAACGGAGGGCGCAGACCTAACGGCGAGGGGAATGCTGTTCCACAGTGTGGGGGCTGCGACAGCAAAGGCGCGGTCGCCCCTGAGCCTCTTTTTTGTGTGCGGAACCCCTAAAGGCTCATACATAGTCTGGATTTTCGGTGGTGAGGTGACCACCGCTCCGGTGGTGAGGTGACCACCGGAGCTGAAATAACGTTGAACGGTGGTGAGTAAAAACAGAGAGAAGGGCTGGAGCGGTGGCGGTGGTTTGCTCTTCACCGCAGCTCGTGACGTCATGTTGTAGTTCGGTGGTCACCTAACCACTGAAAATCCAGACTATGTATGAGCCTTAAGAGACCCCTGTCTGCTGACCTGAGGGTCCTGGTAGAGGGGGGATAGGATAGGAGGCCGGTGATGTAGGAGGGGGCCAGCCCATTAAGGGCTTTGTATACAAACAGGAGGGTTTTGAACTGGATTCTGAACCGAACCGGCAGCCAGTGGAAAGAGGCCAGGACAGGGGTGATGTGATCTCTCCTCCTGGTGCTGGTCAGGAGTCTGGCTGCTGCATATTGGCCTTGGACAATCACTTTTTGGGGTGGGGTTTAGCAAAGGGGTAATTCCTCCCCACAGACATCTGTGTGTTGTCACTGCTATTGTATCCTACTGACTCACCTACCAGTGAGGAGCCACCACCGGGAGGACATATAGAGCCTTAGTCCTTCTCCTCCCGCCCAACACTCCCTGCCACCCTAGCCCGCAGGAATAAGTGCCAGCTTCCCTCCACCGAACATGCGAGCCAATTGTGTTCTTATATAGACGCTTGACAAAGCCGGATGCACTGCGGTGGGTTCCAAACACACAACCTCTGCGGTGGTGCATGGGCAGGCACTTGACCACTGCTCCACCTCTGCGGTGGTGCATGGGCAGGCACTTGACCACTGCTCCACCTCTGCGGTGGTGCATGGGCAGGCACTTGACCACTGCTCCACCTCTGCGGTGGTGCATGGGCAGGCACTTGACCACTGCTCCACCTCTGCGGTGGTGCATGGGCAGGCACTTGACCACTGCTCCACTCGAGCCTCTTTTCGCTCCTGTTCTTCACAACTATATCGTTCTTCATTCATTCTACAAAGTTCTGAAGTCAAGACTCAGTCTGTCAGATTGGCTCAGTCTAAAGAATGCACAATATGTGTATGGTTTACATGGAGAGTGTATAGAAAAAGGTTGGAAACAGATAGTAGCCCCCAAAAGCCTAATTATCCCTTGGCCTGTGATTCGTAGCTTGGTACATAAGATCACAGACCAAAACAATCAAATTGGGTACTCCCCCCCCCCCCCCCCCCCCCCACCCTGACAAGCACTTGGGATTGTAGGAGTTGAGGCGTCACATTTAGTTCCACAGATGAACTTCCTGAACTTCAGTTCAGTCACAATCAATCAACACATCCTAAACGTAGAAATACAACTTTTTAGACTTTTAAAGTTATTTTAAAAGAATACTACTAGATCAATCTTAATATGACCACCGCGCTCTGACTATAGGTGCGCCACCCGTTCAAAACATATCAAAATAAAGGAGATGGGTCGTCCAGCCTTCATCAGTGTGATGAAGGCTGGATAGCTGAAACGTTTGTCCTTGGTTTAAAATAAACCTTTGAACCACAGTCTTGGTGTGTCTCCTTTATTTTGAAAAGAATAGGCCTACTACTGTAACTGACACACAATACAACTTTGGACACCTTCAATGAAACTGCAGCATTGATTTCATGACTAGGAGTTATTTTCTAGGTTTGGTTTGAAGGCTGAAACCATGATTACATTGTGAAAGAAAATATATAATAACGTTTTTAAATGACAGACAAACCGCAATCTCATAACAGAACATTGGTTCCACACTATGCTGTGCTAAAGGATATTTCACAGATGCCAGCTTTATGGGGGCATTATTGTTGCATTAAACCGGCTTCAATATCCAGTCTGTTTCTTTCTGTACTGATTATGCCATCAGCAAAAGGATATAAATTACAAACAGCTTTGTGTCACAAGGAATTACAAGCATCCTCGCTGATGCCAAATGAGGATATTTGTATTGTCAGTGTCTGTGTGAATTTATACAGCTAATCTTTATTTACTTTTAGACAGTCTTTTGAATCATATGACACATTTTAGTCATCTGTAATCTTTACTTTTAGTCTAGTTTTAGTTGACTAATATTGTCATTAGAATTTAGTCATCTAAATCTAATTTTTCAGTTTACTACAATTCATTTTGATGGGCCCTTGATGGCGTCGTAAATAATGCCAGATTCATATACTTAGCCTACAAGCTCACAACATGTCTGCGACGCGTTGTGAGCTTGTAGATCAGCTTTTTTTCAGAGAGCGACAGCCGACACAAGACACAAGTCATGCCCAGTAAAGTAGACCACTGAGACTTTACTGGACTATAATAGTAGTAATGCTGAGCATATAATAACCAGCTCAGTGGCATTGTGGTTAGAGTGTCCACCCTGAGACTGGGAGGTCGGGGTTCAATCCCCGGCCGGGTCATACCAAAGACTGTAAAAATGGGACCCAGTGCCTCCCTGCTTGACACTCAGCATCAAGGGTTGGATTGGGGGTAAGTCCCTGCGACATACTAGCGTCATGTCCAGGGGGTGTACTTGTTGTACATCAAGCTGCCTCACGCTATAGAAACAGGAGATAGGCTCCTGCCCTATGGAGCCTACTTACTGAGCATATAATGGCTTGCACCTGCAGAGCTAATGACCCATGAACACACACACACTGTACAATCACACTGTATAGATGTCTCTCTCTCTCTCTCTCTCGCTCTGATACAGCAAAGCCGACACTTTCAACAGTGAAACGTTGTCATATTTAAAATCACATAAACATTATTCACATAGACTGTTCTCTATAGCCTTGCCCCTCGGCTCAAATCATGTATGACAGAATATGTCTGCTTGTGTATGGTGAAGCACAAGGGCTTTCCCTGGCCTCTGTGTGTTTACAAGAAAGAAGTGGTAGAGATTGAACATTCTTTTATTTTGTTCGAGGAGCTGCCCTTTTGGTTAATATAATAAAAGATGGATCTATTATGGCGTGGATTAACATTGCTGGTTTGTTTTTTGTGTCCCATTCTGTGGGAAGAAAAAGTGTGAGTCGGGGAAAACGTGTGTGTAACGCACAATACCATTTGCATACAGTATAGGCTACAACAATGTCCACCCACATGAGAACCGTAATGGGAACAAGAGACTTTAATGTGAGTGAATTTTTTAATCTGTTGTCTATATACAGTAGCTGTCCATGGTGGAAGTGCATATTATTTAGACCATATTTAGCGAGCAGATTCTAATGTCTTCTAAATCATGACAGTTTTCTGAAAATCCCTATGTTTCTATATTAGTGGTGCTCACACAATTTCATGTCAAGGACCCCCATATTTATATGTAATTGGCCATGCAGGACCCCAATCTCAAAATATGCTGTCCAGGGACCACCCCCAGAAGCAAAGATTTCAGTTGAAAACGTTCGTTCTGAAAGAATGTATTCAAAGATTTGCGCCACATTTTTCAAAAATAGCAGATCTACAAGCTCGTAGCGCAGCACTTTGTGCCGCGTTATGAGCTTGTAGATCTGCTATTTTTCAATAGCTATAAAGTATAACATAATGCTTAAAACACCAAAAGGGGTTCCCGTCCTGAATGGGTTAAGCATTATTTTGGTTATTAGCATATTTTGGTATACTTGCTACAGCCTAAATATGAACACACAAGCATACCACACAAGCATATTGAGTGTGTGTGCGTGCGTGCGTGCGTGCGTGCGTGCGTGCGTGCGTGCGTGCGTGCGTGCGTGCATGCGTGCGTGCGAACAGCTGCCCGGGTGCTGCAGACAGAACTGGTCCCCTGGTGTGAATGTCAGGGAATCTGAAAGACCTGTTGTGTGACCAGAGTCTCCAGAGAAAGAAACGGCAAGGATTTATTCCATTTTAATTGGATGTCTGACATGGGGGTGCAGTACTTAGTTTAGACAGTTTTTGGTTTAGACTGGGGCAGCACGGGTGCAGTACTTAGTTTAGACAGTTTTTGGTTTAGACTGGGGCAGCACGGGTGCAGTACTTAGTTTAGACAGTTTTTGGTTTAGACTAGTCATTGGTTAGACCAGTCATTAGTCCTACAACTACAATCTATCTCAAACCCTCACCCTAAACCTAACCTAACCCATGTCTAACCAATGACTAGTCTAAACTAAGTATGCACCCCCTGACGGGTTACGTCGTGAACGACAATCGTGCAGTAGTGCGTACAGGCATTTAGTTCTACTGGATCTCATCTCCACTCGTCCCTCCCTAACATTTTAGCCTGGTTTTAAATTGGTGACAAAATTGTCAATATGCAGTACAGTATTCAACCATAGTTTTAGTCATCATAGCTTAGTTTTCATTTAATTTCTGTCTAGTTTGTCAGTAAGTAAGTAAGTAGCCTTGCCGAGCCATGAGGCCCATAGGGCAGGAGCCTATCTCCTGTTTCTGTAGCCATGAGGCCCATAGGGCAGGAGCCTATCTCCTGTTTCTGTAGCCATGAGGCCCATAGGGCAGGAGCCTATCTCCTGTTTCTGTATAGCGTGAGGCCCATAGGGCAGGAGCCTATCTCCTGTTTCTGTAGCCATGAGGCCCATAGGGCAGGAGCCTATCTCCTGTTTCTGTAGCCATGAGGCCCATAGGGCAGGAGCCTATCTCCTGTTTCTGTAGCCATGAGGCCCATAGGGCAGGAGCCTATCTCCTGTTTCTGTAGCCATGAGGCCCATAGGGCAGGAGCCTATCTCCTGTTTCTGTAGCGTGAGGCCCATTGGCCCTTGATGCTGAGTGTCAAGCAGGGAGGCACTGGGTCCCATTTTTTAGTCTTTGGTATGACCCGGCCGGGGATTGAACCCCGACCTCCAAGTCTCAGGGCGGACACTCTAACCACAAGGCCACTGAGCTGAGTTTGTCAGTGGAGAAAGAAAAAGGTCAGTCGACGAAAAGAAAAAGTGTCATAGTTAATGAAATAACAAATGTAACACTAGTGTAAGTAACTCACTCTTATTATTCATGCTTTTGTTACCTCCCATATGAACTGCTGCAATGGAGTCCTGTTAGAAGGTGGACCGGCTCCAGTATGACCAAAACTCAGCTGCCAAAGTTCTCGCCCTGGCTCCACAGTATACCTCTCAGGCCTCCTCCTCTCTGTACCCAATACAAACAAACACACCTTGGGGGACGGCAGCCCCCACCGGCACACCCTGTGAAACTCTCTCCCAATACAGATTTTGCCATGCCCCCAACACTGGACTCTTTTAAAGCTGCCTTGAAAAGACACCTATATTCTCTCAGGCTTATGTTATAATAGTTGTTTGTTCTTTAGTTTTTTCTCTCAGTTTGTTTGTTGGTTGTTTATTTTGTGAAGTGTCCTTGGGTTCATGAAAGATGTTATATAAATTATAGCCATTATGATTATTTTAATTATTATTATTATTATTATTATTATTATTTATTAACTGTTACTGTTATGATTTGAATGGATGTCAGGAGAACACAGATACAACGTGTATCGCCCCCTACCCCTCTCATGGCCTGTGGACATGATATGATGGAGTGGGAAAACGGCTAACGTTGACATTACTAATGGAGAGCTTTAGGGGCTGTATGTGGGGCGACACAGGGGGCTAAGTAAGACACACAACAAGGCCGGCAGAGAATCCATATTTCATCCACACACACCGGAGTCCAGAAAATGGTGGAGAAAAAGAAAACGAAGCTGTGATGACTAAAGTAGAAACTAGACTAAAACCAGACGGAAATAGTCAAATAGCCCATCTACACGCATAAAAACTAGACTAAAGTAGAAACTAGACTAAAACCAGACAGAAATAGTCAAATAGCCCATCTACACGCATAAAAACTAGACTAAAGTAGAAACTAGACTAAAACCAGACGGAAATAGTCAAATAGCCCATCTACACGCATAAAAACTAGATGTATGTTTTCGACACACAGCCGAGTATATACATTAGGTATTACAAAGCCATCAACAGCCAAAATAGATTTCAGCTGCGGCTAAAATCTGTAGAATTAGTTGTTGACTAAAATCTTATTAGTGAGGGAATGAAAACGCCCTTTAGCCCGAGGAGTGTTTTTCGTGCTAAACCAGGGGTTCTCAACGTTTTTGTCCGGGGACCCCCGGAAATGCTTTGGCAATGTCTCGGGACCCCCGCCCCGCCCCCTCCCGACCCCCAATATAAACCCTTTTGGTGTTTTAAGCATTGTTATAATTTAGCTATTTAAAAATAGCAGATCTACAAGCTCATAGCGCGCCACTCGGCTTGTAGATCTGCTATTTTTGAGAAATCGTGAAAAAACAAACAAAAAAAAAAACGTTTTTTTTTTGTTTTTTTTAAAATAATTTGGGGACCCCCTAAAATAATTTGGCGACCCCCCGAGGGGTCGCGACCCACGGGTTGAGAACCCCTGTGCTAAACAACAGCTTGCAATGGATTCAGAATTCAAAATAATAATATTTACCGCTCATATGCTACTTAAAGGACCACTTCACCACTTTTCAACAACTCTTCATATAATTGGTCCTCACTAATGTTCATGATAAAACACCACCATTTTTTCCTACTCAGTCTGTGTCTCATAGCAGGGCTTTGGGCAGTTCGGACACCCGTCCACCAGTGACATCATCATTAGGCAGATTTATTTTTAAACAAGATTTGTTTTAAAATATATTTAGATTTTTATTATCGTGAGAACGATGGCTTCAACTTTTGCATTGTAACTTTTCAGGAAAAGAAAGCCTGCTGTTTCTATTAGCTTGGATTCACCATCGATGATGTCACTGGTGGACGGGTTTCTGAACTGCCCACAGCCTTCCTATGAGACACAGACTGAGTAGGAAAAAATGGTGGTATTTTATCATGAACATTAGTTAGGACCAATTATAGGAAGGGAAGTTGAAAAGTGGTGAAGTGGTCCTTTAAGCCTTTTTGGGCGGGAACCCCTGGTGGTGTTTTAACTAAGCATTATGTAATACTTTAGCTATTGAAAAATAGCAGATCTACAAGCTCATAGCGCGCCACCGAGTGGCGCGCTACAAGCTTGTAGGTCTGCTATTTTTGAAAAGTCGTGAAAATGTGGCGCAAATCTTTGAATATATATTTCAGAGCGAACATTTTTAACTAAAATATTGGCTTCTGGAACTACATATTTTCAGATGGGGGTATGTGGCCCAATAGAGATAATTCTGGGGGTCCTTGACATGAAAAAGGTTGAGCACAACTGACATAGAAACATGGGTTTTTCAGAAAAAAAATAGGATTTTTTTCAACTAAAACTAGACTAAAAACTAAAACATTTCAGGTGACTAAAATATGACTGAAAATGAATGAATTTTTTGTCCAAACGCCATGACTAAAACTGCATCATAATCTGCTGTCAAAATTAACACATGATATTATGGAGCGGGAGAAAGCCTAACGTTGACATTTACAATGGAGAGCTTGGGCTGTGTTGGCAAAGTGAGACACACTAACCTGAATCCATATTTCATCCACACACTGGGGGTCCAGAAAACACTGCTACCTCCCAGCCAGGGACAACATTAAAACACTGCTACATCCCAGCCAGGGACAACATTAAAACACTGCTACCTCCCAGCCAGGGACAACATTAAAACACTGCTACCTCCCAGCCAGGGACAACATTAAAACAGCAGTGGACTGAATCACTAAGACTTAATGATTTATTTTCTAATTTTTCTTTTGTTTTTCAGGTCAAGCTAGGGCCCCCTTAGCTAATAGTAGTAGCAGTAGTAGAGTTTTTTCTTTGGACATTAAAAGAGAAAGAAACAATAATGACACGTCATTATCATTACCAGCCAGCTGAAACAAGAATAACACGCGTGTCATTACCAGCCAGGTGAAACAAGAATGACACGCGTGTCATTACCAGCCAGCTGAAACAAGAATGACACGCATGTCATTACCAGCCAGCTGAAACAAGAATGACACGCATGTCATTACCAGCCAGCTGAAACAAGAATGACACGCGTGTCATTACCAGCCAGCTGAAACAAGAATGACACGCATGTCATTACCAGCCAGCTGAAACAAGAATGACACGCATGTCATTACCAGCCAGCTGAAACAAGAATGACACGCGTGTCATTACCAGCCAGCTGAAACAAGAATGACACGCGTGTCATTACCAGCCAGCTGAAACAAGAATGACACGCATGTCATTACCAGCCAGCTGAAACAAGAATGACACGCATGTCATTACCAGCCAGCTGAAACAAGAATGACACGCATGTCATTACCAGCCAGCTGAAACAAGAATGACACGCATGTCATTACCAGCCAGCTGAAACAAGAATGACACGCATGTCATTACCAGCCAGCTGAAACAAGAATGACACGCATGTCATTACCAGCCAGCTGAAACAAGAATGACACGCATGTCATTACCAGCCAGCTGAAACAAGAATGACACGCGTGTCATTACCAGCCAGGTGAAACAAGAATGACACGCGTGTCATTACCAGCCAGCTGAAACAAGAATGACACGCATGTCATTACCAGCCAGCTGAAACAAGAATGACACGCATGTCATTACCAGCCAGCTGAAACAAGAATGACACGCATGTCATTACCAGCCAGCTGAAACAAGAATGACACGCATGTCATTACCAGCCAGCTGAAACAAGAATGACACGCATGTCATTACCAGCCAGCTGAAACAAGAATGACACGCATGTCATTACCAGCCAGCTGAAACAAGAATGACACGCATGTCATTACCAGCCAGCTGAAACAAGAATGACACGCATGTCATTACCAGCCAGCTGAAACAAGAATGACACGCGTGTCATTACCAGCCAGCTGAAACAAGAATGACACGCGTGTCATTACCAGCCAGCTGAAACAAGAATGACACGCCTGTCATTACCAGCCAGCTGAAACAAGAATGACACGCGTGTCATTACCAGCCAGGTAAAACAAGAATGACACGCATGTCATTACCAGCCAGCTGAAACAAGAATGACACGCATGTCATTACCAGCCAGCTGAAACAAGAATGACACGCATGTCATTACCAGCCAGGTGAAACAAGAATGACACGCATGTCATTACCAGCCAGGTGAAACAAGAATGACACGCATGTCATTACCAGCCAGCTGAAACAAGAATGACACGCATGTCATTACCAGCCAGCTGAAACAAGAATGACACGCATGTCATTACCAGCCAGCTGAAACAAGAATGACACGCGTGTCATTACCAGCCAGGTAAAACAAGAATGACACGCATGTCATTACCAGCCAGCTGAAACAAGAATGACACGCATGTCATTACCAGCCAGCTGAAACAAGAATGACACGCATGTCATTACCAGCCAGCTGAAACAAGAATGACACGCATGTCATTACCAGCCAGCTGAAACAAGAATGACACGCATGTCATTACCAGCCAGGTGAAACAAGAATGACACGCATGTCATTACCAGCCAGCTGAAACAAGAATGACACGCATGTCATTACCAGCCAGCTGAAACAAGAATGACACGCATGTCATTACCAGCCAGGTAAAACAAGCGCTCTCCGTTGTTCTGTCCCCCTTTTCTGCGGCGTTACAGATATGACGTGAAGCCTGCATGCGTAGCTAGTTCAGGCAGACAACTCGTGAGCGTGCCTACCTGATCAGGTGACTACTAGTCTCATGCACTGTGCCTACCTGATCAGGTGACTACTAGTCTCATGCACTGTGTTTACCTGATCAGGTGACTACTAGTCTCATGCACTGTGTTTACCTGATCAGGTGACTACTAGTCTCATGCACTGTGTCTACCTGATCAGGTGACTACTAGTCTCATGCACTGTGTTTACCTGATCAGGTGACTACTAGTCTCATGCACTGTGTCTACCTGATCAGGTGACTACTAGTCTCATGCACTGTGTCTACCTGATCAGGTGACTACTAGTCTCATGCACGGTGTTTACCTGATCAGGTGACTACTAGTCTCATGCACTGTGTTTACCTGATCAGGTGACTACTAGTCTCATGCACTGTGTCTACCTGATCAGGTGACTACTAGTCTCATGCACTGTGTCTACCTGATCAGGTGACTACTAGTCTCATGCACGGTGTTTACCTGATCAGGTGACTACTAGTCTCATGCACTGTGTCTACCTGATCAGGTGACTACTAGTCTCATGCACTGTGTTTACCTGATCAGGTGACTACTAGTCTCATGCACTGTGTTTACCTGATCAGGTGACTACTAGTCTCATGCACTGTGCCTACCTGATCAGGTGACTACTAGTCTCATGCACTGTGCCTACCTGATCAGGTGACTACTAGTCTCATGCACTGTGCCTACCTGATCAGGTGACTACTAGTCTCATGCACTGTGCCTACCTGATCAGGTGACTACTAGTCTCATGCACTGTGTTTACCTGATCAGGTGACTACTAGTCTCATGCACTGTGTTTACCTGATCAGGTGACTACTAGTCTCATGCACTGTGTTTACCTGATCAGGTGACTACTAGTCTCATGCACTGTGTCTACCTGATCAGGTGACTACTAGTCTCATGCACTGTGCCTACCTGATCAGGTGACTACTAGTCTCATGCACTGTGTTTACCTGATCAGGTGACTACTAGTCTCATGCACTGTGTCTACCTGATCAGGTGACTACTAGTCTCATGCACTGTGTCTACCTGATCAGGTGACTACTAGTCTCATGCACTGTGCCTACCTGATCAGGTGACTACTAGTCTCATGCACTGTGCCTACCTGATCAGGTGACTACTAGTCTCATGCACTGTGTCTACCTGATCAGGTGACTACTAGTCTCATGCACTGTGTCTACCTGATCAGGTGACTACTAGTCTCATGCACTGTGCCTACCTGATCAGGTGACTACTAGTCTCATGCACTGTGTTTACCTGATCAGGTGACTACTAGTCTCATGCACTGTGTCTACCTGATCAGGTGACTACTAGTCTCATGCACTGTGTTTACCTGATCAGGTGACTACTAGTCTCATGCACTGTGCCTACCTGATCAGGTGACTACTAGTCTCATGCACTGTGCCTACCTGATCAGGTGACTACTAGTCTCATGCACTGTGTTTACCTGATCAGGTGACTACTAGTCTCATGCACTGTGCCTACCTGATCAGGTGACTACTAGTCTCATGCACTGTGTCTACCTGATCAGGTGACTACTAGTCTCATGCACTGTGTCTACCTGATCAGGTGACTACTAGTCTCATGCACTGTGTCTACCTGATCAGGTGACTACTAGTCTCATGCACTGTGTCTACCTGATCAGGTGACTACTAGTCTCATGCACTGTGTCTACCTGATCAGGTGACTACTAGTCTCATGCACTGTGCCTACCTGATCAGGTGACTACTAGTCTCATGCACTGTGCCTACCTGATCAGGTGACTACTAGTCTCATGCACTGTGTTTACCTGATCAGGTGACTACTAGTCTCATGCACTGTGTTTACCTGATCAGGTGACTACTAGTCTCATGCACTGTGTTTACCTGACCAGGTGACTACTAGTCTCATGCACTGTGTCTACCTGATCAGGTGACTACTAGTCTCATGCACTGTGTCTACCTGATCAGGTGACTACTAGTCTCATGCACTGTGCCTACCTGATCAGGTGACTACTAGTCTCATGCACTGTGTTTACCTGATCAGGTGACTACTAGTCTCATGCACTGTGTTTACCTGATCAGGTGACTACTAGTCTCATGCACTGTGTTTACCTGATCAGGTGACTACTAGTCTCATGCACTGTGTCTACCTGATCAGGGGACTACTAGTCTCATACACTGTGTCTACCTGATCAGGGGACTACTAGTCTCATACACTGTGTTTACCTGATCAGGTGACTACTAGTCTCATGCACTGTGCCTACCTGATCAGGTGACTACTAGTCTCATGCACTGTGCCTACCTGATCAGGTGACTACTAGTCTCATGCACTGTGCCTACCTGATCAGGTGACTACTAGTCTCATGCACTGTGTTTACCTGATCAGGTGACTACTAGTCTCATACACTGTGTCTACCTGATCAGGTGACTACTAGTCTCATGCACTGTGTCTACCTGATCAGGTGACTACTAGTCTCATGCACTGTGTCTACCTGATCAGGTGACTACTAGTCTCATGCACTGTGTTTACCTGATCAGGTGACTACTAGTCTCATGCACTGTGTTTACCTGATCAGGTGACTACTAGTCTCATGCACTGTGCCTACCTGATCAGGTGACTACTAGTCTCATGCACTGTGCCTACCTGATCAGGTGACTACTAGTCTCATGCACTGTGTCTACCTGATCAGGTGACTACTAGTCTCATGCACTGTGTCTACCTGATCAGGTGACTACTAGTCTCATGCACTGTGTCTACCTGATCAGGTGACTACTAGTCTCATGCACTGTGTCTACCTGATCAGGTGACTACTAGTCTCATGCACTGTGTCTACCTGATCAGGTGACTACTAGTCTCATGCACTGTGCCTACCTGATCAGGTGACTACTAGTCTCATGCACTGTGTCTACCTGATCAGGTGACTACTAGTCTCATGCACTGTGTTTACCTGATCAGGTGACTACTAGTCTCATGCACTGTGCCTACCTGATCAGGTGACTACTAGTCTCATGCGCTGTGTTTACCTGATCAGGTGACTACTAGTCTCATGCATTGTGCCTACCTGATCAGGTGACTACTAGTCTCATGCATTGTGCCTACCTGATCAGGTGACTACTAGTCTCATGCACTGTGTTTACCTGATCAGGTGACTACTAGTCTCATGCATTGTGCCTACCTGATCAGGTGACTACTAGTCTCATGCACTGTGTTTACCTGATCAGGTGACTACTAGTCTCATGCATTGTGCCTACCTGATCAGGTGACTACTAGTCTCATGCGCTGTGTTTACCTGATCAGGTGACTACTAGTCTCATGCACTGTGTTTACCTGATCAGGTGACTACTAGTCTCATGCGCTGTGTCTACCTGATCAGGTGACTACTAGTCTCATGCGCTGTGTTTACCTGATCAGGTGACTACTAGTCTCATGCACTGTGTTTACCTGATCAGGTGACTACTAGTCTCATGCACTGTGTTTACCTGACCAGGTGACTACTAGTCTCATGCACTGTGTCTACCTGATCAGGTGACTACTAGTCTCATGCACTGTGTCTACCTGATCAGGTGACTACTAGTCTCATGCACTGTGTTTACCTGATCAGAGTTGCTATTTAAACTTGCCTTAATCTCTGCCTATACCTGCTAATTCCTGGCTTCTCTGTGCGGACGTGCGTCGCTGCTGCCGCTGCTGCCGCTGCCGCCGCCGCCGCTGCCGCTGCTGCCGCCGCTGCCGCTGCTCCCGCTGCTGCCGCTGCTGCTGCTGCCGTCGTCTCCCTGCCTCGCTTGCTGCTGCTAACCTGCTGCTCATGAAGTTTTTTGCAAATCGCACCGCCTCCCCAGCATCCACCTGTAGGCTCTGTCTCTAGATCACTCTGCATGGGGGTTTTATTCATTCCCTGTAATTCTATTTGGCTTATACTGTAACTTAACTAAAATGTTAATGTTACAGCTGGGAATGAATGTGGACAGAGCCCTGACGCCAATCTATGCTCAATTATGCTCAATAAATATATATTATATAATATAATACGGACGGCTGCTATTCGAAACTGGCCCCGTAAAATGTTTTTTCCCTTTTTGCCTCTATGATTTCCTGTTTTTGGCTATATGTAGAAGTGTATATATGTTTTGATGAATTGAAAACGGTGGGCCCTATTGTAAACAAGTGTAATGCTTTTATGGTGTCGTCCACTCACAGTTAACAGTTGTTGTATTGAGTTGTACTTGAAATGTACTGTAATTCTGCAAACTGTTAATAAATATTCCAATCAATCAAAAGTTGTCTGACTGAAATAATATATCTAGAGAGCAGATGAGGAGCGACAGGCCCACCCCCCGCTATTCACTTCAATGGAAGTTTGGGGGCTTCGTTGAGACTTCCGCGCGGCATTTCAGAGTATGGGGTCAGTCTCCCATTGGCTTAGGCTGCGTTTCAGAGTATGGTGTCAGACTTGGCCAGCCAATCAGGACTAGGTCGTGCAAAGGTCCTCATAGCCAACAGCAGTGATCATAAATCCAGGTTTCTGGCAAAAAACACATAAATAAAGGGTATGTGCCATGCGTAAAGTGAATGGCAGATGGCGGATGGTGAATGGCAGATGGCGGATGGTGAATGGCAGATGGCGGATGGTTAATGGCCATCTGCCATTAACCAGAAAGTAGTTTTTTTGCCACTCAGTAGGCGTTCCCGCATAACTTCCGGGTATGATGATGATGTCACGCGCATACCCTCTATAGTTCCAAAAGTGGGTTCAGTGACGCATATAGCCAGGGGGTCCGCGAAATAATTCAGATATATATATTTTCTTTTTCCAAAATGTTTTTTTTTTTTTTTCCTGCCAATGATTTATGGTATACATCAACCATCATTCAAGGGCTTTGGATAGAAATGGAACAGACTCCATGCAGATAGAAATGGAACAGACCATGCAGATAGAAATGGAACAGACTCCATGCAGATAGAAATGGAACAGACTCCATGCAGATAGAAATGGAACAGACTCCATGCAGATAGAAATGGAACAGACTCCATGCAGATAGAAATGGAACAGACTCCATGCAGATAGAAATGGAACAGACTCCATGCAGATAGAAATGGAACAGACTCCATGCAGATAGAAATGGAACAGACTCCATGCAGATAGAAATGGAACAGACTCCATGCAATCTAATTTTCAAGTTATTGATCTATAATATGAACAAATGTTTAATAGCAAACTGGAAATGCACACGCAGGCATGCACACGAAACAATATGAATGAATGTTAAAATATAATAAGACACTCACGCATGCGAGATTGCTTAATTGCACACCACTGTATATTCCATCTAGGAGACATTTGTGAAATTTCAGTGTATAATTATGAATCATTATTCATCAAAGACACTCATTACCGTAAATCATGGAAACCACTGGATACATTATTGCGTCTGCATATTCTCTGCATAATCTCTTTTGGTCACACTTCATCAGCCCTATTTATTAGCATTTCATTATGCAGACTGAAACAGAGTCCAAACCAAATTAGTTTGGTTCATTTATGGTCTCTCTCTCTCTCTCTCTCTCTCTCTCTCTCTCTCTCTCTCTCTCTCTCTCTCTCTCTCTCTCTCTCTCTCTCTCTCTCTCTCTCTCTCTCTCTCTCTCTCTCTCTCTCTCTCTCTCTCTCTCTCTCTCTCTCTCTCTCTCTCTCTCTCTCTCTCTCTCTCTCTCTCTCTCTCTCTCTCTCTCTCTCTCTCTCTCTCTCTCTCTCTCTCGGGATTAGGTGTCAGTAACAAGGAAGCAGCATATATGGATCTTTTCTCTCTACAAATGCCAGCTCCAACATTGGCAAGACAGTAAGGAAGCAATGCAGAACATAGTGAACTAAGGCTGTGGTTGAGAGCCCAAACTGTGTCGAGGCATTTTGATACAAACAGATGGTAAAGAGGCAACATAAGAGAAAAGTAGTTGTTATTCACAACGGACCGTCCGTTGTGAATAACAACAACTATCGTCCGTTACGGACGATATAGTCCGGCAGTCAGGGTTGTGGAGTGGATTTGGTATATAGTCTTTTTTTATTGGCCTAAAATATTGTCTATATAGTAGATTCTAGTTATTTCACATTCTGCACTGCAGCACATGTGATGCTGCTGAAGAATGAGCTTGTAGTAGGTCAATATTTGGCCAAAAGTAACTATAGAACCGTCCCAAATGGTCCAAATTACCCGACAAATAACCGATTTGGCAGGGCCCCTTTCATTCTAGAACCCATGGCTGATAAAGCCTAACTATAGAGCGTCGCAGTCCCGCCCCCTACCATGGACCAGGAAATGATTCTCCGTTCATTTTCCTCATAGACATTTCATAAAGTATTTATTTAAAGACGTTTACGCCACGGACAAAGCCAACTCGAGTCGTGACAAATCATGACAACAAACACAATTTCTTGGGCCGAACAAATAATTAGAAAGAAGAAAAAAAACGGCAGGTTACAACACTTTTTTGGTTGTTTTTCTTCTTTGTAATTAATTGTTTGGTCCAAAATATTGTTTGTGTTGTCTCGAGTTGGCTTTGTCCGCGGCGTAACCGTCTTTAAATAAATACTTTAAGAAATGTCTATGGGAAAAATGCATTGGGTTTCATTTCCTGGGCCATGGTAGGGGGCGGGACTGCGACGCCATCTGTCATCATACAGTTCTCCAGTTTGTGCTTTTTGTGGCTATTTGTTGCTACAAAGTCAAAGACATGAAGGCCAAGAATCTGACTCCTGTATAGTGTTGAATCTTACTCCTGTATAGTGTTGAATCTTACTCCTGTATAGTGTTGAATCTTACTCCTGTATAGTGTTGAATCTTACTCCTGTATAGTGTTGAATCTTACTCCTGTATAGTGTTGAATCTTACTCCTGTATAGTGTTGAATCTTACTCCTGTATAGTGTTGAATGTTATAGACAGGTGCAATTATGGTTTGACCCCAAAAAAATTGCAACAGAAGGTTTCTCAACTGTTTTGTGTAGTATTAGGTGTCCTTAATAACATACTAAAAGTTTACCAAAGTTTGACCATGCGAAAGGTGTCATTTTCAAGATGGCCGCCGCCAGTTCTTAAAAGACCATTACTCATCCATTATTCATCCTAGACAAGTAATTTTGGTGTCTAACCCTATGTTTTAGTTATGTAGGAATCCAATTAGCTTATATAAATTAGAGTTATGATTATAATAACTAGTGTATTTGAAAAAGTGGTTATAAGGTGGTTATAAGTGGTTTTAAAGGTTCAAAATGAACGCTTTCCAATATAAATTTACATTTATCCTTTTTCCACGTGCCATAATGCCCATCATTGGTGATTTTACTTGTAATTCAAATTATGTTGAAGCTTTCAACAATTTACTTAAGGAATAAATGCATTATTACTGTGTGGTACTGTGAAATTAGTCAAAACAGGGCCGCCACGTGAAGGCTCAGTACCGCTAACCCCTATTTTTTTTTGCTTTTTTCATACTACACCGTTCTATTTCATGGTTTCTGACCATGAGAGACTCAATGGAATACCTATTTTTATTATTGGGTGTGTCTGGACCCTTATTGTGCATATTTACAAGATGGTGGCTACCCGAAATAGTGCTTTACCATGATTTCTACCATGATTGTTGACTGTTTTGGCAAACACAAGCAATATTAATCCATTGGCTAAGATTCATGGCACAGAAGGAACATATTTTCTTGAGCTTGCATATTGTCAAAATGGCTGCAAACATGAAAAAGAAAAGAGACATTACATTTCCTGTCAGATCCTATTACCCAGGGGGGCAAACCACCCCTTTTTGGATACCTGCATTTGCCATAACATCAAAGGTTGACCACCAGAAATATCTATGACCCAATAGAATCACAACCTATATGGACACACCGGTCAATTTCTTTGCTGGAAATGCAATATGGCCACCACAATATTAGCCCCCATTAGCCTATAATGCGGGTGAATAGGGCAACATTTTTAACTGAGGGATATTTCCACGAAACTTCACAGGTTGATCAATGATATGAATACCATAATGGTTTGTATTGGAAGTTTCCATGATATCCAATATGGCCACCACAATACTAGCACCCAGAAAATAGGTTTGGCTTCTGAACCAGATGAGCTATAAATACAAACTCATGGTTTCTAACCACGAAAGATATTATTGTTCTGGGGTGTTTCTTTGCAGAAAGACATCCCTCTGGCTGTATTTTGGTTTTGTTCTACTGTTTGTTGGAATTTCCTCTGTTTATGTTGACAATCATCCCTGGCAGGGACGTGCATCGCTGAGTATGGATGGTCTCTCAGTGACGGGAATGCAGTCCCCTGTCCATCTACAGAGCCAGCCTGGCCTATGTCAATGAACAAGACAATATCATGTAGCTGTATCAAAGGCTGCCAGAAAATCTGTTCATGTGCCAGGGACTGGAGACAAGATGCAGCAGGAGCTTCACTCCATTCCTGACTGGGAATGTCTCAGATGCATGCATCATTCTGTGTGCTCTTTATGGGCCCAAAACCACTGGCTCAACTCCAGTCCGCTCCTCTGACAAGTGTCCTGCTCACTGACAAGAGTGACATCCTAGCACACTGGGAAGAGCACTTCAGTGAGGTCTTAAACAGAGAGTCCTCAATTTCCTTAGAGGATATTGCCACGATACCCCAGCTGCCAATCAAAGCTGATCTGGCTGACCCCCCCACCAGTGCAGAGACAGTGAAAGCACTCCAACAACCCACTTCTGGAAAGGCACCAGGAGGTGATGGGTTGCCTGCAGACATCTACAAGAATGGAGGCATGGCACCTGTACCAGGTAATCTGGATAGGGGGAAGTCCCTCCAGACTTCAAGGACGCATCCATAGTGCATGTTTACAAGAGGAAAGGGGACAGGGCATACTGCGATAACCATCATGGTATAGCCCTCCTGAGTCCTGAACATCACAGTAAAGATCTTAGCAAGAATCATCCTCAACCGGCTAATCAGCCATGCTGAGAATGTTGTCCCTGGATCCCAATGTGGTTTCCACGGAGGCAGAGGTACCTGTAACATGATCTTTTCCATTTGCCAGCTGCAAGAAAAGTGCAGAGAGCAGAAGGGTCTCTATATGGTGTTTGTCGACCTCACCAAGGCCTTTCACACAGTCAATCGTGAGGGCCTGTGGCAGATCCCTGGCAAGTTTGGCTGTCCAGGGACATTGATCTCTCTCATCGCGTCCTTTCATGACAGGATGCCAGCCAGAGTCCAAGATAATGGTGATGCATCCCCAGTCAGGAATGGAGTGAAGCTCCTGCTGCATCTTGTCTCCAGTCCCTGGCACATGAACAGATTTTCTGGCATAGGCCAGGCTGGCTCTAGATGGACAGGGGACCATCACTGAGAGACCATCCATACTCAGTGAAGGGATGTCCGGCTTGGCGATGCACGTCCCTGCCAGGGATGATTGTCAACATAAACAGAGGAAATGCCAACAGAAACAGTAGAACAAAACCAAAATACAGCCAGAGGGATGTCTTTCTGCAAAGAAACACCCCAGAACAATAATACTTAATAGAGGGAAATTATGGCTAAAATATTTACAGTATATATCTCTCGTGGTTAGAAACCATGAGTTTGTATTTATAGCTCATCTGGTTCAGAATTTAGAGCCAAACCTATTTTCTGGGTGCTAGTATTGTGGTGGCCATATTGGATATCATGGAAACTTCCAATACAAACCATTATGGTATTCATATCATTGATCAACCTGTGAAGTTTCGTGGAAATATCGCTCAGTTAAAAATGTTGCCCTATTCACCCGCATTATAGGCTAAAGGGGGTTAATATTGTGGTGGCCATATTGGATTTCCAGCAAAGAAATTGACCGGTGTGTCCATATAGGTTGTGATTCTATTGGGTCATAGATATTTCTGGTGGACAACCTTTGATGTTATGGCAAATGCAGGTATCCAAAAAGGGGTGGTTTGCCCCCCTGGGTAATAGGATCTGACAGGAAATGTAATGTCTCTTTTCTTTTTCATGTTTGCAGCCATTTTGACAATATGCAAGCTCAAGAAAATATGTTCCTTCTGTGCCATGAATCTTAGCCAATGGATTAATATTGCTTGTGTCAACAATTGCAGTCAACAATCATGGTAGAAATCATGGTAAAGCACTATTTCGGGTAGCCACCATCTTGTAAATATGCACAATAAGGGTCCAGACACACCCAATAATAAAAATAGGTATTCCATTGAGTCTCTCATGGTCAGAAACCATTAAATAGACACCGAGTTTGCATTTCTAGCTCATCTGGTTCAGAAGTTGGAGCCAAAACCTATTTTCTTGGTGCTAATATTGTGGCGGCCATATTGTGGCGGCCATATTGGATTTCATGGAAACTTGCAATACAATTTTTTTTCGTATTCATATCATTGATCAACCTGAGAAGTTTCGTGGAAATATCTCTGTTTAAAATTTTGCCCTATTCACCCCCCATTATAACTAATAGGGGCTAATATTGGGGGCGGCCATATTGGACTTTCGCAACAAAATTGACCGAGTTGTCCATATAGGTTGTGATCCTAGGGGGTCATAGATATTATTTCTGGTGGACAACTTTGTATGTTATGACAAATGCAGGTCAACCCCCTTTGCCCCTGACAAAGGGGGCAACTTCAGAGAGTTTTAATAGAGTCAAATATAAAATATTGGATTTCACAATGATCTGATTCTATCTCTGCCATTTTGACAAGTCCAATGGATTCACAGGCCTCAAAAACATAGGGTTAGACACAAAAAATACTTGTCTACGATAAATAATGAAGGAGTTAGGCTATTTTAATGATATTTTGGCCATCTTGGACGCCATCTTGAAAATAACACCTTTCGCATGGTCAAACTTTGGTAAACTTTTAGTATGTTATTAAGGACACCTAATACTACACAAAACAGTTGAGAAACCTTCTGTTGCAATTTTTTTAGGGTAAGGTGCCTTTTTTTCATATATGCCCTCACCTATTACTCCTGTATAGTGTTGAATCTTACTCCTGTATAGTGTTGAATCTTACTCCTGTATAGTGTTGAATCTTACTCCTGTATAGTGTTGAATCTTACTCCTGTATAGTGTTGAATCTTACTCCTGTATAGTGTTGAATCTTACCCCCGCGAGTTTTTTATTCCTAGGATGGCACCGGAAAAACCACGCCCCGAACTCATTTCATTGGTCGCTGCAACGTCTCCATGAGTGATGCAGTATGTGGCTGCGTTTGTTATCATTTTAAACATTTTGATATCATGAGGAAATGCGTGCTGACTCTGCTGAGGTTATAGTCACCGTCATAATCATATCCCATTAGTATTATATGATATAATACTGAGTAGGTAACTTATGCAGACAGATTTAGTAGGCTAGTCTTTGAGGTTAATGAAATGTAGACTACCACCACTCCACATAATATGCAGACTAAACATAAACATTTTTTTGTTACACTTACACCATCACTACACACTATTTTATGTACAATATTCCATAAATATATGAAATATTAATATGTATTATTTATAATCAAAATATATTTAAGTACAGCAATACATGGCAACTTGAGCTACTCTTCAATATTTCATAATGACTTAAAAAAATAGATAAAATCGGTATAAATTATTTTAAAATTATTCCTAAAAAAAGATAAATTAAGTTGGGAACTTGGCGCCCTCCTTTGGTCCACCCATTCCTAGGACATGTGAAAATAAAATATTTGTTCCCCCATTGTGTGTATGAGAGTTTTCTCCATCACACTATCACTAAACACACTGCCTGTAGAAAAAAAACAGGAAAGTGGTCAGGGAAACAAACCTATCTTATGTCACTGAACATCATGAAGGTACTGAAAGACCCACTCACCTCAGCCATCAGTAACATTATGAAAATTACAAAAATATAATTGTCTGGGTGAAAATCACCTGTGTTTAGTGTTAAATAGATTAATCATCACCACCACCACCAACATAACAATACTACAGTTTTCACAATATGAAATGTTTATTAACATTATATATATTTTTTTTTTTATTAACATTTTCCTCCCCGATCACAGAGTGGGCCCCAACATGCACCCCCAAACAGGCCCTCCCACCTGAGCCACATCAATTTTGGACAACCTCTTCATTCAGCCTGTCAGCTTCTCCTACAGGCCCCAGAGGAAAGACCCATGTAGGAGAAAAAACTGTCTAGTAGGCCAATGACATGTAGGGGATAAACTAATTGAACAGTCCTACATATGAAAAGGGATCACTGTGCTATTAGGCAGGCAACCATGTACATAAATAGCTCCAGAGTGGTGGAGCAGTTACACTAGTGATGACCACCAAGACATGTGTTGTCCTCTACACATTTAGCCAGGGAATGAGGTGCACTTTTCTTGCGATTCTCCTTTGAATAATGATGCTCCTTTCTTGAGCACTTTGGGGGTCGCCCAGGTATCAAAGCACGTCTCCCCCCGAGTGGTGCCTTTCTTCTGGCAATCGCCGTTGGTTGTACGCCAATCATTTTTGAAGACTGCAGATATTTGGCTTTGGCCTGTGGCACCTTACCAAAACAATGCAGAGCGGATATGAAGGAGCTATCATTCATTTTGCTATAGGTTTCCAGAAAGGCACGAATTGGTGCTGTGAAGGTTTGGGGGTCATCTTCCAGCTTCTTTGTGACACTGCTGGAGAACTGATGGAACATTACCTTCAGGTCATCTACAGGTGATGTGCCTTAAGGAAAAACACAAAACACCAATTATATCTAAACAAATCATTTTGGTGATTATTAAAAAAATAAATGTAATACGGTCAATAGAAAATACTGGCACATTATTGTCACTGACTTGAGGTGTTCGATCTGCCGGTTGAAGAGACCTCGTCCATGCTCTCCTCCTGAGAGTCGCCCTCCTGAGCACTGCCCAAACCCCCTGAAGTGTTAGATCTGCCGGTTGAAGAGACCTCGTCCATGCTCTCCTCCTGAGCACTGTCCAAACCTAATAGATATACTGTACCGTAGAATAGTATACAGTGGAATAAAATATTTATTGTCCACTCACATGGCACAAAGTACAATGTGTCAAGTGAATCAATTCTTAATATAACTGGCATTATCATGTTCTGATGCCCTCCAGTATCTCAATCAATCAATCACATGGGACTGGTGCAGATGCAGTGTCGTTTGCAGATGCAGGGACAAGTTCCAATGCCTGGAACCAGTCGTCTTGAATGACCATCCCTGAAAATTAAAATAAATATTTTAATTTTCCAATTCCAATTCAGCTCTGTAATACTCATTTCAGTTTTGGTAGTGTTATCTATCTACTGCTGCCTGGTTCTCATGAATGAGAATACAATAACAATAAGAGAAGGGGCAATCTAACTCACCAGTTGCAATTTTATGGTATAGCTGTCTCATCTGAGGTGTGGTGACATGTGGGAAGCTCTTGTGATAACCAAACTTGTTCCAAACTGCGCTTTGGTGTTTGCAGAATGCACCTGTGACCCCAACTGGACACGTGCAGCATCCAATGTCCATGTTAACGTCGTACTGCAACTCCGATGTTGCGCTGTGAACCACATAATGATTCTGGTCTACCTGTAAAAAATGATTACAATAATGTTATTTATTTTACTTCACAATTGACATTTTTTTTAATGTATTTTTGTATGCATGTACAGTATGTATGTATGTATTTATAGATTTGTTTTAGGCTTTTCTGCCTTTATTGATAGCAAGTGAAAGCGGGAGGGAGAGATGAGAAGAGTCATGCAGAAAAGGTCAACTCGTCATGAATGGGACTCGAACACGCAACGCACCGCCAGGCCAGAGCCCACATGAGGCGTGCGTCTGGACCGCCAGGCCAGCGGGTGCCCACAATTGACAATAATGCGATACATAAATACTGCATACCTGTGCAATCTTTTCCAAATCCACATTTTCACGAAGGAAAGGCTTTGGTCTCTGAGGCTTCCGGTTGTTTGCAGCATCCGTGAGGCGACGGATGTAGTAGGCCTCCATCCTGGTGGTGATAAAATCTACCAACTGAGTGACATTGAACGCCTTCAACCTGTGGAGGACCTTCTCTTTCAGCACTTTAAAAGCACTCTCCAAAAAATTGTTGGTGTTATGCCCTCTGGTTGGTAGATCATTTCGAAGACAGATGGCCCACTCCTCATGTCTCCCATACACGTGTAGTCATAGAACAGAATGTTCAGTAAGGATGGAGATTGTTACAGCATGTAGGAAGATTTTTTTGCCAGATAGTATGTTGTCAGTTGTATGAAGGATTAAAAATTAAGAAAGACAACACACCTCTTTCAGGTGGTGGAGGAATTTAGGATATTTCATTGCAACAGGGTCATGGACACAGCTGTTGTACAGCACTGGCAGTGATGGGGCGGAGTCAGCATAGACAAGGCTCCTGAATGAATTCAGGAGCTGTGCTCGGTCTCTCTTATTGATACCATTGTAGGCACTCCACAACCATCGCCACATGGCCTGCAGTTAGGGATGTTAACAATACATTGCATGTAAAAATCTATCAAATGTGTGAAGATTCAAATTAGTGGGATGGAAAATTAATCATAATGCTAAGTTGAGTGTTATATCCATACCTGCAGTATATGGAACACGCACAGGAGCAGCCTGGCTCCAGGGAAAACTGCCTGGAGGGACTGCCGCAGTGCCCTGCAGTCATCTGTCATGATGACTTGAGGCTGTTCCCGTCCAAAGAAGCTTCCGCTAGGCAAAATGGATTGCAGAAGTTTAAGTCCAGATGTTATGGTGGACTGGCTCTCTGATGTTGTTATGAACACTCCCAATGGCAATCCTCCAGCAGTGGAGTGGGTGAGAAGGAGAAATATACGGTGGTTCTGGCGGTCGCAGTTTCCTGAGGAATCAACAAAGATCATTTCTCCACTCTCTCTCAGCATAGTGTGCAGCCTTCTCATGACAGGGGTACATATGGCGATGACCAGCTGACCGTCTTCAGTTCTCTCAATTTTTGCAATGGTATCCCCTTGTTCCATGTTGTACTGGTCAAGTCTATGCTTGAGATCTACCAGCATCTGCTCTCCTGATGGTGAACCATAAGCTTTCTGAAAGATCTGGTAGTAAAGCCTACAAAAAGCAAGGGGAGAGAGAGAGAGAGAGACCCCTGTTTGGCTCCTACACTCAATACTCAATATATCATAAAGTACGCAATACAATTTACATGTAGTAATAATAATCTAACCATATAGTCTGGCAGCCAACACTTTTCTTTTGTTTGAAGTGGGAAATTTGGTATATCGTTTTTGTTATATAGACATATTGTCTATATGTATGTATACATTCATGAATCCACTTGCTGACCGGTTGTCAGCATTGAGCCACTTGCCCAAATGTGTCCAAAATGTGCTGACCTCATCACATTTGTGATGATGGCTATGGCCATTTTTAGTGTTTTTTCTGCAAAACTAATGCTTGGAATCAGAATTATGAAAACCCCCTAGTCTGACACATCACATGCTACTTAAAGTATAATGAAATGGTGACGTTTTTACATGTTTGCCTTATATAGGATGTTAATGTTATGGTCACATATAAACCCCTATAGTACAAATTGCTCAACTGACAGCCGGTCTAAAAACTACATACTGTACCAAAATGTCCCACTCCACACTAATAAGAAAGGAATTTCTGTTCCTTCTGCATTTCAACATGTTTCTGACCTGAAACAAAACTGAAGATCTGGACAAATGGAGCGGTCTGCAGCAGCGTAAATGTAATCGTCGCCTTCTTGATCCTGCAGATCATACTTGATCGTATCCAGTGCAGACGAAGGGGAGTGACCACTCTCAAAGAGGAGCTTCAGCTTCTCAATGGTCTCGGTTGAGACATCTCGCGTCTGCAGCGCATCAGCACAGCTCAGCCGGTGGTTGTGCTCATGTCTGAGACTGATGTTGAATAGGTAGCCATTCTTGATATGTGGATCGCAAGACCTAAATGCGAAAACATAAACACATTATTTGACAAACTTTCCAGTGCCTAATAATGACTTGCAAGTCTGAATGGAGAAAATGGTGTGGAAACTGGTTGTAGGGATCAGTCTCGATTCTTGTTTGGTGGTGGAGATGCTGATTAAACTGAGGGCTGTTAAAGTCAGACAGACGGTAATGCATTTCTAGGCAGAACCTTAGAATACACACTGGATGCAGAACAATTTGTGAATTGTACAGGTTTGACAGTAGTGTACTGGAGGTTTAACTGTAATTACCTTGACGTCCTGTTGTTACTGTAGATTTCCCGTTTCAGGACCAAGAACAGCGTGGCACAACATGATGTGTGTTTGATGTGTGTCTTTACTGTTTTGTTTTTGGGACAGGTGTTGTGCTGACACCTTAAGTCCACCTAAGACACAAACAAACTTGCAATTAAGTTAGGTGGGTCAATCTTTCTACTGCTGACTGGTTCTCATACAATAACAATAACACATTTCCCTCTTCTGCTTACAGTGCAGATATTATCTGGTTTCTAGTACGGTAATTTATTTTTGTTATGATTGATATCAAACATAAAGGTGACAGCGGATAAATACACAATATACATTAATATAAAATACAATTATTGGGTGTTATTATATAAATCAGTGGTGCACCTACACCAGAGAAATGCATGCAGGCATGGTCATATCTTTTGGCAAACTTACCCTGTAGGCGTTGTGACATCCAGTCTGTGGATACGTTTTAGACTTCCTCCAAGTCACCTGGGAGGATGTTTGAAAATCCAGCAGCCACTTTTGCACCTTCTCTTCTGAGGTAATTTTCAATTTAATTTGGGCCTTAAATTGACCCTCTCCAATGTTCTCATAGGTGCACACCAAGTGATCATATCCCTCAGGTAGCAGTTTCTGAAAGAAAGAAAGAAAGACTTTGTGAATGCCTGATTGATTTATTATTTATTAACAGTTTGCAGAATTACAGTACATTTCAAAGCACAACTCAATACACAAAAACTGTTAACTGCGGACCACACCATAAAGCATTACACTTGTTTACAAGAGGGTCGACCATTTTCAATTCATCAGAACATTTAGAGACGTACAAATAAAGCATTAGACTTGTTTACAAGAGGGTCGACCATTTTCAATTCATCAGAACATTTAGAGACGTACAAATAAAGCATTAGACTTGTTTACAAGAGGGTCGACCATTTTCAATTCATCAGAACATTTAGAGACGTACAAATAAAGCATTACACTTGTTTACAAGAGGGTCGACCATTTTCAATTCATCAGAACATTTAGAGACGTACAAATAAAGCATTACACTTGTTTACAAGAGGGTCGACCATTTTCAATTCATCAGAACATTTAGAGACGTACAAATAAAGCATTACACTTGTTTACAAGAGGGTCGACCATTTTCAGGTTCCCTAATAGTTTCTGAAGAAAAGCTTCTGAAGGAAAACCCGCATATTTAGAGCATGTATAAAGTGCCTTACTAACCTCCAAAAGTGGAAATTCAGCGTCGCCGCTTCCTTTCTGCTGGCAGTGTTGACAACTTGGCATGATTGCAATTGATGGCAGACAATTTGACAAGTTGTCAACTTAAACAGAAAAACTTCTTGTTCTTATAACAGCATCTACACGCGTAGATTCATTCATTCCACGGCCAGGTGACAGGAACGCAGCCACATACTGCATCACTCATGGAGACGTTGCAGCGACCAATGAAATGAGTTCGGGGCGTGGTTTTTCCGGTGCCATCCTAGGAATAAAAAACTCGCCTCCTGTATAGTGTTGAATCTTACTCCTGTATAGTGTTGAATCTTACTCCTGTATAGTGTTGAATCTGACTCCTGTATAGTGTTGAATCTTACTCCTGTATAGTGTTGAATCTTACTCCTGTATAGTGTTGAATCTTACTCCTGTATAGTGTTGAATATTACTCCTGTATAGTGTTGAATCTTACTCCTGTATAGTGTTGGGGGTAACGGCTTAAACACTTTAACTAAAATTGTCAAATATTATAAGAGTCAAACATTGAAAATAGCCGATCTACATGTTCGCCTTGCGCTCTTGAGCCGCTGTGAGCTTGTGAATCGACTCCTACGTTCAAAGTGTTTGTCAGGGAGGGTTTGGGGCTGAAAAGGTTGAGAACTCACTGGCCTCAGTTACATACACAAAATGTATTCAGAATGAATGAATTCATTCCGAACAGAGATTCATACCCATGATCTGTTTACATGGAACCTGAATACAAGTATTCCTATTCCTCAATTGTTTACATGACCAAAGCATTCATTCGGAATATAACTTTGGACTAGAGAGATGGCCAAGCCATAACCGTTATCCCTTAAGACATGAATAACCGACAAACACTAACAGCTATGATCTGATAAAATAAAATAAAAATATATTTTGAAGCGCAGTCCCTGCAACCACACGCGACCTACAGTAGAGTGAGTTGACAAGATATAGTTTATTGTCCAGAACAAATCTATTTATTTATTTAAAGGTATATTCAGTGATATCACTTCATTCAAATATCACTTATTTTCTCTTTTTTTTTTAAAATAATCCTCCCTACTATAGAGTGTGCTGACCATATAAGGAGTTCCTCCCTGTCCCCAGTGAGCCCCTGGGGTCAAAAAACCCTAGTTTCAGTTTTGGTGGCGGGTGGCAAAGCCTTCATCCAATCAGGATGAGAGGGGCCTTCCTCCAATCATGATCGAGTGGGGGTGGGCCTTGGTGCACATGCTGTTGGCCTGTTGCACTTCCCCCCACTGTAGTGCGTGCATGTGCACATTTTGTTACCGGGGCTGACTGGGTGGTTTTCCAAATCACCCAAATCACTGAATGCTCCTTTAAGGTCACCAAACACTGACAACCACTGACCCTCCATTTTCCTGGAGAGGAATGGGGGGGGGGGGGGGGAATGAGCAAACAAAACCACTGTCTTCCAAACCATTGTATACCCGGTCACCTGTTGTCTGTAGCCAATCACAGATTGTCTACACTGCCCCCTGTTGTCTGTAAACAGTCATGGAAGGTCTCTGTAGTGACACTTTGACACCAGCTGGGCGACATCAATCTCTCCTCATTTGGGGCTAAATGGAATCCATATTAAATTGCTGACAATAATATGAATCAGATTTGCCCTCTCAAGAGGCATAATGAGACATACATTTGTTAGTCGTTATCAAACTAATCAATTGCATTTTTCATATTAAAAAATATGAATTAATAAAATAATCAATTCTCACAAGTGTGTGTGCGTGTGCGCGAGTGTGTGCGCGCGCGTGTTCACGCGTGTGTGGTTTCACAGTCACACTCATCAATATTCCCTCAGGCCATTTTAAGTGGTGGTCAATAATAGACCGAGAGGATCCAATGAACAGCTTCAGTCAGAAAAAGCTCTATATTAAATTCCCAGTCTAGCCCATTTTGACCTGAGATCAGATTCTAAAAATGTCTTCTACATCCTGACAGTTTTCTGAAAAAGCTATGTTTCTCTGTCTAGGGCGACTGTGGCTCAGGAGATCTCAGGAGCAATCCCGGCTCCTCCTGTCTACATGTGGAAGTGTCCTTGGGCAAGACACTGAACCCCAAATTGCTCCCGATGTGCTGGTTGGTACCTTGCATGGCTTCCGCCGCAATCGGTGTATGAATGTTTATTGTGTGAATGGGTGAATGTAATGCACAATCTATGTAAAGCGCCTTGGATAAAGGCGCTATATAAATGCACCATTTACCATTTACCATTTTATGTCAGTCGTTCTTCGATTTTTCAAAAATAGCAGACCTACAAGCTCGTAGCGCGCCACCGAGTGGCGCGCTACGAGCTTGTAGATCTGCTATTTTTCAATAGCTAAAGCATAACATAATGCTAACACCAAAAGGGGTTCCCGCCCAAAATGGGCTAGTCAAGTGTTTGTAGGGTTGTAATACAATCACTTCTATATCTGGAGTCTCACAGGAGCTGTAACACTGAGAGAGACAATGATGGAAGAAGTATTGTTTTGCTTAAGTAAAAGTAATACCCTAGTGTAGAAATAGTCTCTGCTACAAGTACAAGTTCGGTATTCAAAATGTACACTGTATTATTTGAGTGACTTGGCATCAACGTATAGTACCAAAGGTACAAGTAATCATTATGCAGAATGTCCCATTTCACACATTTTCAAATTGGTATAAATTGTATGCAAATCCTTTGAAATTAGCAGGTCTACAAGCTCACAGTTGACGAGTTGTGAGCGTGTAGATATAGGCTATTTGAAAATAGCCTGGTCTGAAGTGGTTTTGAAACTAAAGTTTTAGTGATTGATTGATTGATTTATTAACAGTTTGCAGAATTACAGTACATTTCAAGTATAACTCAATACAAAAACTGTTAACAGTGAGTGGACGACACCATAAAGCATTACACTTGTTTACAATAGGGCCCACCATTTTCAATTCATCAAAAACATTTAGAGACGTACGAATATACACAACTATATAGTCAAAAAGAAATCATCATAGGAGGTAAAAAGGGAAAAGAATATACAGAATATATATACAGTGAGGGGAAACATGGGTGGGTGGGGGATTCAGATCTTACAGGGGCCAGTTTCGAATTGCAGCCGTCCGTAGGTGCCCTTTGAAGTGAAGTAATTCAAGTAAAAGTACAATATTTTGCCGTAGTTTGAGATGAGAATAATTTAAAATGTTTAGGTGCTCCAGTAAAGTAAGATCCAACAGGAAGCACAGCACATCTCCAGAAATTCTACGGGTTGGCTGGTCAAAAATATACGTACAATGAAAAGGGAAGGGATGTCCGCACACCGTTTCTCTGCTCCCAGGGAACATTCTTTATTTAATGAACAACGTTTCGACCCTTGTGGGTCTTCATCTTGTGGGTCTTCGTCTTGTGGGTCTTCATACCTGACGAAGACCCACGAGGGTCGAAACGTTGTTCAATAAATAAAGGTGTTTTAAATATTATGTTATACTTTAGCTATTGAAAAATAGCAGATCTACAAGCTCATAGCGCGCCACCGAGTGGCGCGCTACGAGCTTGTAGGTCTGCTATTTTTGAAAAATCTTGAAAATGTGGCACAAATCTTCAAATATATATTCTTTCAGAGTCAACGTTTTTAACTTTATTTATTGAACAACATTTCGACCCTTGTGGGTCATAGTCTTGTGGGTCTTCATACCAGACGTTGACCCACAAGGGTCATCAAGGCTCCCAGGGAAATAACAAATTTCCCTGGGAGCAGTGAAACAGTGTGCAGACATTGCTTCCTTTTCACTCCAGTAAAGTAAAAAATACCTCAAAATTGAATGTATACATATACTGTATGGTTATTACAATCCTTATAGGTCTAGGGATGGAAAAGGATGCAATATGGTGGTAGGTGAAGTTTTGCTTTATTATGGGGCTTTTATTGGCTCTTGTAAAGGTCAACTTAACATACAAAGTTACATGAATTTACATTTAGACTTAACAGACAATAAACCCTGGCACAAATCAATAAACAATCAAAACACTTCTAACCTAACTTTTAAGTACACATTCACTTACCTAACATAAAATAAAAAGGACAATTGAGATGAATTATAATCTTACTACTCTAATCTAGCCTATATCAAAAGTGACTGTTACAAAAAGCTGGTGCCAGTAGTTCTACAAACGGATCACATAAAGTCAGACTGCTTAGCAGTAATCGGACAATCAGTCAGCCAAAGGCTGCCCTGAAACTCTTCATTTTAACATAACATGCCTTCTAGCGAGTTAAACTTTTGCCGAACATAACAGAACATAAAGTCCAGAAGGGTGTGTAGGTCAAGAACAAGGTGACACCAAACTTTTGAGCACCAGCCTTAAGTTCAGACCACACACCCACGCCATCTCCATGGGCAGTGTCTAACACACTGCCAACGCACACAGCTGATAGCAGTTCTTAAATAGGGCCCAGGTGGACAGCTTTCTTCTGATGATTGGCCGAACTTGATGAGAGGCCACACGAAGCAGGTAGGTCTCCTCCCACGCACAGGACCTGAGACTGAGCGCTGCAGTCAGTAACAAACTACATACTTGCACATACACACACGTGTGTGTGTGTGTGTGTAACAATGGTACTTGAGTTTTTTCCACCACTGAGTGAGAGCCGATTCCACACTGAGAATGTAACATTAAATGAACACCACTTTATTGGCAAGACTGAGATTCTCTAAAGGGGATCTCTGAATGACGAAGAAGAGATCACGTCTTGGTATTTAGACGTTCATCAGGACTGTTCTGTTCTGATGAAGGTGGTGACACTCCTAGGGAGGGTTCATCTTCTTTTCTTGTATCACTTTTATCAACTCAAGGTCATTGATTTATTTTCCCCCAGTCAGATGGAGGGTCAAGACATATGTTATACTCAGGGTACATACATTTTCTCCAGGCGTACACTTTTTTTAACCCATTTTGAGCGGGAACCCCTTTTGGTGTTTTAAGCATTACGTTATACTTTAGCTATTGAAAAATAGCAGATCTACAAGCTCGTAGCGCGGCACCGAGTGCCGCGCTACGAGCTTGTAGGTCTGCTATTTTTGAAAACTTGTGAAAATGTGGTGCAAATCTTTGAATATAATATTCTTTCAGAGTGAACGTTTTTAACTCAAATCTTTGCTTCCAGGGGGTGCTTGGAGTTGGAACAACATCTTTTCAGTTGGGCGTCGGTGGCCAAATACATTTTTGGGGTCCTTGACATGAAATATTGAGCACCACTGATATAGAAACATATATTTTAGAAAGGATTTAGAAGACTTTTTTTTAAATTTCGACGTCATGTCTAAATGGGTTACAAAACAACCTGTCCCTAGCTACGTATCCATCTCGAAATAGCCGTGTTTATGGAATACAATTTCCAATATATATATATGGCTGCATAGATGGAGCTTGACAACTATCCTGCTGTGGGATAAGGCGAACGCACACGCTCTCCTAATTGGTGTGTTGGGATAGAACGGGATCTTCTGGCACAACATGCGTCTGATGTCACGAGCCCTTTGTTTGCTACCAAGCTTATTTTCTTGATCTGAATTCTAAATTTAACCCATTCTGGACGGCCGGGAACCCCTTTTGGTGTTTTAACTAAGCATTATGTTATACTTTAGCTATTGAAAAATAGCAGATCTACAAGCTCATAGCGCGCCACCGAGTGGCGCGCTACGAGCTTGTAGGTCTGCTATTTTCGAAAAATCGTAAAAATGCGGCACAAATCTTTGAATATATATTCTTTCAGAGCGAACTTTTTTTTTACTCCGACGTCAGGCCTAAACCCATTTTCAGTCGTTCTTCGATTTTTCAAAAATAGCAGACCTACAAGCTCGTAGCGCGCCACTCGGTGGCGCGCTATGAGCTTGTAGATCTGCTATTTTTCACTAGCTAAAGCATAACATAATGCTAACACCAAAAGGGGTTCCCGCCCAGAATGAGTTAAAAACCCAGGGTGGCATTATAACTCCAGGGACAGACGACAAAAAATATGCCATCCCTGTAGCATCCATAACACTATGTACTAATTGCACTGCATGCATCTGAGACAGGCAACTGAGGCAAGGGCTATTTTGGGGAGAAAAGTAATTAGTTGTACTCTCACTACAGTGGATATTATTCTAGTCAGCAACAAAGTGCATTCCTCGCGAAACAGTGTGTAGTTCATCCATCCAATCAGCTAAAAACAAACAGTGCTGGTGGCCCGGGGCAGAACACGATAAACAATCTGCATCACGAAGCAGCTTGAAGTATTTGGAACAAACTCATCATTACATTCATTAAGGCCACATGCACTTTTACACCTTCTCATTCTTTAGCCCATTCTGGGCGAGAACCCCTTTTGGTGTTAGCATTATGTTGTGCTTTAGCTATTGAAAAATAGCAGATATACAATAGCGCTCATAGCGCGCCACCGAGTGGCGCGCTATGAGCTTGTAGGTCTGCTATTTTTGAAAAATCGAAGAACGACTGACATAGAAACATAGCTTTTTCAGAAAACTGTCGGGATGTAGAAGACATTTATAGAATCTGATCAAAATGGGTTAGAGTGGCTGAGAACCAAACTACATTTAGACAATGACTGCGTCCTACTTTCCTCCATGACAGCATCGTCACGTTGAGCCCATTAGAGATTAGTTGTTCATTATAGGAACTTCAGTATCAAGATTACTGTATTAGAGGGAATTAGAGATTACTGTATTAGAGGGAAACAGATTAATGTTTAGAGGGAAGAACAAGACTACTGACTCTCTCTCTCTCTCTCTCTCTCTCCTCTCTCTCTCTCTCTCTCTCTCTCTCTCTCTCTCTCTCTCTCTCTCTCTCTCTCTCTCTCTCTCTCTCTCTCTCTCTCTCTCTCTCTCTCTCTCTCTCTCTCTCTCTCTCTCTCTCTCTCTCTCTCTCTCTCTCTCTCTCTCTCTCTCTCTCTCTCTCTCTCTCTTCTCTCTCTCCTCTCTCTCTCTCTCTCTCTCTCTCTCTCTCTCTCTCTCTCTCTCGCACAAACATATCTTATAATTATTTCAAGTCAATTTCATAATAATTTTATACCAACATAAACAGGGGAATATCAAGCTGTCGTGAGTTCCAGTTTGCTCTGGTAAATGGTGCATTTATATAGCGCCTTTATCCAAGGCGCTTTACATAGATTGTGCATTACATTCACCCATTCACACACACATTCATACACCGATTGCAGCGGAAGCCATGCAAGGTACCAACCAGCACATCGGGAGCAATTTGGGGTTCAGTGTCTTTGCTCAAGGACACTTCGACATGTAGACAGGAGGAGCCGGGATTCGAACCGCCGACCCATGGATCATTGGACGACCTGCTCTACCTCCTGAGCCATAGCCGCCCGCATCATTCAATTATATACCTCATGGATTCATAGAACTGATCAGCAAGTTATTTCTAGTTCAAGTTAGAATACTGTACGAATCCTCCTTTCTTCCAGTAGTTGTGACAGTGTGTCTTACAGAGTCACTGTTCCAGGTGAAATGTTATGTATATATTTAACCCATTCTGGGCGGGAACCCCTTTTGGTGTTTTAAATATTATGTTATACTTTAGCTATTGAAGAATGGCAGATCTACAAGCTCATAGCGCGCCACTCGGTGGCTTGTAGGTCTGCTATTTTTGAAAAATCGTGAAAATGTGGCACAAATCTTTGAATATATATTATTTCAGAGTCAACGTTTTTAACTCAAATCTTTGCTTCTGGGGAGGGTCCCTGGAACAACATATTTTCAGTTGGGGGTCGGCGGCCAATTACATATCATTTTTGGGGTCCCTGACATGAAATATTGAGCACCACTGATACAGAAACATGAGGTATTTCAGAAAACTGACAGGTCTAAATGGGTTAATATAGAATACAAACACACCTTGTGGGTTCAGTGAGCACCCTGCTGCTCTTCACTAAATGTCCTCGTCTTTTGCACTTGAATATGTCTAAAACAAACTTTACTTTGAATATTGTTATACGCCCAAATGTTTGGAGCGTTGCCGCACTGTTTTACATAAATATAGAAAGACATAGAAATGAATAATGCTTAACTCTAACTTCAACTGACAGTCTGCAGATAAAGAGGCTTGAAATCGTCACCGTGAAATTGCTTGCGAACCTGCTTTTATGCAAGAACTCGTAGAGTCTAAGAAAATATATTTGCTGACAGAAACAAGCACTACTGTATTTATTCAATATGTTTTGGTCTATTCTGCACACAGAATGTGAATCTGATGCTGTTTTTTTACATTAATGCTTCTTTGATACAGTGCTTTTTTTTATTTTACCTGCCCTTTGAAATCTATTTTCCAGTTAAAAACGTCACACACATTCAACAGGGGGTTTTGGTAAATGGTAAAGGGTAAATGGTGCATTTATATAGCGCCTTGATCCAAGGCGCTTTACAGAGATTGTGCATTACATTCACCCATTCACACACACATTCATACACCGATTGCGGCAGAAGCCATGCAAGGTACCAACCAGCACATCGGGAGCAATTTGGGGTTCAGTGTCTTGCCCAAGGACACTTCGACATGTAGACAGGAGGAGCCGGGATTCGAACCGCCGACCCATGGATCATTGGACGACCAGCTCTACCTCTTGAGCCACAGTCACCCCAGGGGTTTGGGTTTGGGACCCCTAGGGCAGTGGTTCCCAAAGTGGGGTCCGGGGACCCCCAGGGGTACTTGAGGGAGTTCCAGGGTGGACCCAGCTAAATGATCATTTGTAACCAATTGGACCCTTATTGGTCTGTAACTCAGAGAGTGTACAAATGGAACCAAATGGACCCTAGCGGCTAGGGTCCATTTGGTTCCATTTGTACACTCTCAGAGTTAAATTAACAGTGGTTTTACAGTATAAATTGGGGTACCGGAGATATAAATCAGGGGTCCGTGGCATAATGCGTGTGAAACTGGGGGTCCATGAAATTAATATGTTTCGGAATCACTGCTAGAGCCGTAAAAACCCTCCCTTATCGGGGTCACTGGCATAATGTTTTGGGTCTAATAAATGTTCATTTGGGGGTCCTTGACACGAAAACGTTTGGGAACCACTGCCCTAGGGTCCTCATAGTTACTACAGAGGGACCGCCACATCTTTGAGTGATAGGAAATGTGTTTAATTTGCATTAAAATTACCATTAAAACGTACAGATTAAAAGGTCAAGTTTAAACAAGTCTACGAGGCTATATCTGCATTTTATGAAAAAGTTGAATCAACAGCAACATTCTCCTCTCAGCTAAGAGGGTCCTTGGCTTGAAAGGACATTGTTGAAGACAGTAGCTTTTGTGTTTGTGAACATGAAACATGAAAGGCACTGCATTTGCATTGAGCATAACAGCAATCACAGTGTTGCGAGTTTGCTTTGAGGCTAGTATTGAGTGGCGTGGGCTGCATGTGGTGTTAGGTGTTGATGTTGATGATGGCGGCGACTAGCAGAAGGGTTTCAATGTCTCTTTGAGTGGTGTGGGAACAGCAGGGGGTCGGAGGGTAATTGGCCCTACCCAGCATGCACTGGGATCCCACACTGCTCCAGGGACACGCAGGGCAGCTTTACTTTACACTGCATGGGTCACGCCTCAACCCCCACAACACAGCCTCAACCCCCACAACACAGCCTCAACCCCCACAACACAGCCAGAGGAGAAGACAGGATCAAAGGGGGGGAGGGGGGAGAGAGAGAGAGAGAGAGAGAGAGAGAGAGAGAGAGAGAGAGAGAGAGAGAGAGAGAAAGTTGTGACTAGAAAGAAAGAAAGAAATACTAGAATCGTAATGTAAGTAAGTAGTAATGATGAAGGGAGTATAAAGCTAAAAGGAGAGCAGAGAACATGACAGTAGAACAGGATAAGTGCAGAGATTCTCAACCTTTTCAGCCCCCCCCCCCCTCTCTTCCTGGAAGAAAACACTGAGTTGAATGCCAGTCTCACTCAGGACCATGGACAGAGACACTGTTCAATGTCTCACTCAGGACCATGGACAGAGACACTGTTCAATGTCTCACTCAGGACCATGGACAGAGAAACTGTTCAATGTCTCACTCAGGACCATGGACAGAGACACAATGTCTCACTCAGGACCATGGACAGAGACACTGTTCAATGTCTCACTCAGGACCATGGACAGAGACACTGTACAATGTCTCACTCAGGACCATGGACAGAGACACTGATCAATGTCTCACTCAGGACCATGGACAGAGACACTGTTCAATGTCTCACTCAGGACCATGGACAGAGACACTGTCCAATGTCTCACTCAGGACCATGGACAGAGACACTGTTCAATGTCTCACTCAGGACCATGGACAGAGACACTGTTCAATGTCTCACTCAGGACCATGGACAGAGACACTGTTCAATGTCTCACTCAGGACCATGGACAGAGACACTGCACAATGTCTCACTCAGGACCATGGACAGAGACACAGCACAATGTCTCACTCAGGACCATGGACAGAGACACCATACAATGTCTCACTCAGGACCATGGACAGAGACACTGTTCAATGTTTCACTCAAGAGTCAGGACCATGGACAGAGACACTGTCCAATGTCTCACTCAGGACCATGGACAGAGACACTGTTCAATGTCTCACTCAGGACCATGGACAGAGACACTGTTCAATGTCTCACTCAGGACCATGGACAGAGACACTGTTCAATGTCTCACTCAGGACCATGGACAGAGACACTGTACGATGTCTCACTCAGGACCATGGACAGAGACACTGCACAATGTCTCACACAGGACCATGGACAGAGACACTGCACAATGTCTCACTCAGGACCATGGACAGAGACACTGTACACTGTCTCACTCAGGACCATGGACAGAGACACTCTCACTCAGGACCATGGACAGAGACACTGCACAATGTCTCACTCAGGACCATGGACAGAGACACTGTACTATCTTACAATAAATGCACCACGTCTCGGTGTGTGTGTGTGTGTGTGTGTGTGTGTGTGTGTGTGTGTGTGTGTGTGTGTGTGTGTGTGTGTGTGTGTGTGTGTGTGTGTGTGTGTGTGTGTGTGTGTGTGTGTGTGCGCGCGCGCGCGCGCGCGTATGTGTGTGTGTACGTATGTCTGTAATCCACGTAACTTGGGCCCTTTGGCACACCGACTTCAAATGTGCCCGGCCTTGAGTCGGTGGGATACATCGTTGTCCAGAAACACCACAAAAGGCTCTGGTCAGGCTCTGCCAGTAGACCCAATGAGCCTAAGTCCCCTCACCTGTAGAATTCAGTCTCTGCCTCAGCCAATTGATTGCAACCCACACCTGCCATTTCATTACTTAACCAGTCCACTTTTCACAGTAAGTTTGCACTCTTCCGACCTCCTTACGGGACACAGGCAAATGGTTAAAACGGGTGCTAGGACAACCACGGGTATTCCCAACTTGCATCGTTCCCAAGTAGTGGCCGACGGGCAACGGTCTAGTAACATTAAGAAGACGAGTAGTTCACAGTATGAGTGTATTGGGTGCACGGTTCTGGCAGGAATAGTTTATATGGAAAGGAATACCAGCACTCACTTTTGATCAAATTAAGGATTTCTCGTTTCCTCGTATTCCTTTCTATAGAGCGTCGCAGTCCCGCTCCCTTTCATGACGACGCCAGGCCCAGGAAATAATTCCCAATGCATTTTTCCCATATTAGACATTTCAAAAAGTATTTATTTAAAGACGTTATAAGCGTCGTACAAAGCCAAATCGAGTTGTGACAAACCATGACCGCAAACACAATATTTTGGACCAAACAAATAATTACAAAGAAGAAAAACAAGAAAAAAAGTTTGTAACCTGCCGTTTTCTTCTTCTTTCTAATTATTTGTTCGGCCCGAAAAATTTTGTTTGTTGTCATGATTTGTCACGACTCGAGTTGGCTTTGTACGAGGCTTAAAAGGTCTTTGAATAAATACTTTTTTAAATGTCTATGAGGAAAATGAATGGGGAATCATTTCCTGGGCCCTGGTAGGGGGCGGGACTGGGCCCTGGTAGGGGGCGGGACTGGGCCCTGGTAGGGGGCGGGACTGCGACACTCTATAGACTGTACTATAACGGTGAGGACCATGGCCAGAGACACTGCACTAGGACACTACTTATATTGCTCTTTGAACTTTGAACATTACAATCCGTTCTCTCTCTCTGTCTTCTGACAGAGAGGCAATTACAACAATTTTCAAACTACAATAAAGATGGTGGCACATCTAATGTCCAATGCGGTGCAACGTCTGCTTCAAATAACATAACTTTAAACTAAAGACACTGTCAGCCAGAAGCTGCAGCATTGATATCAAAACTTATCCCATTTTGGGCGGGAACCCCTTTTGGTGTTAGCATTATGTTATGCTTTAGCTATTGAAAAATAGCAGATCCGAGTGGCGCGCTATGAACTTGTAGGTCTGCTATTTTTGAAAAATCGAAGAACGACTGACATAGAAACACAGCTTTTTCAGAAAACTGTCAGGATGTAGAAGACATTTTTAGAATCTGATCTCAGGTCAAAATGGGTTAAGACAGTTTGAAACACAGCTTGTCAAAGTGGTCCAGATCAAAGATTGGATGCTCCTTATTTGCAAAAAGCTAAACTTTTACATGTGCTTAAAAATATTGCGCGCGCGCACACACACACACACACACACACACACACACACACACACACACACACACACACACACACACACACACACACACACACACACACACACACACACACACACACACACACACACACACACACACACACACACACACACACACCTTTAACGCACCACTCACCCACACACCTTTAACGCACCCCTCACCAACCTTAATCCGGTCGTCTTAACGCACCCCTCACCAACCTTAATCCGGTCGTCTTAACGCACCCCTCACCAACCTTAATCCGGTCGTTTTAACGCACCCCTCACCAACTTAATCCGGTTTTTTTAACGCACCCCTCACCAACCTTAATCCGGTCGTTTTAACGCACCCCTCACCAACCTTAATCCGGTCGTTTTAACGCACCCCTCACCAACCTTAATCCGGTCGTTTTAACACACCCCTCACCAACCTTAATCCAGTCGTTTTAACGCACCCCTCACCAACCTTAATCCGGTCGTTTTAACGCACCCCTCACCAACCTTAATCCGGTCGTTTTAACGCACCCCTCACCAACCTTAATCCGGTCGTTTTAACGCACCCCTCACCAACCTTAATCCGGTCCTTTTAAGGCACCCCTCACCAACCTTAATCCGGTTGTTTTAACGCACCCCTCACCAACCTTAATCCGGTCGTTTTAACGCACCCCTCACCAACCTTAATCCGGTCGTTTTAACGCACCCCTCACCAACCGTAATTCGGTCGTCTTAACGCACCCCTCACCAACCTTAATCCGGTCGTTTTAACACACCCCTCACCAACCTTAATCCGGTCGTTTTAACGCACCCCTCACCAACCTTAATCCGGTCGTTTTAACGCACCCCTCACCAACCTTAATCCGGTCGTTTTAACGCACCCCTCACCAACCTTAATCCGGTCGTCTTAACGAACCCCGCACCAACCTTAATTCGGTCGTCTTAACGCACCCCTCACCAACCTTAATCCGGTCGTTTTAACACACCCCTCACCAACCTTAATCCGGTCGTTTTAACGCACCCCTCACCAACCTTAATCCGGTCGTTTTAACGCACCCCTCACCAACCTTAATCCGGTCGTTTTAACGCACCCCTCACCAACCTTAATTCGGTCGTCTTAACGCACCCCTCACCAACCTTAATCCGGTCGTTTTAACGCACCCCTCACCAACCTTAATCCGGTCGTCTAAACGCACCCCTCACCAACCTTAATCCGGTCGTCTCAACGCACCCCTCACCAACCTTAATCCGGTCGTCTCAACGCACCCCTCACCAACCTTAATCCGGTCGTCTCAACGCACCCCTCACCAACCTTAATCCGGTCGTCTCAACGCACCCCTCACCAACCTTAATCCGGTCGTCTCAACGCACCCCTCACCAACCTTAATCCGGTCGTCTCAACGCACCCCTCACCAACCTTAATCCGGTCGTCTCAACGCTTTTTCAGAAAACTGTCAGGATGTAGAAGACATTTTTAGAATCTGATCTCAGGTCAAAATGGGTTAATCCAGTCGGACCAATGCTATGACTATAAAGGATGCCTTCCAACAAACGGATATGTGATAGTAGACAGCTTTATGAACACATCTGTGGGGGGAAAAAGCAAGTGGTATGCATTTTTTTCCCCAAACACCACAATTTGAAAGCAAAGATTAGAATATGTCAGTTTTACAAATGTGTGCTCTTTTCTCATCTTTGCTTTCAAATTGTGGTGTTTATTGGCCCTGTGGTGAGTCAGCAACATGGATGAACAGCTGGCGTTAGTGTACATCTTTAAGTCACTCATTTCACAGCATGTGCAAGAGCTGACTGGCTGCTAGACGAGGCTATTTAACAGCACTAGACCTGTACGTGCCCGTCGGCCACCCCGTTGTCAACTTGTCATAGCACCCGTTTTAACTGTCTGTCTGTGTCCCACATGGAGATCTCTGTATCTGCCTGTCTGCCTGTGTCTGAAGAGTGCAAACTGACTGACTGTGAAAAGTGGAGTGGTTAAGTAATCAATGAGGGCCTTTCTCGGCCCCACCCTTCTCCCTTTGTTACTTGCGCAAGCAGAGCGTGCAAGTAATGTTATCAGTCAGGTGCTACGATGTGTATGTCCCTTAGCAGCATATGATATGACGTCATATGCTGGCACGAAGCAGACCGTGCAGGTATGTTTTCCGTCATGCTACAAAGCGTATGTCCCATGACGTGATGAAGATATGTACCAATGTCCCTTAGCAGCAAAAGATATGACGTCATATGCTGGAAGCAGACCGTGCAGGTATGTTTTCCGCGTATGTCCCATGACGTGATGAAGATATGTACCAATGCCAGGGTATAATTGGTTTATGGTGGTGACGTAATGATGATATGTTTCAGTGTCGGGTGGATTAAAGGGACATACGCATCAAACCACCCGAGTAACCACATTATACCACTAACCAACTCAGAAATTACATATACATACATATAGACATACATATATGTACATATATGTATATATCTAGACATATGAGCATATGACGTGATGAATATATGTACCAATGCCAGGGTATAATTGGTTATCGATGGTGACGTAACGATGACATGTTTCAGTGTCGGGTGGACTAAAGGTAATGCCCCTATGTATACATGTATGTAATCTGACACCACTGCCATAACAGGCATAAGAAATCATTACCATACTTAATTTTCCTCCAAAAGCAAGGTACGTAGCAAATAGCTAAACCTAATAATTCAATATTGCAAACGTTCTTTCACAGAGAGGCTGAGACACAAGGCAAGTGTCTTGAATGGAGCCCAGTAAGGGCATAGGGTTGACCCCACCCACTCACCTCCGCCCCACCCCCTCCTGGTGCTGCGGCCATCTTGGAAACTAAACACAATATAAACAAAGGGAGAAGGGTGGGGCCAATAAAGGAGGTGTGGGGTTGCCATGGCAATCAATTGGCTGAGGCAGAGGCTGGAAATTGCACAGGTGAGAGGACTTGGCCTCATATAGGCCCATGCACTGGCAGAGCCTGACCAGAGCCTTTTGTGGTGGTTCTGGACAACCGTGGGTCCGACCGACTCGATACCGGGAACTGCACTCCCTGCGGGGGTGTGGATCACGCGTGTCGAATGTGAAGTCGGTGGGGCAAACGGTTGTCGAGTTACGTGCATTACGTGCATTACACACACACACACGCAGACCGAGACGTGGCGCATTTATAGTAGGATGTGAAACTGGCTGTCTGGAATTATTCTGCTGTGTTTCGAAAGAGCTAGAGCATGGAACGGGTGATTTGCTGAGTCAGTAAAACCATGCATAACAATACAAGTTCAAGTCATTGCTATGCATTACTTTTTTTGATTGATTCAATCTTTTCCGTATGTTCACTTTGACTGAATGAATACTGTATTGGGAAAAACAGCACAGAAGTACAGTATACCACTCATATTGGCTGTAAGGATAATAACACCAAACCTATTGGAACTGTGCTGTGGTTTTGTGCTGCTGCTGGCATAGTGATACTGCAGGACACAAAGAATAGTTCCATGTGACAGAGGGGTCAAAGTTGAACGAAAGTTGCGCTATATGGTAGAAATTATGGTAGAAATTATAGGTCAACAATTGTTGTATTGGCCAATCAGAGGCAGGCAGGACGTCACCAATTTACAATTTAGGCATTTAGTAGACGCTCTTAATCCAGAGCGATTTACATTAAGCAATAACAAAAAGCATGGCGTACATCACATATATAAAAAGTAGTTATCATGAAACATGCATAAGCTAAGAACGTAACAGTGGAGTATCTATGTAAACTATACATACTATACTATATTATATATTATACATGTGTACTATAAAGTGCTATGACTACATAAAATGCAATTCTAGTGCTGTCTACGTAACATGCTATAAGTATGTTTAAAATACTATCTAAGTCTACATAAAGTGCTATATTTAAAATACTATCTAAGACCCCCGGGAATGCTTTGGCCATGTCTCGCGTGTTAAAACTTGTTGCATTGGAGCTCTTCTGCCTTGGTCATTCTGTCTGCACTTGGGTCCTAAACGTCCTGCCTTGAACATGTGACACATTCTGCAATATGAGTACTTGATGCCGATACTGCCGATATACGTAGCACTGTCCTGCCTGCTCATTACTGACAGCCTCCAAGCAATGAAAGATTAATGAGCACATTAGCCATATTCATTTTGACACCATTTCCATTAAAAACGTATGACCTTTGATACGAGACAATGACAGTAGGATAATGGATGACTCCTCTGATTTCATTTTAAAGAACAGACAGACAAAAGAAAACATTACAGTTGAGGAGAAGTGAATGTGAAAGTGTGAGTGAGTGGGATGCGGGGGAGGTGCAGGGGCAAAGTACTAAGTAGCTGCCCACCCTTGTGGAATAGAGCACCGAAGTCTGACATCAATATCAGTACACTGGTTCATTTTGTGACACATACAACCACAGTATACTGTTGGCCACTAAGCAGCTCCACTGGAGCAGTTGGGGGTTCAGTGCCTTGCTCAAGGGCACTTCAGCGGTGTTGGGTGAGTGATGACAATCACGTCCCGACCCACAATAGTTTCACTCACTCTAGAATGCCACTATAGTTTAGTTCCCCACAGGTTGAGAACAACTGTTTTACATGACTGGTCAACCAGAGACCTGCCTGCTGCCTCAAAAATACTCCAGCCTCAACTGTGTGTGTGTGTGTGTGTGTGCGCGTGCGTGCGTGCGTGCGTGCGTGCGTGCGTGCGTGCGTCTGTGCATTGTGTGCATGCGTTTGACCTCCGTAATGCTCTGTGGTCCCAAAGGCCCCACCATAAAGAGCAGAGAGACTATAATGTGGTTTACCGGAGTAATGGCGTTATCAATTGCACAGCACATACTGTGTAGCCAGCAGGAAGAGGTTTGACTCCATTAAACTAAAGTCAACAGGAGTCATAAAGAAAGAACGGGGGAAAGGAAAACAGCAAAGATACCAGACGGGGAGTGAAGTGTGATCATCATAATGCCACTTGTATGTGTGTGTATTGTGTAACACATTTCATTGTCTCCCTGCTTATATTGTGTGTGTATCTATAGCAGTGTTGATTTCGTCGACTAAAACTAAGACGAAAAATGTTCATCGACTACCTTTTTTTTACTGTCGAAAACTAAATGAAAACTAACCTATGATGACTATAAAACTAAATATACTGACAATTTCGTCAACAAATAAAAACTAGACTAAAATGTTAGGAAGGGACTAGTGGAGACGAGATCCAGTATAAGTCATTTTTCACTTGTTTTGCATGCTGAAAATATCGGCATCAAGGCCCGCCAAAATACATTTTAGTCGACTAAATCAACTGTAGATTCAGTCGACTAGAATCCTATGATATTTAGTCGACTAAAACTAGACTAACACTAAAACATTCCAGGTGACTAAAATGTGACTAAAACTAAACAAAAACTATTCAAGAGACTACGACTAAAACTAAAATCTAAATTTGCTGCCAAAAGCAACACCGGTGTGTAACACATGTCATTGTAAAATGGTAAATGGTAAATGGTGCATTTATATAGCGCCTTTATCCAAGGCGCTTTACATAGATTGTGCATTACATTCACCCATTCACACACACATTCATACACCGATTGCGGCGGAAGCCATGCAAGGTACCAACCAGCACATCGGGAGCAATTTGGGGTTCAGGGTCTTGCCCAAGGACACTTCGACATGTAGACAGGAGGAGCCGGGATTCGAACCGCCGACCCATGGATCATTGGACGACCTGCTCTACCTCTTGAGCCACAGTCTCTCTGTTTATATTGTGTGTATCTATAGAGACAGAGAGCAGGGGTTCTCAACTGGTTTTGACCCGGGACCACCATCCTGACTACAAGCAATTAACCTGGGGAGTGGGGACCACCACTACTGTGTTGGGGGGGTCCAATATAGAGAGTATGCACATGCATGATTTGGAAGCGCTCGTTGGAAATCACTCAACCGTCCTGCGTGCCACCGGTTTCTAAATGTCACATAATGCAGGAGGCAGCGAAATGTTGTGTTATTGAAAACAAGCACTTCCAAACTCTGACACTTAGAAAAATAATCAAATGCTGGGCATTTCTTGACAGAAAGTAGCTCATAACGTTTCTATGGTGGATTTTTATGAAACAGATATAAAGAGGATAATTCAAGCTTTTCGTACAGCTGCAATGTTGGGTGAGTTTAACATTGTTTAATGCAATCAGACAGGACTTTTCTGTGTGGATGAATGGGCTGTCAAGGCCAGAAAGTAGTGTTTTGCCACTGAGTGGGCGTTCCCGGCTTGCATAACTTCCAGGTACGATGATGTCACGCGCATACCCTCTATAGCGCCACCTCTGACACACTGGTGGGGGTTCATGCACCATTCCATGGGTTAAGATTAGGGTTTTTTTTCCTTTCTTCTTTTTGAGTGGTGCAACCACTCCAAGGAACAGCAATGTCCGTGTTAACCTGTGTTTGTGTGTGACACCTATGTTTGTGTGTGACTCATGTGTTACTCATGAGTACCAGTAGGGGCGCTGTCGTGCCAGAAACAGAGAGAGTGAGATAGTGCTGCACTGTTGCCTGCTAATGAGAGAGAGAAGTAAAACAAAGAATAAAAAGAAAAACACACTTGTGTGAAGTGAGGGGCACCCACTGTAGTGTATTTATATTGGCCACATGATGTCTTATGTTGGTATTTAACCCATTTTGACCTGAGATCAGATTCTAAAAATGTCTTCTACATCCTGACAGTTTTCTGAAAAAAGCTACGTTTCTATGTCAGTCGTTCTTCGATTTTTCAAAAATACCAGACCTACAAGCTCATAGCGCTCCACTCGGTGGCGCGCTATGAGCTTGTAGGTCTGCTATTTTTCAATAGCTAAAGCATAACATAAATACATAATGCTAACACCAAAAGGGGTTCCCGCACAAAATGGGCTAAACAAACATTAAAGTCCATAGACTTGGCTGGTGCTAAACAAACATTGAAGTACATCATTTATAGGCTTGGCTGTCTCTAAAGAGCTCCCTATAAGTGCTCTAAACCAGTGGTTCCCAAAGTGGGGTTCCGGGGACCCCCAGGGGTACCTGAGGGAGTTCCAGGGGGTCCGGGGACCCCCAGGGGTACCTGAGGGAGTTCCAGGGGGTCCCCATGCAGCTAAATGATGGTTGGGAACAAAATGGACTCTTATGGGTCTGTAACTCAGAGAGGGTCCATTTGGTTCCATTTGTACACTCTCAGAGTTAAATTAACATCGATTTTCCAATATAAATTGGCGGTCTCAGAGATATAAATGGGGGGGGGGGGGGGGGGGGTGCAGAAACAAGGCCAATCAAAGATCAATGACAAGTCACAATTATTCTGCAAGGCAGTTGATATTCACTGTTGTATAGAGCTAGAGAGAGAGAGAGAGAGAGAGAGAGAGAGAGACAAAAGGCCTACATAGAGACATTCTTTGCCACCATGCCAGTCATGAACCAATTAGCCACCCTGTCACAACAACTCACAACGCACCTCAGCAACCAGCACAATACCGCTGCTACGCACATAACCTGTTTATCAGTCTTCAATAATTAACATATGGAATGTAGGCTGTTATGAAGCCCAGAACCTCTAGCTCAAACCAAAAGGAAATGGCAAAATTCACAAAGTGACCAAGAGCCACATGTATACACATATACTGTTCCCTGTTACAACTCACACCTTCAACGGTAGATATACAACACAACTTACAAACAGCGTTCAATGAGACAGAAACAGTTAGAGTTTCCATGTGTCATTGGCACCCAGTGATTGGGTCCCAAAATGACAGTAAGTAATTAGTATCAGCTCTAATCACACTAGCACAGTGGTTCCCAAACTTTTTCATTTCAAGAACCCCCAAATTGACACTAATTAGCCTGCATACCCCCATTTGAAAAGACATGCCAGGGACCCCTGCATGAGTTTTACGGCTCTAGCAGTGATTTTCAATCCGTTTAATTTCAAGGACCCCCAGTTTGACATGCATTAGTCTACGGACCCCCCATTTAATAGCATTTATATCTCTGGGACCCCCAATTTATACTGTAAACGCAATGCTTGTGTTCTATGCTGCGTGTATGCTAGTGCATACACGCAGCATAGAACAGTGGAACCAAATGGACCCGTGCAGTGGTTCCACTTTGGGAACCACTGCACTAGCATATACACGCAGCATAGAACACAAGCAGCAGCAGCAGCAAAAAAAACAAATCCTATACCTTGAGCCTTCTCTTCTACTTGACTTCATATTGTGCAAGTGATGCCAGGGTCAAACTTTGGAACCCATGGATAGAGAGATAGAGCCTCCGGTTCTCTCTCTAGTTCACGATTAGCCCTAGAACGGCTCTTGTTGTTTCATACAGTATACAGTATTTAACATACATGAGCCATAGAAAGGTCGTACTTACTTTCTGTTCAGACGTAAACTTGGCGGCCTAAATGTGATAAATGCTCCGTTTGTACTCACCCATTAAATAATTCCAAAGACGTGGAGTGAAATATGGTCCTCTAGTTTTATATCCATGTGAAAGTTCTGGCACAAAACGTGTATTTAGTCAATTATCTCCACTTTTTCAAGAGATGCACACGGAATGATCTATGGACTGATTTTACGAATACGTCCTGTTTACCGCAGACGTCATCACCAATTGACCAGAGAAACACAAAAGTTTGGGTCACACAATTGGCAGGTGCCTTGCGATAGGTGCTGGGTAATTAATCACACCACCTGCCAATTGTGTGACCCAAACTTTTGTTCACGATGAGCCCTCCAGTGGTATAGTCAGCTCCATCCTCCATACATCTGGCTAGCTGGCCAGTATACATTCCTCCCAGTATCAATGGCAACGGCCAGCCTCATTCTCCTGACTGCCATCTTCTCACTCAGCCTTGGATGGTTAGTACTGCACATAGCATTCTGGTGTAGTGCAGAGGTCAGAGATTTAGTGCAGGCTCTAGTCTATAGGGTCCAGCATTCACAGCATGCCACAGGAGAATTAGTCTTGCGTATAGTCAGACAACAATTCCACAGCATTTGGAAATTGCGAGAGGCAACAGTCTGGTAACGCGAGACTATACAGGAGGATGGAACTCAGGGCTGAGAAGAAACTGAGCTTGGGGGGGTCTGATGGGGTCCTCACCCTGGCTCGTGTACCTGTGGAGCAGATTGAGAGATACACCATAAACTTTGAGTATAAATAAGTAAGGTAGAAAGAAAGAACCTCGCTGACAAAGAGCCACATACTGTACACTGTACCCCAGGGGTGGGCAACTTTGACGATGCCACTATATTTCCACACTCACTCCCTAGGGCGCAAAAATAGCCGATCTACAAGCTCAAAAGCTTTGAGCTTGTAGATCGGCTATTTTTGCTATATTCGAATTGAAATGTTGAATTATTTTTTACTATTTTTGAATTGGAATCCTGAAAATTAACATTTTTATGTAATTTCAAATGCCTTTTAATTATACTTGTGTTGAGCATTGAGCTACTAATTTAGACTGAAGTAATTAAAGCGGGTCATGTTTGCATGTTGTGGAATTGTAAACAGCTGAAACCAATATTATATCAGTATTCTGACATTAACCTGAGGGAGTGAAGGTGGGGGCCGCATGTGGCCCCCGGGCCGCCAGTTGCCCACCCCTGCTGTACCCACTCACTAGCAACAGCAGACAAACATACTGTACACAGCCTGTATACTGTACGTATAATGCTGTCACAAGGCTTATACAGTACATATATCCAGTCACAACATACACAGCCTAGTAAGTAGCCTTGCCGAGCCATGAGGCCCATAGGGCAGGAGCCTATCTCCTGTTTCTGTAGCGTGAGGCAGCTTGATGTACAAGTACACCCCCTGGACATGACGCTAGTATGTCGCAGGGCCTTACCCCCAATCCAACCCTTGATGCTGAGTGCTAAGCAGGGAGGCACTGGGTCCCATTTTTTTTTTTTTTTCTTTTTTTTTTTAAAGAGTCTTTGGTATGACCCGGCCGGGGATTGAACCCCGACCTCCCAGTCACAGGGCGGACACTCTAACCACAAGGCCACTGAGCTGGTATATAGCCTGTATATGTACTCATATACGGTATAAGTGTACGTATATATGTAATGTTAGTTTTATATCGGATAAATTATACATTTTAGGAAGGAAACCGTGGGGACTTTGGACATGCCTGCAGGACTAGTTTATGTGCAGGCATATCCGACCAAAATTCATGTTGCAACACTCGGGTCAATATGACTTTCAATTAAATCATCATTGGTGAACAGTTAAGAATGCAATTTGATACAAGGACATTTTATTTACCTCCAAAAGTGTATTTAGACAGTGCAAGCTGAATACAAAGTACAACAATAAATGCTGGCCAAAAGTAAACATTCCAAAAACAACACTTGAAAACTATAAAACAAACAGGAACTGTTACAGGCCTTTTCACCTTCAATGAGACCCTGTGGCTCACAGCTCTCCCCTGATGTCTCTGCTAGCCTCAAGTCATACTGAACCTACTCCACCTGCAGCAATCCTGCTTTTATACAGGTGGGGCAAACCATCCTCAAATCATCACCACACGGCTAACTAAGCCTACGAGTAATCTTCCACATTACTATACATTTAAAGGAATACTAAATATACAAACACTCAACTATATTTCACACACACTTCATTTACAGACCCTAAGACAATAAACATAATACAATGAAAATGCAACATAAAGGGAACAAACACCCCTCCTCCTCCACTCTACTTGGCACCCTCCAATCTAGAGAGGAGTGCCAGCGCTGCAGAGGAGAGACAGGTGACAACAGTGCAACTTCAGTGTCAATACAAATATAAACATATTTAAACCTCTTGCAATCATTGTGTGGAATAATAACAATGTAATTTGTTCAATATATATATAGGGCACGGGCTGCCCCGTGACAGTATGTACTGTATGTATGTATGTATGTATGTATATATATATATATATATATATATATATATATATATATATATATATATATATATATATATATATATGTGTATGTGTGTATGTATGTGTATGTATGTATGTATGTATGTGTATGTATGTATGTATGTATGTATGTATGTATGTATGTATGTATGTATGTATGTATGTATGTGTGTGTGTGTGTGTGTGTGTGTGTGTGTGTGTGTGTGTGTGTATTTGGTTAAAATGGGTAAGGTTTTAAAAAAGGCAAAAGCATGCTCTGTTGCACTGGCCTAAAAGTGGGTCCTCTAAAACTGCTTCAACTTCTGAGAATGTGTTTGGTTCATTAGCCACCAGATGGCATACCTTATAAGTATGTATGTATGTAGGTCTGTATGTCTGTATGTATGTATGTATTTAAAAAGGGGGCTTTTTTGAAAAATCCCAGCCTACAATACCTTCATATATTTAAAATCCAAAGTAAGGTTACCAGTGAAGGGCAACCTGCCTATTCACTGGGGACTATGCAAGGCAGAGGCGTCCACCCCCCTGAGTCCAAGTTAGACTAGGCCGCATACCTGTATGTATGTATGTATGTATGTATGTATGTATGTATGTGTATGTATGTGTATGTATGTATATGTATGTATCTACTATCTATAAAAATGTATATTAGGACTGGAGTTATGACCCATGCACACAGCACTTCAAGCACCTTTAGGTTTGTTCATTTCACCCTCCCTCAATCCCTCTCACTCACACACGCACATGTCATGCACGCGCACGTTAATGCTTAGCATAGGTATAGCTAACTCACCTGCAGAACAAAATCGAATCCAAGCTGTTCTTATGAAGATTAATTAACTTCTCTTTCAAACAGTCACCCATTTGTGACTGAGCAGTTTTCACTTCCTAACAACCCTCCATGCACTCAACTTCCATGAGGTGTAAAGTTACATTATAAGTCCCTTTATTTCACTACTAAGGTTTTTATGTTAGCCCTTGGTTGAGTATTAGGATGTTGATTCATTCATCAGCCAACACTCCCCACTGACAGGTAGTACCTCCCCCCCCCCCCCCCCCAGAGAGGACGTATAGAGCGTCGCAGTCCCGCCCCCTACCATGGACCAGGAAATGAATCCCAATGCATTTTTCCCATAGACATTTCAAAAAGTATTCATTTAAAGACGGTTACGCCGCGGACAAAGCCAACTCGAGTCGTGACAACTCATGACAACACAAACAATATTTTGGACCAAACAAATAATTACAAAGAAGAAAAACAACAAAAAAAGTGTTGTAACCTGCCGTTATCTTCTTCTTTCTAATTATTTGTTCGGCCCAAAAAATTGTGTTTGTTGTCATGATTTGTCACGACTCGAGTTGGCTTTGTCCGCGGCGTAAACGTCTTTAAATAAATACTTAAGAATCATTTCCTGGTCCATGGTAGGGGGGCGGGACTGCGACGCTCTATAGGGCCGTAGTCCTACTCCTCCTCCAAGCCAACACTCCCCACTGACAGGTAGTTAGTGGGTAGTTAATTAGACACTCACGAGGCCGCCCGAAGCCACACATTCGCAGTCATATGAGCGCGGGCAGGGCTTAGACGCCCCGCACGGCCAGGGTGTGTAAGGCAATCAAGTGCTCCCCTTCCCCAGTTCAGGTACAGATATGCGGGATCAGCTGGGAATGATATAAAGTGATTGAAGGTGTGGCTAATCGTGACGGAAACCAGTCAATCAGAATCAAGTATTGGGAATAACCGTTTTAGAATGCGTCATAAGAACCATGTTCCAAAAATAGTGCTCATAGGAGTAGGATATGTCACCTGGGGCCAAACAGCACAGTCTCTGTTATGGCAAAGTGTGTCAGTGTAATACTACCATTTGCTATTTAAGACTCAATTAATTAAAGACTTTTGCGGGAGTGTTCAGAGACCTTATTAAAAGTTGTGGCTGAAGAGAGGTTTGGCGAACGAGTCGAGAAGAAAACAATTTGTTAACATCTCTCTCTCTCTGTTCCGCTACCCCTTTCCCATGAGGTTATTATAATATACTTTACATTATTTTCCTTAATATATTCTGACTTTCCTCTCCCTCTCTCACACGCACGCACGCGCAACGGACGCACACACGCACAGCTCGCACACACAGCTCGCACACACAGCTCGCATGCACGCACAGCTGCTTGAGAAAGTTGTTAAGTGGAGACAGCATGAATCCATCAGTGAGAGTATATAGAGAGAGGAGAAGGAGACAGCCATCTATAGTTCAGAGAAGACCTTAATAGGAGCAGAGCGGCAAAATAATGCAATCTGACATGGACAATAAATATACCTTTAAGCCAATCTGACATGGACAATATACCTTTAAATTAAGCCAAGTGTCAAACGGGGTCTGGGTGCTCGTATTCAGACGGTACTACTTTATTTGGTGTGTGTGTGTGCACTGATATTCAGGCGGCACTACTCTATTTGATGAGTATGCTAAGTGTGTTGCCCCCCCCCCCCCCCCCCCCCACTGTGTGTGTGCGTGCGGAGGGGCGGAGGGGCGGAAAAACACATAATGGTCAAATCAAATGTAGAGCGGCTGGCACTGCTAAAAATCTGACCCTGCACTTGTGCTGGACCTGGTTGCCTGACTTCTGGGGGTCAGAACACCCATAGATGTGTGGTTAGAAATATAGACACTATATGGAGCGCCCGCTGGCCTAGCGGTCCAGGCGCATGCAGGCCACATACAGTATAGGCTCTGGCCTGACAGCGCACTGTCGCGTGCTCGAGTCCCGTTCATGATGGCATTCGCTGCCGTCTCTCCCCGTCTCTCTCTCTCCCTCTTTCCTGTCTATCTTCACTAGTAACTATCAATAAAGGCAGAAAAAAAAAGAAAAGAAAAAACATACCTGATAATTGGCTGGATCAGAGACATGTCAGAGAGGTGTTTTCCTTATCTGTGCTTTGGATGGAGTTGAGACTTTAAAATGGGAAGAGAGCATGCAGTGACAAATCATAGACTTGTTTTATAGTGCCTCCATCCATTTCCACTAACAAGCCAAAACCCACCTGGAACAAGACTATAGCACAGGGTGCAGGTTGCTTTTTGTGTAGTTAATAACGTCACATCATTTACTGACCACTTGTCACAGTAGCATAAAGTTGAACCCAAATGCAGAGCCAAACACAGGAGAAAAATTAAGATATTTATTCACAATATGGTGAATTGGAGATTGTGGAAGGTTGCATGGAAAACAAACATGGAGGCTGAGGAGAGCAGTCAAGGCCAAGGGGCCAGTGAGGCACTCCAACGTTGAAGCACTGGGCCCTAGTGGTAAGAGGAGGGACTACAGGCGGACCCGTGGATTCATGACCGGGAAACCCCGTGCAGCTGGGCTTTAACAATGAGCGCTCGGTTGCACTTCCGCATTGGACCACCAAAATGTGGTGGTCCAATGCGGAAGTAGACGTTTTGAGACCGTCCTTCCGGGTGCTTCTAAACGCCACTGAGCAACTTCCACTGACATGAATAGCGGAGGGGGCGGAGCTTCACACCAGATCAGTCTCTATCCTTTTATATACTCTATGGTCAAGGTAGGCAGCAGGCAGACGAGCAGGCAGTAGAACAGGTGAGCTGGGTTCATGAAAAATGATCTGACGATGAATGGAGTGAAGACCAGGGTTTAAATACTGTCAGGGCTGAAGAGTTGATGGCCGGCAGGTGTGTCAAATGAGTGCGATGAGGTGACCACAGGCAGGTGTGCCAAGGCTGGACGCTGGGAGGAAAACCGACGCCCACAGACAGCCACAGTATGGCAACACAGAGCCACCTACTGTGACACCACTAGCACAGCGGTCAACCCCAAAACATGAATTCAACATGATATGAGATGCTCACAAAATGAATTTCTGTGTGTGTGTGTGTGTGTGTGTGTGTGTGTGTGTGTGTGTGTGTGTGTGTGTGTGTGTGTGTGTGTGTGTGTGTGTGCGTGCGTGCCTTGAGGCCTGCATGAGCTATTGTGAGAAAAAAGTAATTACTCTCACTACAGTACATATTATTCTAGTCAGCAACAAAGCGCATATTTCCTCGTGAAATAGTGTGTAGTTTTTATCCATCCAATCAGCTAAAAACAAACAGTGCTGGTGGCCCGGGGCGGAACACGATAAACAATCTGCATCATGAAGCAGCTTGAAGTATTTGGAACAAACTCATCATTACATTCATTAAGGCCACATGCACTTTTACACCTTCTCATTCTTTAGAGTACGTGGCTGAGAACCAAACTACATTTAGACAATGACTGCGTCCTACTTTCCTCCAAGACAGCATCGCCACGTTGAGCCCATTAGAGATTCTGGACTATAGTTGTTCATTATAGGAACTTGGCTCGCACACGTGCACGACACACGCTCGCACGCACACACACACGCTCGCACGCACACACACGGGCATGTTTAATTAAAGGTATTTCATTTCACTGGCACAGACAAATCACTAGGGAGTGCAGAAAGGAAGGAAGGAATAGCTAGAAATGCTATATGGTTTTGGGATAAAGATAAAGAAAACTTTATTGTCCATTAAATGTATACATTAAATGGAAATGTGCCTTTCATTCGGCACACTGGCAGTCAGTATACAACAATAAAAACATCATTATATAAAATACACAATGCATTAGAAAGAATACTAAAAAAATGCATTCCCATAACGCAGCAATAGGGATAAAGCAAGAGAGGTGGTTTGGACATGTCAAAAGGAGGGACGAAGGGTACATTGGGAGGATCCTATTCAGTATTTTAGCTGTGACGTGAGCGCGAGCACGTGAGATACTTCTGGGTCCTACTTTTGTGTCCCCATATACGCTTTTGCGTCCCCATAGAGTTATACTGTGACGCTCCGTCGGACTAAATCTGAGACGAAAACAACCACGAAAGTCTCATTTTACCGCTTTCCTCGCAACAACAAAGCTGCGCTGCTCTCCCAAATCTGGCTGTGACAGGCCGTCTGCCCCACACGGAATATATATTTTATTTCATTGTGTCAACTAAATCCTCATTAATGCAAACTAGATTCAACATACTCAAGCCTGCAAACATTCTAAATATGCCCCCGAAATATTTTACTGAGCAAATGGACTGTTACCACCTTCAATAATAATGATAATAATAGTCTTTATTGTCTCCACATCATATTTTTTTTTGTCATGGAAACTTGTACAAAACATTAATAATTCTACTCGAGTTGGAAGCATTAAGACCCATTTTAACCCTCAATGGCTTCCTTTCTGAAAAATAACGTCATTGTAAAAAGATTCACGCGTTTAGATATTCTATTTACAATGAGATGCGGACGGGAGCTGGTGCCACTTGGACCCGGACGTAACGTAGCACTACAAAATGACGTCGGACTTAAATACTGAATAAGGATGGAACTGCTAGGGTAATGGATGTGTATGGATGCGGTGAGAGACGTGTGGCTACACTAAGTACTCTGACACGGGTACAACAATGGGTATTGCCAGAGCCGGACTTACCGTTGGGCTAGGGTGGGCTGCAGCCCCCGGGCTGCAATTTTAATTATAAAATTGTAAAGTATTGAAATCCAATTCAAGTGAAATGTGTGTATAGTTATTGTATTTAGTTATATTATGGATAAACCATTGAGAGCTTCTGCCTGCCTGCCTCTCTTTTTAAGGGCCTGGGTACCCCAAAATGAAAACCAAATAGCGCTTTACAATGGTTCATTCATTCGGAGGTGAAGCGGCGAACAGTCGACGCCAGCGTCCTCACTTCCCACATTCACACACAATGGTGGCGAGCTCACACCGACCGACTCATTGGAGGCAATGTAGGGTTCAGTGTCTTGCCCAAGGACACTTCGACATGTAGACAGGAGGAGCCGGGATTCGAACCGCCGACCCACGGATCATTGGACGACCTGCTCTACCTCCTGAGCCACAACGGCCCTTTTTGTGGGGGTACCTACCCTATAGGGGACACGGAGAGAACATGCAAACTACCTAGGGTATGGGCGCTGATGACACACCCCCAGCACTCACCCCACCCGGGACTTTCTTCGCCTTACTGTAATTGCGTAGCCAGACAATATCAGGGCAATTTCATTGCAAAGGCAGATTCGTCTGGCTAAGCGAGGCTAGGACTTTCTAGCTGTGAGGTGACAGCGCTACCGACTGCACCACCACTGTGCCCCACTGAGGTGACAGCGCTACCGACTGCCCCACTGTGCCCCACTGAGGTGACAGAGCTACCGACTGCACCACCACTGTGCCCCACTGTGCCCCACTGAGGTGACAGAGCTACCGACTGCACCACCACTGTGCCCCACTGTGCCCCACTGAGGTGACAGCGCTACCGACTGCACCACCACTGTGCCCCACTGTGCCCCACTGAGGTGACAGAGCTACCGACTGCACCACCACTGTGCCCCACTGTGCCCCACTGAGGTGACAGAGCTACCGACTGCCCCACTGTGCCCCACTGAGGTGACAGAGCTACCGACTGCACCACCACTGTGCCCCACTGTGCCCCACTGAGGTGACAGAGCTACCGACTGCACCACCACTGTGCCCCACTGTGCCCCACTGAGGTGACAGCGCTACCGACTGCACCACCACTGTGCCCCACTGAGGTGACAGAGCTACCGACTGCACCACCACTGTGCCCCACTGAGGTGACAGAGCTACCGACTGCACCACCACTGTGCCCCACTGAGGTGACAGAGCTACTGACTGCACTACTGTGCCCCACTGAGGTGACAGAGCTACCGACTGCACCACCACCGTGCCCCACTGAGGTGACAGCGCTACCGACTGCACCACCACTGTGCCCCACTGAGGTGACAGCGCTACCGACTGCACCACCACTGTGCCCCACTGAGGTGACAGAGCTACCGACTGCACCACCACTGTGCCCCACTGAGGTGACAGCGCTACCGACTGCACCACCACTGTGCCCCACTGAGGTGACAGAGCTACCGACTGCACCACCACTGTGCCCCACTGAGGTGACAGAGCTACTGACTGCACTACTGTGCCCCACTTTCCCTCCCCGCGCTTCTATTGAGACACTTAGATCACGTCAAAGATCATGTCTCACCTATAGGCACAGGATCTGACACACATTTAACCCATTTTGACCTGAGATCAGATTATAAAAATGTCTTCTACATCCTGACAGTTTTCTGAAAAAGCTGTTTCTATGTCAGTGGTTCTTCGATTTTTAAAAAATAGCAGACCTACAAGCTCGTAGCGCACCACTCGGTGAGCTTGTAGATCTGCTATTTTTCAATAGCTAAAGCATAACATAATGCTAACACCAAAAGGGGTTCCCGCCCCAAAATGGGTTAAAATGGTCAAGATTAAATTAATTTAGCTCAAAATATGTGCAAGAAACCACGTTCAAACCGGGGGTAGATAGGAAGGTTACATAGTGTGACTTTAAATCAATAAATACCTTTTTTTTCTGGGAAGATATTTACTATAGAAATCTCAGATTTTTATAGTTGTTTGGGAAACACTGTTTTATAAGCACCTCCCTCCCCACACAAAGCGCTCTGTCAGCAGTGTGTCAAAGTGAATCCAGTGAGCTTTGACAGGAGGACGACTATTGTAGCAAAGCACAGTCCTCCTCCTGTGGGAGTCAGTGCAGCAATTCTCAGCCGCCTGACGAGTGACACCTCGGCAGTCTTAGGAGAGTCACAGTTGGCTTTGGACTGTGCAGAGGTGACATTTGACAGGACACTCATTGTAGCCAAAAACATTGGTTCCAGAGACCCTGGACAATTAAGGGTTCCTTGAGAGGGGGCTCCAGGGGGTCCTAAAAGTATAATGTAGCATCACAGTTCAATACTGTAGTTCAATATTCACAGATCTACAAGCTTACAGCGTGTCACGCCGTGTCACGCTGCGTTCATATTAGATTTATTTATTTATTATATTTAATATCGAAAATGTTTGGAAATAAACGTTCTCTTCTGGGAGTCCCTCTGTTACAAAACATTTCAGATGGTGGTCTATGGCCAAATACATATCATTTTAGGGTTTGATATTTGTTATCTCCTCTGCGCGATCAACTCCCATACCCTATGTGGGGTTGGCGAAAGGGCCTTTCTGTGTGGAGTTTGCATGTTCTCTCCGTGTCCCCTAGGGTAGGTATACCCTCACAAAAAACATGCAGTAATCCTGGTCTCTATACTGCCTCCCTCTAGTCAGCCTGATGGAGGGGAAAGGAACTAATCCTTCCACGGGCTACGTCCTCCTGGTGAAAACTCCCCCCTGCCAGGTGATGAGAAGCAGCCTGCTCATGGTATCATGGTGAAAACTCCCCCCTGCCAGGTGATGAGAAGCAGCCTGCTCATGGTATCATGGTGAAAACTCCTCCCTGCCAGGTGATGAGAAGCGGCCTGCTCATGGTATCATGGTGAAAACTCCCCCCTGCCAGGTGATGAGAAGCAGCCTGCTCATGGTATCATGGTGAAAACTCCCCCCTGCCAGGTGATGAGAAGCGGCCTGCTCATGGTATCATGGTGAAAACTCCCCCCTGCCAGGTGATGAGAAGCGGCCTGCTCATGGTATCATGGTGAAAGCTCCCCCCTGCCAGGTGATGAGAAGCGGCCTGCTCATGGTATCATGGTGAAAACTCCCCCCTGCCAGGTGATGAGAAGCGGCCTGCTCATGGTATCATGGTGAAAACTCCCCCCTGCCAGGTGATGAGAAGCTGCCTGCTCATGGTATCATGGTGAAAACTCCCCCCTGCCAGGTGATGAGAAGCAGCCTGCTCATGGTATCATGGTGAAAACTCCCCCCCGCCAGGTGATGAGAAGCAGCCTGCTCATGCATTGAAGAAGCATAAGCTCAGATCGGGGCTCTCAGTCCCCAAGTTGGCAGAGGAAGAGTAGCGCCCAGGATTATTAGGCAATTGGCACCAGGTGAAAAAAAAGGGTTACCAAATTGTGGGCTAAAACAAAACAAATAAGCTACTGAGGCATTTGTAGAATTGTCGTCAGATTAGTCTGGTTTAGTGGCTGTTCATTCATTGTCTCCACTAGGCCGAAGGCATGGGGAGAGAGTATGTTTTGCACTCTGTATGTGTGTGTGTGTGTGTGTGTGTGTGTGTGTGTGTGTGTGTGTGTGTGTGTGTGTGTGTGTGTGTGTGTGTGTGTGTGTGTGTGTGTGTGTGTCTGTGTGTGTACAGCTAATCTCCGGCACCGTTTCCACATTCACTGATGAATTGAAAATGGTGGACCCCGTTGTAAACAAGTGTAATGCTTAATCATGGTGTCGTCGACAGTAACCTCTTTTAATAGTCTCGGTGCTTCACAAGGTTAATTAAAAGAGGATAGGAAGCGAAGACCGTACGGTGGACTCCATGTTTCTCCCTGGAAGGAAAGAAACATGCGCAATGGGCTATATGTAGCCAACACTTCTGCGTTCAGCTTCCTTGGTCTCAATTGCATGTTTCTTTCCTTCCAGGGAGCAACATGGAGTCCACCGTACGGTCTTCGCTTCCTATCCTCTTTTAATTAACCTTGGTGCTTCAAAACGCCACTGAGCAAAAGTGATGGAGACTGCACCACTAAAGTGATGGAGACTGCACCACTAAAGTGATGGAGACTGCACCACTAAAGTGATGGAGACTGCGCCACTAAAGTGATGGAGACTGCACCACTAAAGTGATGGAGACTGCACCACTAAAGTGATGGAGACTGCGCCACTAAAGTGATGGAGACTGCGCCACTAAAGTGATGGAGACTGCACCACTAAAGTGATGGAGACTGCACCACTAAAGTGATGGAGACTGCACCACTAAAGTGATGGAGACTGGAGAAACAACAGACAGTACATGACTGCCCCCATGTGGTAGCCTGATTTATAGCATATACAAACATACAATCTCAACTGAGTGTCTCCTATTTTTCTCAACTATGTTCTACATTCCAGTTGAATAAATTGCATAATGAGGCTTTAACCATTGCTTTTATGAAATATCCAAGACCATTCGTGTTTATGGAAGGTGCTTCTGCAACATGCATTCTATAGTTTGACCAATTATTGGTAAATGCTGCATTTATATAGCGCCTTTATCCAAGGCGCTTTACATAGACTGTGCATTACATTCACCCATTCACACACACATTCATACACCGATGGCGGCAGAAACCATGCAAGGCACCAACCAGCACATCGGGAGCAATTAGGGGTTCAGCGTCTTGCTCAAGGACACTTCGACAATAACTCCTGGGGAGCCCGGGTTCGAACTGGCAACCTTGCGGTTACCATTCGGCCTATACCCCTGAGCCACCGCTGATGTGTGATGTTTAACTGAACCTTTTTTATTTATTTTATTTTTAATTTTTATCCAACGATTTTGTAACCCATTATTCACCCCTGGGTCAATTATCTAATGTGATCCTGGGCTCTACACATCCCCCGCCAACCTGGGGAGAACAACGGACTTGAACTCATGCTTCGTTCATGCCTGAGTGTCCAAGTCGCTCCTTTACACCTGACAGGGGGGAGTTTCCCTGGTTGGACGTAGCGCGTGGAAGGAACACGTTATTCCAACCAGGTCCTTTCCCCTCCATCAGGCTGGTCAGGGGGAGGCAGTTTAGTGACCAGGATTACTGCATGTTTTTTGTGAGGGTACCTACCCTAGGGGACACGGGGAGAACATGCAAACTCCACACAGAAAGGCCCTTTCGCCAACCCCGCCTCGGGTATGGGCACTGTTGAGAGGACACGCCGCCATCGCCCACAGCGTCCCCAGCGGGAATCGAACTCAGGACCTTCTAGCTGTGACAGCACTACCGACTGTGCCACTGAACCTTTTTTTGAGTGGTGTAAACCACTCCTACAACTGGCTTGTGTGCAGAAAAAATGAGCATGGTTGCTATGTTCAAAATAATTTCTGACGTAATTAAATCACACCCGGGTGAACTGGATGACCGTAGCAACCATGCTCATTTTTTCTGCACAAAAAAAGCCAGTTGTGAAATCACATCCGGGTGTGATTTCATTACGTCAGACATTACGTCAGACCACAGCTGATCATGCTATATAAAACCTTACACCACTCAGTTCACACGGGTGTGATTTTTTGAATATAAAATCCAGCATCCAGATGTACAAGCTCACAACGTGTCACACAATGCGGCACGTTGTGAGCTTGTAGTTCGGCCATTTTTATGTTTTATTAAGTAGCCCGCCCAATTGGTCAGCTGACTGCCACATCAGCGAATGACGTGTGGGACTTGCACACACTTATACACCCACACAGAAATTCAGCATGTTAACCCCTTGAGTATAGAATGCGCCTTTGAGCACGGCATGACTTCCCTCGAGTGTGACTGACTGAACTAACACCGCAAGCTACGTGTCATACATTTTGTAGTCATCCCTTTTAAATAGGTTGTTCAAATAAATAATTCCATTTCTAACCTGATGACCCTTCATATCTATCCTTCATGCATGAGTGTCCAGGTTGCTCCTTTACACCCGCCAGGGGGAGTTTCCCTGGTTGGCCTTGTTCAAATAAATAATTCCATTTCTAACCTGATCACCCTTCCTTGTAGTTTTAAGTCATTAAAGTATTCTGCCTTGAGCCTAAATAAATTATTAAATTGTTGTACTGGAAACACGTCTCTGCTCCCTTTATGTAAAGCTGTTGGGTATTCAAGTCATGTATAATATTATGTATTCTCATATATTCTCTGGGTGAAACTCCCAGGGTGGCGTAGTCTGGTGTTCTGTGTCCGGGCCTTAGTGCCCTGGTGCCTCGATCATGGTCACATAAATAATAACTTGAAAGATTGTATTGAATTAAAAAATCTAAGGTTTGACTTGTGGATATCTTGTGATATACTACCCATTTAGGCCTGACAGTTTTCTGAAAAAGCTATGTTTCTATGTCAGTCATTCTTCGATTTTTCAAAAATAGCAGATCTACAAGCTCGTAGCTTGTAGATCTGCTATTTTTCAATAGCTAAAGCATAACATAATGCTAACACCAAAAGGGGTTCCCGCCCTAAAAGATTGTATTGAATTAAAAAATCTAAGGTTTGACTTGTGGATATCTTGTGATACTTTAAGGTTTATTTAGCACGTTTATGGTTGTTAGTTTTGGTCCAAACACATTATAGTGCTGCCTGGATAACTGTCTAAATACCTTAGGATCCCACAGATTTCCCTCCTGAGGCTGAATCACCACAGAACAGATTGATCCGTTTCGGTTTAATTATATGATCTAATTGTTACGAAGTAGTGATCAATAGTGTGTATGTCAATAACTGGACTAGTATCAGAAGCGCTCTAGTGTTCAGAGCCAGTGATCAATGACACAGACAACAATGAATTGAATTTGTTATGTGGCCACTTATTATTGTGAAATATGGACATAGGACAATATTGACAACTGCAATATTATGAAAAATAAGCTAAAATAAAAGCCGGCAAAATATGAAACCCTTATAGTTCCCAAGGTTTTTGGTTTGTTCTCGTTGGGGCCCTTTTATCTGAATTGACAGTGTTCTGATTGGTCCTACCACACAATCCGTGAGCGAGGGGAAATCAGCATCAGTGTCCAGATTGGGATCTGTAGCTCGCCACCCAGTATATGATCTGTAGCTCGCCACCCAGTATATGATCTGTAGCTCGCCACCCAGTATATGATCTGTAGCTCGCCACCCAGTATATGATCTGTAGCTCGCCACCCAGTATATGATCTGTAGCTCGCCACCCAGTATATGATCTGTAGCTCGCCACCCAGTATATGATCTGTAGCTCGCCACCCAGTATATGATCTGTAGCTCGCCACCCAGTATATGATCTGTAGCTCGCCACCCAGTATATGATCTGTAGCTCGCCACCCAGTATATGATCTGTAGCTCGCCACCCAGTATATGATCTGTAGCTCGCCACCCAGTAGATGCACTGGGACTCTATATCTGGGGAATCGTTGTTGGGAACGGAAGCGCCACGTGAGATGCTCCAGGGCAGGGGTGGGCAACTGGCGGCCCGGGGGCCACATGCGGCCCCCACCTTCACTTAATGCGGCCCTCAGGTTAATGTCAGAATTCTGATATAATATTGGTTTCAGCTGATTACAATTCCACAACATGCAAACATGACCCGCTTTAATTACTTCAGTCTAAATTAGTAGCTCAATGCTTCAACACAAGTATAATTAAAGGCATTTGAAATGAAAAATATTAATTTTCAGGATTCTGATTAAAAAAAAAAATCAAGATTTCAATTCGAATATAGCAAAAATAGCCGATCTACAAGCTCAAAACGCGTCGCAGCTTTTGAGCTTGTAGATCGGCTATTTTTGCGACGACCGTAATATATGGCCCTATAGGGAGTGAGTGTTGAAATATAGTGGCCCTCTCCATTGTCAAAGTTTCCCACCGCTGCTCCAGGGGATGAAGATGGGAATCTGAATCACCCAATCTATTAAAACGCACATTCCTTGTAGTGGTACGCACATTCCTTGTAATGGTACGCACATTCCTTGTAGTGGTACGCACATTCCTTGTAGTGGTACGCACATTCCTTGTAGTGGTACGCACATTCCTTGTAGTGGTACGCACATTCCTTGTAATGGTACGCACATTCCTTGTAGTGGTACGCACATTCCTTGTAGTGGTACGCACATTCCTTGTAGTGGTACGCACATTCCTTGTGATGAGGGAGGTGGTGCAGCGGGAGGTGGTGCAGCGGGAGGTGGTGCAGAGGGAGGTGGTGCAGCGGGAGGTGGTGCAGCGGGAGGGGTTGCACACGTACTTTAAAACAGTTGTCATGTTGCACACGTACTTTAAAACAGTTGTCATGTTGCACACGTACTTTAACACAGTTGTCATGTTGCACACGCACTTTATAACAGTTGTCATGTTGCACACGTACTTTAAAACAGTTGTCATGTTGCACACGTACTTTAAAACAGTTGTCATGTTGCACACGTACTTTAAAACAGTTGTCATGTTGCACACGTACTTTAAAACAGTTGTCATGTTGCACACGTACTTTAAAACAGTTGTCATGTTGCACACGTACTTTAAAACAGTTGTCATGTTGCACACGTACTTTAACACAGTTGTCATGTTGCACACGTACTTTAAAACAGTTGTCATGTTGCACACGTACTTTAAAACAGTTGTCATGTTGCACACGTACTTTAAAACAGTTGTCATGTTGCACACGTACTTTAAAACAGTTGTCATGTTGCACACGTACTTTAAAACAGTTGTCATGTTGCACACGTACTTTAACACAGTTGTCATGTTGCACACGTACTTTAAAACAGTAGTCATGTTGCACACGTACTTTAAAACAGTAGTCATGTTGCACACGTACTTTAAAACAGTTGTCATGTTGCACACGTACTTTAAAACAGTTGTCATGTTGCACACGTACTTTAAAACAGTTGTCATGTTGCACACGTACTTTAAAACAGTTGTCATGTTGCACACGTACTTTAAAACAGTTGTCATGTTGCACACGTACTTTAAAACAGTTGTCATGTTGCACACGTACTTTAACACAGTTGTCATGTTGCACATGTACGTTAACACAGTTGTCATGTTGCACACGTACTTTAAAACAGTTGTCATGTTGCACACGTACTTTAAAACAGTTGTCATGTTGCACACGTACTTTAAAACAGTTGTCATGTTGCACACGTACTTTAAAACAGTTGTCATGTTGCACACGTGCCTATAATTGCCCTTATTTGCGGCGCCCTCGTTGAATAAACAATGTATTTCAAACTCCAGCTTGTCCCTCTCCAGGCTGCACGAACAGCTCGGTTTCTGCCCCTTCAATGTCGTAACTCTGACTCTGTCTTATACCCAAGGAAGCTCTGAGATAGCCTGGCTAATAAGCCAGACTCAAATCACACTGTCGTGTGGTATTTGAGTCTGGAGATGCTGTGTATGGATCTTGTTTCCCGGGGGGGCGGGTTCAAACATTTTCTCTTTGACGCAATTGGTCAGAGCTACTGTCAGTCAAAGGTCTCAAGCATTGAACGCCAATGTACCAAAGCCCGCCCATATTGCATACCATGTCCCGATTGGCCACACCAGTTCTCTGGTGTAGGAAATGGGCGTACAATTGAGCCTCTCCAGACCGTAATCCGTCAGCAGGCAATTTTTTTTTTGCCAACGGCTGATTCGGTCTAGCTTATTAGCCAGGCTAGCTCTGAGAAGGAAGGGAAGTGGTCACGTGACTGGGCTGCGCCATGACACTTTCAAGGGAGCCAAACTCACACCGGAAGTGCAATGAATACATGGCAGTGAATGGAGCCAGCTGGACCAGCTCATAACAAACATTATTTATGAACAATTGAGACCTTTTGTAAAGTTATCTGTAGCAAGTGGCGCAATGGATGACTAATTAAAGGTTGGTATATGGTAAAGGAATTGACTGCGCATAAACCAGAGTACCAGGTTCGGAAGGAGCTCAATGTGTGAGTGAAAACCAGAGAAATAAGGAGGCAGAAACTGGAGTTAAAGGTTAACGGAAATATTATTAGACTCAAAAAACAGAACTTAAACAACTTTGAACATTTATAGAAAATAAAAAATACAAAATGGGGGCCCCTTTAAAGGTGGTGACTTTGAGAGTCCATGTTGAGTTCCTATGTTTCTAGGAGGTGGGAATTCAGTCTCTCTCCAGTGTGGAGAACAGGGTTACCACATTTGTGGAGGGAAGGGGGGGGGACACAAAAACCTGACCTGCAAGGCCAGGTGTCTAAATCAGTATTTTGTTCAAAAATCATCGTTGTACAACTTTAAATCAAAAACTATTAATGAATAGAGTTCGATGTGATCATTTTTCTAGTAACAGTTTATATATCATTACATGCATGCTTTCTTAGAAAATAAAATTCAAGGTATTTTATAATATCAATATTAATTATTAAACCAAAAGTTCAAACATAAATCAAATACTTTCAATATAAACTCAAACAGTTAACCAGTTGATCCAAGTTAACATGACACCAAGCCTATATAACTCACCGAAGAGTAACCAAGGATTGTCACAGTAGTGAAGAGGAACCTGCTGCTGCCATGCCAAACATTTCGGCCATCTTGAATGAGGTGGGAGTGGGGAGTGTAGGAACTGATGTCACCTTTATACTGCCTTGATTGACAGTTGACATGGGTTGCCATTTTCGGGTTGCCATGTTGGCTGGGTTACAGAAGCACTTGAAGCACACAAACCAACGTCGAACTGGTAAACAACATAAAAATACACAGATGCTTAGAACAACATCGCATAAACATAATACAGCACATAATCATGAATGAAATAAAGAAAATACAATCCAAAACATCCAAATAGTATTCAACATACCTTACTGGCTGCTCTACAAGCATGAGGGAATGAGAAGATCACTAGTGCCCATGCCATGGCCATGAACACAGCGACACATAACGTGAACTTCTGCATCACACTGTCAAATGACAGGTGTGCAACCATGTCTACCCGTCTACCTGACACCAGACGGCTCTGGATTAAGAGCGTCTGCTAAATGCCTAAATTGTAAATTGTAAATTGTAATAAAGTGTTCCGCATTAGCCAAAACAATGGCACTTCCGGTCTGACTTGGACATGCATTAAATAAGCAAACATGAGCAGTAAATAACTTAAATTAAATACAAAAGAAATAATTATGAATAATTGCAGCAGTTACAAGATACCATACCTCTATAAAAATGACACAGTGTACACATCGAATAACAACACAGCAGACAATAATGTGTTACATGTCTTCTGTTATTTTCTAGAAGTGATTACTTTACAAAAGGTCTCAATTGTTCATAAATAATGTTTGTTCATGAGCTGGTCACTGAGCTCTCATTGACTCCAGTGCATTCTGCCAAACTTCCGGGTAGTTTGGCTCCCATGAAAGTGTCCATGAAAGTGTCATGGCGCAGCCCAGTCACGTGACCACTTCACATCCTTCTCAGAGCTTCCTTGGTCTTATACTCCTCTTATCCTAGCTCCCTTGACACCGGTGGTGTAATAGAGAGACTAGAGTTAGAGTAGACAGCAGTGAGTAAGTAGCTAGGGGCTATTAGTTCCAACAACAGCAAGCTGACTCACTGGGCTTAAGGATATTGATGCAACTGGTCAACAGTCAACAACAGTGACCAGCAGCGTTACACAAAAACAACACAACACAACACAGGACAGCCTTTCTACCAAGATGCGTTGGTTCCAGGGCTCCATCCCGGCTGCCATTGCCTCCGCCAAACAACAGACCTTCATCTTCGTCGTTGTTATAACAGGTATATATATATATCTCTATCTATCTAGTATCTATCTGTGTAGGTTAGCTATTAGCTAGCTAGATGATTATTATAACTGCTGTGTCAAGTAGCTGGGTAGTAGCCAGCTAGCCATATTAGCTACCCCGGTTGAGACGTCATTGTAACACAATAGACATAAGGGGAACATTATTCCACCTCTCAGGTAAACCATACAAATACATGTTTTTAATCAATTATTATGGGCTTTTAGAATTGGTGTAGTTGTCTGTCGTGTATTGTAAACACGGAAGTGTGTGTGTGCGTCTATATATATGCTGCTGTCAAAGCTAACGTACGTTAGCCAACGTGTTATTATGTGGACGTTACACGTACACTGTGGTCACCTATTGAATAATATGTGTGTGTGATAGGCTACCTGATGGTGAAATCCCCGTGGAGAAAGGTGTGATGACTGAGAGCATGATTTTAGGCTATAGTTTATGTGTCAGTTGTTGTGGGTACAGTCTAAAATGGTGACATGTTTTCCCAATTCAGTTTACAAACCTTCGGAATGAAACCGTACACGAATACACTTGTAGTGATACTGTATTAATGTAGCACGAGAGCCCATTCTGTACAAACATTGATGTTGATGTCAGTTCGTTATTTATTAGCTCTTGGGTTAAAAACGACGTTCCCCTGCTGCGAAAATGCAAAACTGCGACCTCTGGAGGCGATGCATTTGACAGGACACCAATTTCTCTGCTGGTGTCCTATTTTCAGTGTAGTCTGTCAAACCGTTGATCTGATCATTACAATTATAAAAAACATGTCGTCACCCTAACTGTGGAGATGATCACCACATCATGATCAAATTGTGGAGGCAGTGGGGCATACATGATGACTATTAATGACTCATCACTACACAATTCTCACTCTGAAGGTGATGATGAGCAGTCTGCACAGCTCATGTCCAGCTGGGAGGATGACACAGTCCAGGAAGCTGCACAGAATTGTGTGGCGATCAAAGTGGACGCCAAGAGGTAATGTGTAATACAGGGAGGGGTCTTCAACGTTTTTTCAAGCCAATTACCCCTTAGCTGAGGGAGAGATGAAACTGACCCCCCGACTACATACTAGCGCGCGCTAAGAGCTTGTAGGTCTGCTATTTTTGAATTTTTTAAAAAATTCTTTCAGAGCGAACGTTTTTTTTTATTTCGACGTCAGGCCTAAATGGGTTAAGTGGTACTGAATTTGCAGCTCAACAAAAGCCAATTCATCCTAGTAGTGAATTAAGCAATATTACACGAGAGGGTGTGGGTTAACGTGATTATTGCCACGACAGGGATGCGGTGAGGAACGAGACAAAGTCGAGTTCCGCAAGCATCACTGAAGTGGCAATAATCACGTTAACCCACACCCTCGAGTGTAATATTGCAATTATACAACAGTTACCCTTAAAACTAAGAAAATCGCTGAAAGAATATATTTTTTTAATGACAGATGTAGTCACTACGACCACAAATGTCCCAAGAAACTAGCTAGCCTAGCCACCGAGTTTGCTAGCGCTCTGGGAGAACAGAGCAGCTGAATTCTTTGTTTTGATAAGGTGGTGAATGGTGCTGGTTTAACCCACGGCTAGAAGGCTTTTTCAACCAATCAGATTGCTTCCTCGAAACGACCTGTGGTATAATGACAATTTCACTATGAATTTAAATCTCTGCGATACTATTATTGTGAGTGTTCTTTTTTTTTAAATCAGTATAAGCAATAACTATTTTCGTCCCATCCCTAGTGTCAACTTCTGCTTCTTATTTATCAGCCTTTTATGTAAAAGATTTAAATCTTACTGGTGATACGTTTTGGGATAGGTATTTGTTCTAGCTTCTGGGACAATTATATAGGCATACCATGGGAAGATCGACACTTTAAATTGCATCGCATGGGTTTTAATCTTTGACAGTAACTTTGGATGTGTGCATTAAGATATGTATTGACCTTGTGATGTTCTTGTGTTTCCTCACAGTGATACCTGTGTGCAGTTCTCCCAGATCTGTATCCTTTTCCATGAACTCCATGCTGTACAGTTTGTAATGTTATTATGTATGTGATGATGATGATGGCTCCAGAATATGCTGTGAAGATTTATGACCAAATAAAATACAAATGTCTCAAGGATATCAAAATCCGGACTGATCTCCTGTTGGATGACATTGAATGGCGACAAAGTGCTCATGTTGATCCTCCTTATTAACTACTCCTTGGAACGTAGGTAGGGCTCGCACGTGTTCACGTCTATAGCCCGCCATTCGAACACAGTTCTCCTGCGTGGAAAGCGAACATCTTAACCACTAGCCTTTAGGGGAATTCCCCCCTTGGCCGTGAGCGGATACTATAGGCTTTTTGGTCATCAGGCAGAGGCTATAGAGCACCGAAGTCTGATTCAGTAGAGGGCACCAACACACAGGTTCATGTATTTTTTTATTTGCAGTGAAATCTCCATAGGGCGATTTTAGGTCGCTTCATATAAGAACTGTGTTTGAAAAATAAACCATCCAGCCCGGCCTTTCTGTCAGGGGAGTGGCTGTGCGTCGTTAATGATGTCCATTCATATTTGATACAGCCAGTTTCTGGAGAAAATGGAATTAATGTGGCCGCAAAAGCCTTGAAACTACATATGAAGGCAATGTCGCTGCTAATATACGTCATGCCCAGCTGTCAACACATTGCGTTCCTGAGATTCCTCGTTGACGTAAGCTCAGCTGGTGGTGACTCGACTAGTACTAACCACGAAACAAAAATAAAAATAAACGTAATTAACATTCAGTTTCTGTTGTGCGACGGGCAGATGCAGAGAGGAAATGTAGTCTCTGGGTTGTTTGACTCGTTTCTAACGCTTATTTTGTTACTCTTTGGGTATATTTGTACATTTCCACCTTCAGTCGATGCTTCATATCCATATGAGTGAAAAGGCCGGGGTGATCGGTTTATTTTTCAAACACAGTTCTTATATGAGGCGATCTAAAATCCCCCTATGGAGATTACAATGCAAATAAAAAGTACATGAACCTGTGGACGCCCTCTACTGACAGAACCTGTGGACGCCCTCTACTGACAGTGACGTCAGGACTTCGGTGCTCTATGAACGAACCACAACAATTGCTACACATGGGCTGCAGCAAAATGTTACTTTTTCAAACTCTAATGTGAAAATGTATGTGTAAATGTGAGTTTGTTGTGCCTTAACTCCCCGCTGTGTGAAGACCCGGTTGTCTGCATACCGTCCTGCTTTTTCATCGGAGAGAATGGAATTCCCCTTGAGGTCATTGCTGGCAGCGTGTCTGCAGAGGAACTCACAATCAGACTGGACAAAGTCAAACAGGTAGGGAGGGGGGTGGGAATAGGGCTGCAACTAGGCAAACAGGTAGGGAGGGGGGTGGGAATAGGGCTGCAACTAGGCAAACAGGTAGGGAGGGGGGTGGGAATAGGGCTGTCAAACAGGTAGGGAGGGGGGTGGGAATAGGGCTGCAACTAGGCAAACAGGTAGGGAGGGGGGTGGGAATAGGGCTGCAACTAGGCAAACAGGTAGGGAGGGGGGTGGGAATAGGGCTGTCAAACAGGTAGGGAGGGGGGTGGGAATAGGGCTGGCAAACAGGTAGGGAGGGGGGTGGGAATAGGGCTGCAACTATCAATTATTTTCTTGATTATTTTATCAATGTCTTTTTCAATTAATCAAATCAAATCTTTTTATTTTTAAAATATATTTTTATTTGAGTAACGATAACACTACTGCTGAATGAGACCACCTTGTTTTGTGCCCCCCAGAAGAGAAGATTTGTGTTAACACTTTCAAGATGTAATTATTTTTCCTCAAAAATAGCAGATGTACAAACTCGCAGCATGGCACGAAGTGACGCGTCATGAGCTTGTACATCTGCTGTTTTTGAATAGCCCAACTCGAATATCTAAAATGACCACGAATGCTTTCCCGGTTTTGATGGATTAACCCATTTTGGGCGGGAACCCCTTTTGGTGTTAGCATTATGTTATGCTTTAGCTATTGAAAAATAGCAGATCTACAAGCTCATAGCACGCCACCGAGTGGCGCGCTACGAGCTTGTAGGTCTGCTATTTTTGAAAAATCAAAGAACAACTGACATATAAACATAGCTTTTTCAGAAAACTTTCAGGATGTAGAAGACATTTTTAGAATCTGATCTCAGGTCAAAATGGGTTAAGACGTCTTAAATTGTTCTGCGACGCATCATCCGCTCCTGTTACGTTGTTACTCTCTTTCACACTATTCCTGTTCTCTTGTCTTGACAGATGCACTCTCTGCAGATGCAGGGAGTGGGATCAGAGTTAGCAGAGCCAGAGGTTCCGATGGAGGCCAGTCCGTCTGTCGGTGAACCCACAGAACCAGCCCTGGCCCCAGCTCCAACAGAACCAGCCCTGGCCCCAGCTCCAACAGAGCCAGCCCTGGCGCCAGCTCCAACAGAACCCATCTCTGCTCCTATGGAGGTCGCCACCGAGGAACCAGCGGAACACGCACAACCTGCTTCAACTCCAGCCACACCAAAAGGTCAGTCACTCGAGAAAAGCCATTGAAAGGATTTGATCGAATCTGATTCCATTATTATCGATTGATTCTGCATATCGTCCAATCCTTGTCATTTACTTTTTGATAAATTGTTGAGTGGAAAAAGAGATGCATACTAAACAGTTTTAATGGCATTAGTGTTATGTCTTAAAGCTAGACTTTCCTCTTCTACCCCGGGTTTTCTGCGACGGTGCTGAAATTCTTTACAATTGAGCTAAATAGAGCCTGCCTGCTTGATCATGGAATAAATGTAATCAATTTGTGTTGGATCATGTGTCTATGTATCATGACCTTTCACACTGTAAGAGCCATGAATTGGTTTGGTTATGTTGATTATACATTGGTCAATGAAATGAGTAGGCTGTCACTGGTGTTGATGTGGATGATTGACGGGCATAGGGGCGGACCCAAGGTTACCTTTAACATCACCTGTTCACCTGCTGTGAACACAGAGAGAGAGAGAGAGGGGGTGTGTGGGACGCCATACTTTTTGTTGACCGCTTTATTTTACTTTATTTCATTTACTTTGTAGCTGTGGTCATTTTTGCTTTACGTTTGAGCACCGTTATGAGTTATTTACATTGCTTTAATAAAACCCTTAAAATGCATCATTTGGATCCAGCAAATTCCTTTTGTTTGCGGCGGAGCACGTCTGACAACATGGCCCATCCCATCGCCTCTCAGCGACTTTAAGTTTATTTCTCATGTCGCTATTACACACACAATCTAAATGTTATTAGTGTGGTTGCCTATGGCAGCTGTGGCATGTACAGGCCTAGCCGCAATTTGCAGATCTTTTTATAATGGGATGAATCTAGAGTTGCAATACCCTCCATTGACTCCCCACTCATCCAATTTGGTTTGCGATCTGCTGGTCTTAAACGACGTTAAACTCACCAACATTGCAGCTGTAGTCCAAGCTTGAATTATCCTCTTTCAATCTGCCGAGCTTGTTTTTCATAAAAATCCACCGTAGACATGTTATGAGCTACTTTCTGTCAAGAAGTTCTGTGCAGGTGATTCTTTTTCTAAGTGCTGGAGTTTGGAAGCACTCGTCGTATGTCACTGAACGGCCCTGCGTACCACCTGTTTCGAATTTGCACATAATGCAGGAGGCAGCAGCGCGACCCGTTAACAAAAACGAGTGCTTCCAAACTGCAACACTTAGAAAAAGAATCACCTGCAGAGGATGTCTTGACAGAAAGTAGCTCATAACATGTCTATGGTGGATTTTTATCAAGCTCGGCAGATTGAAAGAGGATAATTCAAGCTTGGACTACATCTGCAATGTTGGTGAGTTTAACGTTGTTTAAGACAAGCAGATCGCAAACCAAATTGGATGAGTGGGGAGTCAATGGAGGGTATTGCAACTCTAGATTCATCCCATTATAAAAAAATCTAGTGTTGCAAATTGCGGCTAGTACAGGCCAGGGTGTTCGGTTTGGTCATTTTATCTTTTGTAATGAAAGTCTGTCTGTGGCACGTTCCAGCACCTTCTCTCGCTGTGTGTTAAACATTTCTGAAGATGCAGTTTAGAACGGAGACGGCTCGTTTAGGAAACATCATTGTGAATTATTAGAGGCAGAGCTACTCTGTGTGTGTGGGAGAGGTAAAGGTAACCTTTCGTATTAAACATCTGGCAGTGTGAACAATAAATCAATTCTTATTTCCTTGTCAGCCATTCCTGCCGACAGGCTTTACTGAAGCCCGTGGCTACATTACACTGTAATGTCGTCCTGTAATGATTACAGGACGACAGGATGTTTAAATATGTCACGGCACACAGGACAGGCAAAACTCCTGGAAAGCCATTTTAGTCTCAGAGTGAAGCTACAAACACTCAAGACAGAAAGATCAGCCATGTGTTAACACTTCCTCCTCTAGAATGTTCCCTGAAGGTTACTTTCACTTTGAATCTTTGTTCTTTTTAAGTTCTCCCAGTTCTATTTTAGTTTTAGTCATAGTCTCTTGATTGTGTGTGTGTGTGTGTGTGTGTGTGTGTGTGTGTGTGTGTGTGTGTGTGTGTGTGTGTGTGTGTGTGTGTGTGTGTGTGTGTGTGTGTGTGTGTGTGTGTGTGTGCGTGTGCGCGTGCGTGCACATACGGAGAGAGACAGAGTTATTTAATGAAGTGTGTGATGCCTAGTCGGCGACCAATCGTTAAGTGAAAGCCACAACGATATAATGACAGACGATTAAAAAAAAAAAGACTCCTGCACTGTGAAATACATAACGATCTGATTAGATGACTCGCCGACAACTTTAAAACTCCTCCAGTGTGTAGGGGGCCATTAGTCGACGAAATCAACACTGCAGTCTATGCTGCGTTCCTGTTTCTTTGTCACAGTGACGTCACTGCAGGTGTGCGCGCCGCGCGTTTCGAGCTTGTGGATCTGCTACTTTAGTATGACTGTGACGCTGTTGTATGATCAAGTAGGGAGATTCACAGACAATTTGGTACCGGGTCTAAATAATCACTGGGGAACATAGAAATGTGTAAATTATGTTTCTCTCATCCAGTTTCTTATTTAAACCTAACCTAAGGTTTTCAGAAAACCTTAGGTTAGGTTTTAGGAAGCGTTTTTAGAATCGGCCTCAGGTCTAAATGGGTTAAGAAGAAGGACTTGGTAAACCCAGCAAAGTGTTTCTAATCTTTGGTTTGTTGTATATTATTCAAATAGCTCTGTTTTGAAACAACATAATGCAGGGATTCTAAAATAAAAGGTTCTATTCTCTGTCTGCAGAACCCTTGACCAGGTCAGTGGATGAAGGTAGCAGTTCTGGAGCGGCAGCGCCCCCTGGTGATGACCAGAGCGCGGTGGACAGGTAGGAACACACGCACGCATACACGCACCAGTAGGCAGAAAGCTCAATTATCATTTGGCCAGGGGACATGACACTCTTATTGGATGATAACCCACAGAGCCTAGTCCTTCCACGCGCCAGAATGGTACCTCCCAGTCCCGGCAGAGTAGTTCAGGAGGAACGGATTGTGTGGCCCTGGTTTTTCCCAAATGGGACTGATCGAGGGTCGCTACTGGGACGTAAGTCGGGACTTGATCACCCCGGCTGAGTCACCTGAGTGAGGGGTATGATGTTGGGAGACCCGAAACCCTGATGACCTTGGGATACATCACTGAGGATATGTCCCAGGCGCATCCATGCGATGTATTTTTGTTTTTTTAGATTCTATTCCTCTATTGTCCAATTTATCCTAATTCAACATTTTTCTTTTGTTTTACTTTGTGTATCTGACGAGGTCAAAGACTCTTGAGATTTTCACACTTAATAAGTTATGGACCCACATTGTCTATAGAGGGTATGCGCGTGACATCATCATCATACCCGGAAGCTATGCGGGAACGCCTACTGAGTGGCAAAAAACTACTTTTCTGGCCTTGATAGCCCATACTGTACATCCAAACAGAAAAGTCAATCTGATTGCATTAAATGATGTTAAACAACATTAAATTCACTTTGCCACTCGATTTGCCACTCGATTTCCCATTCACTTTATGCATGCGCATACCCTCTATAGAGCGTCGCAGTCCCGCCCCCTACCATGGACCAGGAAATGAATCCCAATGCATTTTTCCCATAGACATTTCTTAAAGTATTTATTTAAATACTGTTACGCCGCGGACAAAGCCAACTCGAGTCGTGACAACTCATGACAACACAAACAATATTTTGGACCAAACAAATAATTACAAAGAAGAAAAACAACAAAAAAAGTGTTGTAACCTGCCGTTTTTTTTCTTCTTTCTAATTATTTGTTCGGCCCACAAAATGGTGTTTGTTGTCATGATTTGTCACGACTCGAGTTGGCTTTGTCCGCGGCGTAAACGTCTTTAAATAAATACTTTCTGAAATGTCTCTGAGGAAAATGAACGGAGAATCATTTCCTGGTCCATGTTAGGGGGCGGGACTGCGACGCTCTAGACCAGTGGTTCCCAAACCTTTCCGTGTCAAGGACCCCCAAATCAACATTTATTAGGCCACGGACCCCCCATTTGAAAACATATGCCAGTGACCCCGATAAGGGAGGATTTTTACGGCTCTAGCAGTGATTCCGAAACACATTCATTTCATGGACCCCCAGTTTCACACGCATTATGCTACAGACCCTCGATTTAATGGCATTTCTATCTCTGGTACCCCAATTTATATTGAAAAACCACTGTTAATTTAACTCTGAGAGTGTACAAATGGAACTAACGGGTCCATTTGTTTCCATTTGTACACTCTCAGAGTTACAGACCCATAAGGTTCCTTATATCTCTGAGCTAGGTACCCCCTGGAGCTCCCTCAAGTACCCCTAGGGGTCCCCGGACCCCACTTTGGGAACCACTACTCTATACCGCTGTTCAGGTTAACATTTGTCATGGAACAAGTCAATTTACAATTTAGGCATAATAGCAGACGCTCTTAATCCAGAGCGATTTACAGTAATCAAGGTAAACACAAGGTAATAATACATCAAATGCAGAGAAAATGGTAATCTACAGTAGGAATATAGGTAGACTACGAACCTATCATCAGTCACATGACACAAAGGGCATTAAGCAACTAGTCGACTAGTAAATCCACTAGTCGACCTTGTTGGTACTAGTTCACTAGTTGATAAGAAAAAAAAAGATTATAGTTATAGTCACCATGTACACAGTTTATCAATGTACAAATATGTATTTAAAAAAAAAAAAAGTTTATTTTTTTAATTTCTTTTATTTTTTTACATAATAGGTAGTTAAACAACTAGTCGACTAGGCAACTAGTCAGCTAGTAAAAATGACTAGAAGTGAATGCCCTATGACACATTGTCTCTACCACTGTCCAGGTTAACGCAGCAACTGGAGGACAGACGAGTTCAGAAGAAGAAAGAAGAGGAAGAGGTGAGTATTTTCCACTGCCTAGTAGAAAAACAAACTTAAAAAAAATATATATATAAATTATTAAATGTCAGTAATTATTTTAATTTATTGTCATATCTGCCCTGTGTCATTTTTGAGTGGTGCAAACCACTCCAACTATGTATGTGTGTACCTGTACGTGTGTGTACCTGTACGTGGGACCCCAAAAAAGCATGGTTACTATGGTCACTGACATTACGTCAGACCACAGCTGATCAGGCTATATAAGACCTTGCACCACTCAGTTCACACGGGTGTGATTTTTTTATTACGAAGCCTAAAAGGCCAAACGGAAATTAAAATGTTCTTATGTTACAAGGTTCAATGCCAAAAACACAATGACATCGTTAACACAACGGTTGCCGGGATTCCTTCAAAATAGGAGCTCTGGGGTGCCGGAAAGATATGGCCGCTTTTACTCTGAAACCCACGACCGGAAACAATCCGCTAAATAAGTGTGCTTTACATTTCTAGCTTACAATGCGATCGTTTTAGTTTATACGATATATAATCCAAAACGCGTTCATATTTTGCGGGAGAGACGGATGAGGAGCAGAAATGAAGCGCCAGTATATCGATCCGTTCAACACCACGGAGAGCGCCCTGGATTAGGAGAGACGAGTCATTCTTTCTGAATGACTCGTCAACGTTAAGCTAACAGGGGCTCAGAGTGTAGCATACGGTAGCCGAAAGGCGGACTGACAAATAAAAAAAAAGGAAAGAAATCAGAATATTCATATCTCGCCTCGTATCATTGAGGGTGCGCTAAGACGTCCGAGGACGTCGTATGAACCCCTCGGTTCGAGTCCCTATGACGTTTCCAGACGTCCTACTGTATGTACAGAATGTGTTAACCACAATTATTTGTATGACAATTAATCATGAACTTAAAGTTTGTAATGGTGATGCAGCCCTTTGCCTACTGCAGGGGTTCTCAACCTGGGGGTCGCTGATCCCATGACGGCCGCTGTGCTCATTGTCCTGTGTGTGTGTGTGTGTGTGTGCTGTGATTCAGGAGCAGATCAAGAGGGAGATGGAGCGCAGGAAGGTGGGGAAGGACATGGTGGACTTCAAGAGGAAACAGGAGGACGACAAGAACAAGCGGCTCATGGATGAGCGGAACCGCGAGAAGGCTGAGGAGAAGGCCGCCAGGGACCGGGTCAAAGCGCAGATCGCTCTGGTAAATAAATATATCCACCTTCGGACTGGAGTAGTGTGTAAATTGCACAGCCTTTTCTGGCAGTAACCCAATAAGACCTGGGGCCAAATGTCTTCTAAATCCTAACAGTTTTCTGAAAAACGTATGTTTCTATATCAGTGGTGTATTTGGCCGCCGACACGAATCTCAAAATATTTTTTTTCCTGGGACCCCCAGAAGCAAGGATTTAGTTAAAATGTTTGCTTTAAAAAATATATATAATTTTTTCAAAAATCATACATTTGACCCCTGGACCGCTGGCTTCCCAGGTGGGCTCAATAACCACTCGGCTAAGGCCGCCGCCAGCTGTTTAGCTGATGATGAACTAACATGCTTGGTGGCTTTGATACCATAGATATAAAAACCTAGATAACCTGTGCATTGGAGCGACCTGTATCGCAGCTTGGAAGGCGGAATTCACGTGGAAGTGCGGACATACGGAAGGCACGCTGCCACTCAACTACTAGCCAATCACAACGCGTCCTTTTTCCGGGACGTATTGATTCAATTCAAAGGAGAAAACAAACATTTACATTACCTCTGATTGGCCTACTGGACGTCCCCTTCTGTGATGGATGCGGAAGCTTGCCTTCCCTGAAATGGTGCACGAGACACAGACGCCCCAGAGCCGAAGAAGACCTTTCTATGTCTATGGCCGATAAAGCAGTCGTTCCCAAACTTTTTCATCTCAAGGATCCCCAAATCAACATTTATTAGGCCACGGACCCCCCATTTGAAAACATATGCCAGTGACCCCGATAAGGGAGGATTTTCATGGCTCTAGCAATGATTCCGAAACATAGTAATTTCATGGACCCCCAGTTTCACACGCATTATGCTACGGACCCCCGATTTAATGGCATTTCTATCTCTGGTACCCCAATTTATATTCTAAAACCACTGTTAATTTAACTCTGGGCGTGTACAAACATTTGTACACTCTCAGAGTTACAGACCCATAACTATCTCTAATTGAGCTAGGTACCCTCAAGTACCCCCAGGGGTCCCCGGACCCCACTTTGGGAACCCATGCGATAAAGGCTTCCCCTTCCTGTTCCTCTGCAGGACCGCGCTGACAGAGCCGCTCGCTATGGCAAGAACCAGGAAGACCCGGAGGCTACCAGGCAAATAAATAAAAATGCCGCCAGGGACCGGGTCAAACAGCAGATCGCTCTGGTAAATAAATATAAAGGCCGCCAGGGACCGGGTCAAACAGCAGATCGCTCTGGTAAATAAATATAAAGGCCGCCAGGGACCGGGTCAAACAGCAGATCGCTTTGGTAAATAAATATATAGAAGGCCGCCAGGGACCGGGTCAAACAGCAGTTCGCTCTGGTAAATAAATATAAAGGCCGCCAGGGACCGGGTCAAACAGCAGATCGCTTTGGTAAATAAATATAAAGGCCGCCAGGGACCGGGTCAAACAGCAGATCGCTCTGGTAAATAAATATAAAGGCCGCCAGGGACCGGGTCAAACAGCAGATCGCTCTGGTAAATAAATATAAAGGCCGCCAGGGACCGGGTCAAACAGCAGATCACTTTGGTAAATAAATATAAAGGCTGCCAGGGACCGGGTCAAACAGCAGATCGCTCTGGTAAATAAATATAAAGGCCGCCAGGGACCGGGTCAAACAGCAGATCGCTTTGGTAAATAAATATAAAGGCCGCCAGGGACCGGGTCAAACAGCTGATCGCTTTGGTAAATAAATATATAGAAGGCCGCCAGGGACCGGGTCAAACAGCAGATCGCTTTGGTAAATAAATATATAGAAGGCCGCCAGGGACCGGGTCAAACAGCAGATCGCTCTGGTAAATAAATATATAGAAGGCCGCCAGGGACCGGGTCAAACAGCAGATCGCTCTGGTAAATAAATATATAGAAGACCGCCAGGGACCGGGTCAAACCGCAGATCGCTCTGGTAAATAAATATAAAGGCCGCCAGGGACCGGGTCAAACAGCAGATCGCTCTGGTAAATAAATATAAAGGCTGCCAGGGACCGGGTCAAACAGCAGATCGCTCTGGTAAATAAATATAAAGGCCGCCAGGGACCGGGTCAAACAGCAGATCGCTTTGGTAAATAAATATATAGAAGGCCGCCAGGGACCGGGTCAAACAGCAGATCGCTCTGGTAAATAAATATAAAGGCCGCCAGGGACCGGGTCAAACAGCAGTTCGCTCTGGTAAATAAATATAAAGGCCGCCAGGGACCGGGTCAAACAGCAGATCGCTCTGGTAAATAAATATAAAGGCCGCCAGGGACCGGGTCAAACAGCAGATCGCTCTGGTAAATAAATATAAAGGCCGCCAGGGACCGGGTCAAACAGCAGATCGCTCTGGCAAATAAATAAAAATGCCGCCAGGGACCGGGTCAAACAGCAGATCGCTCTGGTAAATAAATATAAAGGCCGCCAGGGACCGGGTCAAACAGCAGATCGCTTTGGTAAATAAATATATAGAAGGCCGCCAGGGACCGGGTCAAACAGCAGATCGCTTTGGTAAATAAATATAAAGGCCGCCAGGGACCGGGTCAAACAGCAGATCGCTCTGGTAAATAAATATAAAGGCCGCCAGGGACCGGGTCAAACAGCAGATCGATTTGGTAAATAAATATAAAGGCCGCCAGGGACCGGGTCAAACAGCAGATCGCTCTGGTAAATAAATATAAAGGCCGCCAGGGACCGGGTCAAACAGCAGATCGCTCTGGTAAATAAATATAAAGGCCGCCAGGGACCGGGTCAAACAGCAGATCGCTTTGGTAAATAAATATATAGAAGGCCGCCAGGGACCGGGTCAAACAGCAGATCGCTTTGGTAAATAAATATATAGAAGGCCGCCAGGGACCGGGTCAAACAGCAGATCGCTCTGGTAAATAAATATATAGAAGGCCGCCAGGGACCGGGTCAAACAGCAGATCGCTTTGGTAAATAAATATAAAGGCCGCCAGGGACCGGGTCAAACAGCAGATCGCTTTGGTAAATAAATATATAGAAGGCCGCCAGGGACCGGGTCAAACAGCAGATCGCTTTGGTAAATAAATATATAGAAGGCCGCCAGGGACCGGGTCAAACAGCAGATCGCTCTGGTAAATAAATATAAAGGCCGCCAGGGACCGGGTCAAACAGCAGATCGCTCTGGTAAATAAATATAAAGGCCGCCAGGGACCGGGTCAAACAGCAGATCGCTTTGGTAAATAAATATAAAGGCCGCCAGGGACCGGGTCAAACAGCAGATCGCTTTGGTAAATAAATATAAAGGCTGCCAGGGACCGGGTCAAACAGCAGATCGCTTTGGTAAATAAATATAAAGGCCGCCAGGGATCGGGTCAAACAGCAGATCGCTCTGGTAAATAAATATAAAGGCTGCCAGGGACCGGGTCAAACAGCAGATCGATTTGGTAAATAAATATAAAGGCCGCCAGGGACCGGGTCAAACAGCAGATCACTTTGGTAAATAAATATAAAGGCTGCCAGGGACCGGGTCAAACAGCAGATCGCTCTGGTAAATAAATATAAAGGCCGCCAGGGACCGGGTCAAACAGCAGATCGCTTTGGTAAATAAATATAAAGGCCGCCAGGGACCGGGTCAAACAGCAGATCGCTCTGTTAAATAAATATAAAGGCTGCCAGGGACCGGGTCAAACAGCAGATCGCTCTGGTAAATAAATATAAAGGCCGCCAGGGACCGGGTCAAACAGCAGATCGCTTTGGTAAATAAATATATAGAAGGCCGCCAGGGACCGGGTCAAACAGCAGATCACTTTGGTAAATAAATATATATAAGGCTGCCAGGGACCGGGTCAAACAGCAGATCGCTTTGGTAAATAAATATAAAGGCCGCCAGGGACCGGGTCAAACAGCAGATCGTTTTGGTAAATAAATATAAAGGCCGCCAGGGACCGGGTCAAACAGCAGATCGCTTTGGTAAATAAATATATAGAAGGCCGCCAGGGACCGGGTCAAAGAGCAGATCGCTCTGGTAAATAAATATATAGAAGGCCGCCAGGGACCGGGTCAAACAGCAGATCGCTTTGGTAAATAAATATAAAGGCCGCCAGGGATCGGGTCAAACAGCAGATCGCTCTGGTAAATAAATATAAAGGCCGCCAGGGACCGGGTCAAACAGCAGATCGCTCTGGTAAATAAATATAAAGGCCGCCAGGGACCGGGTCTAACAGCAGATCGCTCTGGTAAATAACCCATTTTGACCTGAGATCAGATTAAAAAAATGTCTTCTAAATCCTAACAGTTTTCTGAAAAAACGGATGTTTCTATATCAGTGGTGCTCAAACGTTTTCATGTCTTGGACCCCCTACATTATATGTATTTGGCCGCCGACACCCATCTCAAAATATATTTTCTTTTCCTGGGACCCCCAGAAGCAAAGATTTTAGTTAAATGCAGTGCATTGGAGCGCCCTGTATCGCAGCCTGGAAGTGCGGACATACGGAAGGCACGCTGCCACTCAACTACTAGCCAATCACAACGCGTCCTTTTCCGGGACGGATCGATTCAATTCAAAGGAGAAGACAAACATTTACATTAACACTGATTGGCCTACCGGACGTCCCCTTCTGTGTTGGATGCGGAAGCTTGCCTTCCCTGAAATGGCGCACGAGACACAGACGCCCCAGAGCCGAAGAAGACCTTTCTACTGTATGTCTATGGCCGATAAAGCAGGGGTTCCCAAACTTTTTCGTGTCGAGGACCCCTAAATCAACATTTATTAGGCCACGGACCCCCCATTTGAAAACATATGCCAGTGACCCCGATAAGGGAGGATTTGTATGGCTCTAGCAGTGATTTCGAAACATAGTCATTTCATGGACCCCCAGTTTCACACGCATTATGCTACGGACCTCCAATTTAATAGCATTTCTATCTCTGGTACCCCAATTTATATTCTAAAACCACTGTTAATTTAACTCTGAGAGTGTACAAACATTTGTACACTCTCAGAGTTACAGACCCATAACTATCTCTAATTGAGCTAGGTACCCCCTGGAACTCCCTCAAGTACCCCCAGGGGTCCCCGGACCCCACTTTGGGAACCCATGCGATAAAGGCTTCCCCTTCCTCTGCAGGACCGCGCTGACAGAGCCGTTCGCTATGGCAAGAACCAGGAGGAGCTGGAGGCTACCAGGCAGGCAGCGCTACAGGCCAAGCAGGCCGAGATGGAGGCCAGGAAGGAGGCCAAGGTCAGGGAGAGGAGGTAGGAGAGACATGCCGTTAGTCAAGGATGACAGTAATGTCATTAGGGGTGTAAAAAGATTAAAATTAGAATCGCGATTCCCATTATGAACGATTCATAATATATCTTTTTTTTTAAATATTTTTTTCTGATTAGTTACAGGAGTTTTCATTACATGGCGTTTGTTATATGAAATGTAAGCTCACCCTAATCACAGTAAACATCATGTCTTCAGTCATTTTCAAGTTACTGTAGTATAGTCACTTCAGTTGGCTGGAGTAGATTGTGATGAAATCCTATGTATTGAATCGAGAATCATTTTGAATAGAGAATAGTTTTGAATCTGGAAAAAAAATGCTTTTGATTTTTTTTTTTTTATCGTTTTTGGATTTTGAATCGAATCGTGACCCCAAGAATCGGAATCGAATCGTGGGACACCCAAAGATTCACATCCCTAAATGTCATACAGAAATGCAAATTATTGTCATTGTCGGGCAGAAACCTTATCTCCATATTTTAACTTTTTGTGTTTTTTGGTAAATGAATGCCCCCAGTTGATCATACTATTACAGCATCCCCCACACAAGCATCAAAAGTAGCAGATCCAGAAACTCGAAACGTGGTGCTTTTTGAGATTGTAGATCTGTTACTTTTTTTTTTTTTTTTTTTACATATGACGTTTCAACCCAAATATATTAAAATAACAAGCACATATCTATATTTTGTTGCATTGTGATTGTTTGTTTTGGGGCTGACTGGCCCACCTTTTCAAAAAGAAATGCTGTCTCAATGATTCCTTTCAAGCACAACAAATGTGGTAGAGGCACTGATTACAGTTCATTCAGAGTTCATTCACAATCTTGTCATAATGCATGGTGTGCGTTTGTTGTTGTGCTCACAGTACCATAGCGAGGATACAGTTCCGACTCCCAGACGGTTCTTCCTTCACCAACCAGTTCCCCTCAGAGAGCAGACTACAGGAGGCCAGGCAGTTTGCTGTTCAGGTACAACAAAGCACTTATTCGGCATAAAGGTTTCTTATTCACGTGGCAGATACATATTTAATCTAGCATACAGAAAATTGCATTCAATTCATTTAAATAAGTTCTGGGTTGCAGTTTTATCTTCATTGATGAAACTTAGCAGCTTAGTGTTCTGCTTTGTGAATTGATACGGCCCATAGTTAGTAATGATGGTAACTTGTGCATTTGGGTCTGTTTGGGTCCGTTTGGTTCCAAACTATCATTTAGCTGGCACTCCCTCGGGTACCCCTGGTTGTTTTTTCCCCCTGCTCCTCTGAATGTGTCTTGTCCCTCTTCCAGCAAGTGGGGAACCGCTACGGTAACTTCGCCCTGGCCACCATGTTCCCCCGGAGGGAGTTCACAGACGAGGACCTGGACAAGACCCTGCTGGAGCTGGAACTGGCCCCTAGTGCCTCCGTAGTGCTGCTGCCTGTAAGTAGAGGAACCCCAACCGCTCGCTTCTTTACCCATTAACCCATTTTGTACTGAGGTCGATTAAAAAAAAAAGCTTCTACATTTTTTCTGAAAACATGTTTCTATGTTTCTATGTCAGTGGTGCTCAACCTTTTTCATGTCAAGGACCCCCAGAATTATCTCTATTGGGCCACGGACCCCCATCTAAAAAGCGATTTGCAAAAATGCCTTCTAATTATATCTGCTATTTTTGAATAGCCAAAGTATACAATATGTTTTTAAAGTGGTTAAAATGATTGTGATGCTACAGTATATCAACTACTTTTTCTGGTCGTCTCCCTGCTCTTCTATTGAGACATTTAGCTGGTGTCAAAGGTCATGTCTCACGTGCAGGCCTGGAATTTCATCCTTTTAGGGGCAAGGCCACTTGGCCTTTAGTGTGGTCAACTTTTTAAGGGCACAAGGCCAAGTGCCAGGGCATGAAGGCCATCAATTAAAAAATGATTTTCCGATGAACATTGGTTCAGAACAGTGCTTCTTAAATAAATAATCACAGCTTTAAATAACAAAATATAAGTAGCTACTGTTGTAAAATATTGTAAACATGTTTTGGGGACCCAGTCCAGAGATGAAAATCATAATGAAATGGCCTAGGACCCTGTCAGGCTGTCACCCTAGGCTAATTAATATAAATTTAATTTGGGGGTCCTTGAAATTTAAATGGCTGAGGATCATTGGGTTAAACTGAGTTAATTCACATAAAATACAATGACAGCCTACATAACTTTTGAATAAGGGCTTGGTTTAGAAAAGCCTATATTTTGTGCTAAACTAATATATTGAATAACATGGCATTGTAGAGAGGTTAGTGACAGATAAGATAATTTCTCCATTGTGGGGCTGCACCACTGAGGACTCTGCAGTAAGTCAACACAAAGTGAAAGTGCAGCTTCAAATCAGTTTTTTGTTCTTACCTGGAGACAGTGTGTGCTGTGCACAGGGGAACAATTGTTTAATTATATCCATGGTGTCTTTCTGTCGCTATCCATAATGCGACGCAAAAGTACATTTATGTTTGTTTTGGTGGGCTAGATAGATTCGGTAGATCTCCTCCTTGTATGGACAGCCACGCTGTTTCGCATTAGACAAAAGGAAATCAGCTGGACCATGTCCGACCAACGTTAATACATGTGACGTAGGACCGCCACACTGTCGCAACTGTAGGAAACATTGTTTTGTTTTGAGTGATAGTTGCAGTTTGACCGGATAGCTAGATTAGCTACACTAGTAGGCAGCGTGTGGGCTAAATGCCCTCTGTTTACTCTGTCAGTGCGTGTATGTGTGGCGCGGAGGAGGAGGCGTGCGGGTGTGTGTGTGTGTGTGTGTGTGTGTGTGTGTATGCGCGCGTCATGACGACCAGCGGCAGCGGGGGTAGTTATTAAGGCAAAGTACCGCAAAATAATCAAACCACTTTGCAAATGGCAACACAACTACAACACAAATTTGTTCTGCGCGGGACGTGAGGGGAACATTGGTTACCGTAATGACTGGAAAATTGCGATAAACGGTAAAATGAACTTCTGTGGGCGCCGGTCGGGGCACCACGGCCACTGTGGCCGTATGGGCATATACTTTTTCGAGGGGCACACGGCCAAAGAGAGGGGCAACGACGGCCATGGCCGCCGTGGCCGCCGTGAAATTCCTGCCCTGCTCACGTGTATGAATTTTGACCTGATGGTCAAGATTCAATTTATCCCCTGAGCAAGCAGGCAGGCTCCATTAGCTCAATGGTAAAAAAAAAAAATCACACCCGTGTGAACTGAGTGGTGCACCTACACATTTATTGTATAGTTACTGTACATTAGACCAGACTACACTCTGACGTGATATCTGTGATGTCAGTGACGTCACATACTAACCATAGCAACCATGCTCGTTTTTTTGGTTGCTAACCATAGCAACCATGCTCGTTTTTTTTGGTACGAACAAACACGGGAACACGGGTACACAGGTACAAAGCCAGTTGTTGGAGTGGTTTGCACCACTCAAATATCAGCACGGATTTGAAACCGGGTCCAAATCCGGGGTAAAAGAGGAAAGTTCCATGTTTCTGTGTTTTTATTGATTACAAAGGGTGTTATTTTCACTTTGACTTTATGAATGAATGAATGAATGAAAAACTTTATTCCGAACATGATAAAATTAGACAAAAGTCAAAGAATTAAAATAAGTGAAATATAGAAACAAATAAAATTATATTAAAACAAAAAAACAAGCCTCACTGGCCGCAAGTATAATTATTTTTCTTTTTTTTTTTACTTTTATATGTTGAAAAAAGATGTTGAATGTGGTTACAAATGTGGTTCTGATACCTCTGAAAGTCTTACTTTTATTTCACCCCCTGTAGCAGACGGGCCGACCTAACAACACGGTGGTCCAGTCCACTGATGGAGGTGGGTTCTGGGCCCTGCTGGGACACATCCTCTACCCCCTGCTGGCCGTGTGGAGGTTCCTCAGTGGGTTCCTGTTCGCCAGCCCCTCTCCTCCCCCAGCAGGCCCCCAGCGGCCCAACGCTCACGCCAGGCCCGGCTCGTCAGCAGCCGGCTCTGAAGAACCACAGAGGTAAAATGTGAACCTTGTCCTCAGGGCCGGATCACAGCTCTCAGTCGACATGACATACAAGCCAGCATGTCTTCTACGGCATTGGTTCCCAAACTTTTTCGTGTCAAGGACCCCCAAATGAACATTTATTAGGCCACGGACCCCCCATTTGAGACCCCGATAAGGGAGGATTTTTACGGCTCTAGCAGTGATTCCGAAACATATTAATTTCATGGACCCCCAGTTTCACACGCATTATGCTACGGACCCCCGATTTAATGGCATTTCTATCTCTGGTACCCCAATTTATATTGTAAAACCGCTGTTCATTTAACTCTGAGAGTGTACAAATGGAACCAAATGGACCCGTTCCATTTGTACACTCTCAGAGTTACAGACCCATAAGGGTCCATTTGGTTCCTAACTATCTCTAATTGAGCTAGGTACCCCCTGGAACTCCCTCAAGTACCCATAGGGGTCCCCGGACCCCACTTTGTGAACCACTGCTCTACGGAAGCACGTCATCCACTGAAATTGGGCAATCTACAAACTCACAACGTTGTGAGCTTATAGATTGCCTATTTTTTAGTTATTAGTTAATTTAACCCATTCTGGGCGGGAACCCCTTTTGGTGTTTTAACTAAGCATTATGTTATACTTGAGCTATTGAAAAATAGCAGATCTACAATCTCATAGCGTGCCACCGAGTGGCGCGCTATGAGCTTGTAGGTCTGCTATTTTTGAAAAATCGTAGAAATTGCGGCCAAATCTTTGAATATATATTCTTTCAGAGCGAACGTTTTTTTTTATTTCGACGTCGGGTCTAAATGGGTTAAGATTGAAGAGGTCAAACTAGTGACAGAATACACTTTCAGTCAAAAGTTGTTGTCCTTCTTGTAATTATTCCGTGTCCCTTCCTGCCTTTCCCTTTTGCTCAGAGAAACTCTACGCAAGCGCCCTATGGAGAACCGGCCAGACGGATTCAAGAAGGACGGCAAAATCCACCGGTTACGCACACAGGAAGACAGCGAGGACGAGAACAACACCTGGAACGGCAACTCCACCCAACAGATGTAGTAGTGCAATGAAGCCTGTCTTTCTACCCCTGCTCCCCTACCCTACCCCATTCGACTGGTATCATGTATATAATCGGCGAAATCATCCGTTATCAGCACGTTTGAATGGTGCCAAAATGTCCATACTGGCATCCTCACTGTTCAGTATGTCATTATCTGCGATTGTAGCGATTGTCATTATCACTGATGTCCTGACGGAGGCGCGCCGTGTCTGGTGGCCATGAGCTACGTGGCACCGCCGAGCGAGGCGCTAGCCGAGCGAGTCGCCGTGCCGAGCGTTGCGAAGGCCACCAGACCCGACTCAGCGCCGTTCGAGTTACGTCCTGATAGGCAGAGAATAGTATATATTAGTAGCTCCTAGTTCCATGCACCAAAATGACACGTCCACCAGGGGGAAACCTTGACCAGGCTATGTGGTGAGGATGCCAGTATCAACATTTTGGCACCATTCAAACGTGCTGATAACAGATGATTTCGCCATTCCAATGCAGAGATAACAGTCGAATCGGCTGCCTCCCCCTTCCCCCAGCGTTGACTTTGAGTGTGCGGCAGTATAACCGAAGAGTTGTGCTGTTTTTATAGGGCTATTGTTTTTCTCTCTATCTTGTCCAAGGCCTGTGCTCCTGCTCCTCCCTTGCATGGGTTAAAATTATAGTTAAAAACGATTCAATAATACAATGAACTTTTGAACTGAAATGATGTGTCTTTAGACGGCAGCCATGGGGTTGCCGCCGGCTGAAAGCTTCCTATAAAGGATGAAGTTTGGAGTTTTCAGCAGATCGTGGCTGCCGGTTCATTCAGATGATTCTATTTAACAATGAAAAGAAGATGTTTTTGTGTTTTTATTTAATATATCAGTAACCCCAGAGATGTATAAAAAAACGCTCTTTAATGAAAACGTACGTATGTGAGGGATCTTCTGGTAGAAGGAGGGCCAGTCTGTTGAACTGTTTGTTTTCTAGCTAAGGAGTTGTTGGCACCACCCTCCTGGCATCCGGCCATGTTGGCACCACCCTCCTGGCATCCGGCCATGTTGGCACCACCCTCCTGGCATCCGGCCATGTTGGCACCACCCTCCTGGCATCCGGCCATGTTGGCACCACCCTCCTGGCATCCGGCCATGTTGGCACCACCCTCCTGGCATCCGGCCATGTTGGCACCACCCTCCTGGCATCCGGCCATGTTGGCACCACCCTCCTGGCATCCGGCCATGTTGGCACCACCCTCCTGGCATCCGGCCATGTTGGCAGTGGAATGTTTCTACTACTGTAGTTGTAAAATGGGCGACCACTGTTACTGCTCTCGTTAATCAATGATGAGAATTAAAGCGACCTGTTTTTTTCAATAAACTTTTGACTTGTGTCAAAACTTTGACAGTGGTGCATGCATGGATTGTTTTCTGTTCAGCTGTGTGATTGACAGAACTTAACCAATAACCCTTAAACCATTTTGGGTGGGAACCCCTTTTGGTGTTAGCATTATGTTGTGCTTTAGCTATTGAAAAATAGCAGATCTACAAGCTCATAGCGCGCCACCGAGTGGTGCGCTACGAGCATGTAGGTCTGCTATTTAAAAAAAATTGACTGACATAGAAACATAGCTTTTTCAGAAAACTGTCAGGATGTAGAAGACATTTTTAGAATCTGATCTCAGGTCAAAATGGGTTAAGCCCTAACCACGCCAAAGGGTCAAGGCGGTTTTAGCGCTGTCCCTGCGGTGTGATATTTCTTGTTGCATGTTGACCCACGTTGACCCTAGTGATTCAACACATGGAATTCAATGGCCCAAACCACGCCAAAGGGTCATGAAGGTTTTAGCGTTAACTCCTTGCAACCGTTTGGACCCAAGGAGTGGCATGGTGACCCTTAGGTGTGGTTAGGGCTTTAGACCTGAGGCCGTTTCTTAGAAATGCCTTCTGAATGGTAAATGGTGTATTCCTTTATCCAAGGCGCTTTACATAGAGTGTGCATTACATTCATTCACCCACTCACACACACATTCATTCACATATTCATTCACCCATTCACACATTCATTCACCGATGGCAGAGGAAACCATGCAAGGCACCGACCTGCTCATCAGGATCAATGAGAGGTATAGGGTGCGTTCGGAAATGCGCCCCGGGAATGTGGTCAGTTTGTTCAGTGTGCCTTATTTACGAACGACCACAGCTGTGACGCATTCACACCGGACAACCCCAGCTTCAGGGTAGGGTCGCTCAGTGCGGGCACTCGGCACACCCGGTGCGCAGCGCACTGGATTTTCGAACGACAACGCACCGAGTGCACTGAATAAACGAACGACAAGAGAGCACACACCAGTGCGTTCAGGGCGCATTTCCGAACGCACCCTCAGGCCATTTTTTAAACTAGCTCCTCACCACTCGGCCTACACACTTCCACTCGGTTTGAGCATAGATATATAAATAATAGAGACGCAATGCAATGCAAGTGGATGGGAGGGGAATTCCGGTGCCGTCTCTATTATTTATATATCTATGCTCAAACCAAGTGGAAGTGTGTAGGACGAGTGGCGAGGAGCTAGTTTCAAAAAGGGGGTCAGTGTCTTGCTCGAGGACAGTCAACACTAACTCTGGGGGAGCCCTAGCCCGTCTCCGGACCCCCCGGGTTGAGCTCCTTTGGACCCCTAACCCATAGGGTCCGTTCCCATCGACTTCAAGCGATGGGAACCTGGCTGGCTACCTGCGACAGGCAGGACGTAGGGACTGACGCGCAGATAGCCAGTTCCGGCGCTGGAGGCGGGACAATGGGATGTCAATAAGGAAGTCAAGGAAGGAAGGAAGAGAGCTGCCAAAACGGTCTAACAAAGATTAAAAATACATAACGGCTTCTGAGCCGTTCGCGGAGGGTTCAGTTTTCTCCGTTGTCTCCTATATTCTTCTTTTGGAATATGTCAGCATCACACACACAGCGCAGCACACGCGTTGGAGAGGGTAAGTCTGCCTGCGTATTGAAATGAGCACGTCGTTTGAAGTCGATGGGAACGGACCCTATGGGTTAGGGGTCCAAAGGAGCTCAACCCGGGGGGTCCGGAGACGGGCTAGGGGAGCCCAGGATTGAACTGGGAGCCTTCTGGTTCCCAAGCGGCCACTCTACCCATGTGCCACTGCTGCCCCTCCCTCCTCACCTAATATATATATATATATATATATATATATTTTTTAATCTTGTATATCGTTGGTGTTGGTGGCAGAAACCTCTTCTATAAACGTGTTTTTTTTCTTTTCGTAATTAATAAATGAACTTGATCATACTACAGCATCACTCAAAAGTCAATTTTTAGTTCATGTATGTGCTGGTTTATTTTATACCTGATCAAAAAGTAACTAAATTTACTCAATTAGGCTACTGTTAGCCTACTGACAATTTCCAATTGTCAGTAGGCTACTACTTCTACTCCACTACATCTCAGTCGCAAATATTGTAATTTTACTCCAACTCCAATACAATTATATGTATTGGTACTTTTACTAATACACAATGTGAGTAGGGCACGCACGGTTGGGCAGTTGACTGGTCAGGGGATCTTAGTATAATCTTATCTGACAGAAGGAATTGACTGTAAAGAAACAAGTTTTTTCTGTTTTTTTGATGTTTGTTTCTGAACAACAATCAAATATCAAATATTGGTTCACTTTTCTAATATTCTAGCCCACAAAATAAATCTGGACCATGCTTCAATTGTCAATTCCTTCTGTCAGATAAGATTATACTATTAGAGCTATGGACCAGAGCTAGACGTCCCTGTCTTGGTGCAGTAGGCTTGCAGTGCAAACATGCAATTATGCACTAACATGTGACACCTGTGTAGTCCATCCATCCATCCGGGTCCTCTACCAGAACCAGACCAGTATACTTCTATCCACCACCAACAAGACGCACGTGGACTCGCCGGTAAAACAAAACCTAATTTATATGTTCCTAATTCATTCCTCACTGTCGTCAGACACGAGTTAATATGCCTTTCTAATGTTATTCCATCTGACTGTCTTGGATTTATGACATTATATGCATCTCTTGACTGTAAAACTCTTAATTAAAAAGAGGCCTGGGATGGGCATGGTGATTTTAATAGCAGCCACCATAGCCGTTGCGTTTGATTTCACATTTTGTCCACCCCAACTTTTAAAAGGTGTTTATTGTTCGTCAATATACAGATATGGAGATTGATTCAGTAAGGAATTTGAAAAGGGTTTTGTACTTCTGTACTACTACTAGCCATGGGAAATGTATGGAATATCCAAAGGAGATTGTGGACGCGTAGTGTAGCTTAACTTCACTGATTGACGCTTTAATTCGACCTGAACCATGTGTTATAGGTAAAAATAAAACTAATACAACCACTAATACCCGGTACATTAACTTTGTACAGTTTGTAGGTCTACAGTTAATGTAAAAATGACTAGTGAAACGTTGAGCTAGTTTTATATTTCGTGGAGTCCCTGCACCTCATGACTTGATTTCATTATACGGTCTCTGAGAAAACAAAAAAAAAACTGATCTACAAGCGATCAATGCGGCTGTTCTGCAATGTATGGATAGCTTTTAGATCGGTTAGGTCATAGAATTGAATACTATAGTAGGCCTAGTACTAGTAATTTAATATTCTTTTAGCGTGCTATTTTCTTGACAAACATGTATTTATTAAAAATGTCAAGGCTTCAAACAACCGTTCTAATTAATTTAATGAGCTGCAGCTGTCTTAGCCATCGTTCACACAGGCTTAACATGAATAGGCGGCTGTTAACCTGCAGAAAGGTTGGTTTTAATGGATATAAAGTTTTAGTTTTGCAGAAGCCATGGGAAACTAATTGAAACCCATCAATGATGAGGAATTATGAATGATGTTCTCACAAACTTGCAAGCCAAGGATCGCCAAATTAATTACATTAGCTTGCAGACCATCATCTCCATTTTTTTGTGCAATGATTTATTTTATCTAGAAGCACACGTCACACTGTGATGCCATTGTGAAATAGTAAAAATAGTTAATATATAGGGTCTGGTCACAATAATTTTAACCATATTTATTTTATACTGTGAATATTCCAAAATAGCAGATATACAAGCTCATAGCATGTCACTTTGTGCCAACAAGTGTAATGCTTAATTGGGTCGTCCACTCACAGTTAACAGTCTTTGTATTGAGTCTGTGCTTGAAATGTACTGTAATTCTGCAAACTGTTAATACATATTTCAATCAATCAATCAATCAAAGCCATGGTATATTATGAGCTTGTACATATGCTATTTTAGATACATTTTAAAGTGAAAACTTTTAACTTAAATCTTTGCTTCTGGAGTTCAGCGGCCACATACATTTGGGGGGTCCTTGACATGAAAGAACATTGAGAACCACTGCGCTGATGGTGTGTCGTGTGCGGAAATAGCAGACCATCCATGACGCCGGATTGTGAGCTTATAGCTTGTGGGTCTGCTATTCTTCAGCACACAACACTGTTAGCTTTAAAGGCTCATACATAGTCTGGATTTTCGGTGGTGAGGTGACCACCGAACTAAAACATGACGTCACAAGCCGCGGTGAAGAGGAAACCACCGCCACCGCTCCAGCCCTTCTCTCTATGAATAGGCCTTAGGGCCTATTCATACAGTAGTCTGGATTTTCGGTGGTGAGGTGGCCGTGTTGAGGTGACCACCGGAGCTGAAATAACGTTGAGCGGTGGTGAGTAAAAACAGAGAGAAGGGCGGTGGCGGTGGTTTGCTCTTCACCGTGGCTTGTGAAGTCATGTTGTAGTTCGGTGGTCACCTCACCACCGAAAATCCAGACTATGTATGAGCCTTTACAGTACGATGATTATTGATGAGTGTATTACTTTTTTTTTTTTTGTAGATTGAAAGTTTGAAACCATGAACGGTCCCACGGTGGTCGGTCCCAACCTTCCTCTGAGGAAGCCCAGCACCACAGCTCCACTCACCCCGGCCTCTCTGGGAACAGGTATCAACCGGACTGACACTTTCAGCTCGTTTAACCAATACACTACGTAGTAAAACTTCCCATTTTGACCCATTTTGGGGGTGGGAACCCCTTTTGGTGTTTTAAGCATTATGTTATACTTTAGCTATTGAAAAATAGCAGATCTACAAGCTCGTAGCGCTGCACCGAGTGCCGCACTACGAGCTTGTAGTTGCTTCTGGGGGGGTCCCTGGAACAACATACGGTATTTCAGTTGGCGGGGTCGGCGGCCAATTACATATAATCTTGGGGGTCCTTGACATGGAAATGTTTGAGAACGACTGACATGGAAACCTGGGTTTTTCAGAAAACTGTCAGGATTTTTAGAAGACATTTGTAGAATCGTCCTCAAGTCTAAATGGGTTATAAATATATCTCAGGTTTATACTAGGTTCTCTGAGGTGATTATGCACCAGGCCAAAAATGTGCAGATCCACAAGCTCGAAACATTTTGAGCTTGTAGTTCTGCTGCTTTCATTTTTTGTATTTGAATCCTTAAAAGTAACAGTTGTGGACATATGAGGTTTTCACCCGACAGAGACTATTTCTACATTATATAGATAGCATAACCGCTAAGAAAATGATCATTTGCAGGCCCTACACGTTATCATAATCCTACATGTACTGTCAACAATCCTGCTAATAAAATATTCAGTGACATCAATCGCCTGCTGTTTGAGGTAAAGTGCAGTTAATAGAACAGCCACTAGATGGCAGAGGGGTACCTTAAAACCGACAGCTTGAGTTTCTTCACCTGCAAGAAGCCACCAATATTTCTGCTTCTTTAAAGTGCGTTACAAATACTTATTATTATTATGTATTTTTCGCCAGTGTGATTTTAAAAAACAAAACGTTTAGACCTTGAAATGTTGAAATCAAAAGTCACATGACTGGATTTGGAGATTCCTGACACCCCTAGTGTTAAACAAAAAATATTTTTTAGGCTTGAGGAAAAAAAATAACCCTACAATTCCACTGAAATCATTACCCACCTATTCTTAACTAAAGTCAGTTATCATGCAGCGTTATCCTAAAACTGTCGTTTTTCTTCGTTGCAGGTGGTGCAAATCCAGTGACCAATGATCATCATTCATCAGTATGTATCCGGTTCATCCATCGCTAAAATAAGCATGTTATCTCTGTGGTTCTCAAAGTGAACCCTCATGGTTCCTTGGGGAGTTAGAAATGGACCCTTACAGGTCTGTAACTCTGTGAGTATACAAATGGAACCTCAGTTATGGGGGTCCTTGTTGAAATTACCGTGTAACGTTTGAGAACCACTGTTGTATCTTAATCAGTTTGTTCTATTCTGACCTCAACTGTTATATTTGAATGCCACAGACGAAAAACAGTCACACTATTGATCCATAATGTTTAAATGATATATAAGGGTTCATGACAACGAGGCCTTTTCGTGGAGGGGTCAGAATGAAATTTGGACGTGAAATGTTCCCCCCCTTCACAGCTCCCAGACGTGACTGTGAACTTGTGCAACTATTGCAGTAAGCGAGGTAAGTCACTGTCATCTCCCAATATATGATGTAATATTTGTTACATTTCAAAGCTGTGTTTGGAAAATAATGTTTAATGCCAACACAACAACACAATTAAGTTGTTAATCAAAAAATATTTGTAACAATTAATCATCCACTTAAATGTTAGTTTAGACAGTTTTTGGTTTAGCCTAGTCATTGGTTAGACCAGTCATTAGTCCTACAACTACAACCTCTCAAACCCTCACCCTAAACCTAACCTCCCACGGGGCAGCACACCTAAACCTAACCTTAACCAATGACTAGTCTAAACTAAGTATGCACCCTGTTGTAATCGTCACAGCCCCTGTGCTTGACGTGTTATTGCATGACAGAGTATATAAATGAATCTCTGCTGTCACTGTGGTCCCAACAGGGAACTTCCGATGTGTCCGCTGCAGGAAGGCCTTCTACTGCTCCATTCACTGTCAGACACAAGACTGGCCAGCACACAGACACGTGTGCTGGGTCAGCACGGCTGACCCCGGTGACACGTAAGGCAGTGATAAATTCACCACTTAATCCATTTTGAGGGTGGGAACCCCTTTTGGTGTTTTAAGCATTATGTTATACTTTAGCTGTTAAAAAATAGCAGATCTACAAGCTCAGCTACGAGCTTGTAGGTCTGCTATTTTTGAAAAAAACGTAAAAATGCGGCACAACTCTTTGAATAAATATTCTTTCAGAGCGAACGTTTTTTTTATTTTGACGTCAGGCCTAAATGGATTAACTCTTGAGGCAAATGGAACCACATTTTTCCCTAGTACCAATTATTTACTTGGGGAGTTATTTACTTACTTATTGAGGCGTGAGTATCGTGGTTCTATAGAGCGTCACAGCCCCGCCCCCTTTCATGACTACGCCAGGCCCAGGAAATAATTCCCAATGCATTTTTCCCATAGACATTTCAAAAAGTATTTATTTAAAGACCTTTTAAGCGTCGTACGAAGCCAACTCGAGTCGTGACAAATCATGACAACAAACACAATATTTTGGACCAAACAAATTACAAAGAAGAAAAACAACGAATAAAGTGTTTATTGTCATGATTTGTCACGACAAGAGTTGGCTTTGTCCGCGGCGTAAACGTCTTTAAATAAATACTTTCTGAAAAGTCTATGAGGAAAATGAACAGGGATTTCTTTTCCGGGTCTCTCGAGGGGGCAGGACTGCAACGCTCTATAGCCCTTTCATGCAACCTTCAGAGATCCTGCAGTTTCTTATGATTTTCTTGTATTTTGTGTATCAACAGTAACACTCAGGAGAGCCCGGGTCCAGCAGCGATGGGGGAGAGGGATGTACCACCGCAGCCACAGGTAAAAACACCACTTTGTGTCTCTTCTGCTGAGGAAGAGACACTTTGTATAGAGGGTATGCACGTGACATCATCGTACCTGGAAGTTATGCGGGAACGCCCACTGAGTGGCAAAAAACTACTTTCTGGCCTTGACAGCCCATTCATCCAAACAGAAAAGTCCTGTCTGATTGCATTAAACAATGTTAAACTCACCAACATTGCAGCTGTAGGAAAAGCTTGAATTGTCCTCTTTCTATCTGCAAAGTTTTTCTTTCATAAAAATCCACCATAGAAACGTCATGAGCTATACTTTCTGTCAATAAATGCCCTGCATTTGATTATTTTTCTAAGTGTCAGAGTTTGGAAGTGCTTGTTTTCAATAACACAACATTTTGCTGCCTCCTGCATTATGTGACATTTAGAGACACAGAGAGAGAGAGAGACAGAGACGCGAGTGTCTTTCTTGACTTAGAATACATAGCTGGTATCGATATTGTGTCAAATCTCACAAACCCATTCAAGTATTCACAGGATCAATATGGTATGTATGTAATAACAAATATATGTCAGTAATTGATTGAAAATTCTATGTCAAATAAGAAAATGAATAAACGTATGTTTAAAAATAAATACTGTATGTCGGTGGCGGCAGTATCATAATGAAATAATGAAACCTTGATTTCAGGGGAATCCATTGAAACCAAGGTCTCTTTTTTTAACCCATTTTGGGGCGGGAACCCCTTTTGGTGTTTTAACTAAGCATTATGTTATACTTTAGCTATTGGAAAATAGCAGATCTACAAGCTCATAGCGCAGCACCGAGTGGCGCGCTATGAGCTTGTAGGTCTGCTATTTTAGAAAAATCGTAAAAATGCGGCACAAATCTTTGTGTATATATATTCTTTCAGAGTGAAGGTTTTTTTTTATTTTGACGTCGGGCCTAAATGGGTTAACTTGCCCTGTATATTATACAGAAAGGAATAGTAACAACAGCATGGTTTTACAACATGACCTACACAGATGCACACAATTCATAAGACAAATATGGATCTTAATTGATCATCTTGGGTGTAAAAATGTGTTTTTTTTTTATATAATGTGCTTGTCTGGTTTAGCGGAGTGTCTGTGATGACGACACCCCCCAGCGAAGCCCCTCCCCTCAGCGAATCTACCTGAAAGACCTGAAAGCCCACGGCATCGCCAAAGGAACAGAAATGAAGGTGTTCACTAACACTATGTAGCTACAGTACAACCAATGGTCCTCTTAACACCGCTTAGCTATGAATAAATACATCAAATGGACATTGTGAGGTTTTGTTTTAATGACATTCACACAGCCAGCAATGGGTAGAACGCTCCCAAAAAATGTACAGTAGTCTCTGTGACACATCTAGGGACCGCAATCTGCATTCAAAGATGTTCCTAGAAGCTTTGTCATTGGTCGAAAAAAAACCTGGTCTCCAATCAGGAAGTAGACAGGCAAATCGACCAATGGCTGGCTGTCTGAAAAAAAAAAAAAAAAAAGGTCATTAAAATTGACATATTATTGCTTATAGCAGCTTTAAACCTGAGGTCTTTCTGAGAAACTTAACAGAATTTAATCCGGAAATCCGGAATCTTGAAAAGTACCTAAAAAGACTACAAAACTTCAAGGAGGCGTGGCTGTGGCAGGGAGTTTAAGTAACGCCACGGCGTAGCAATACTGACGTGTGTGTGTGTGTGTGTGTGTGTGTAGGGCATGGTGGCAGAGTTCAGCAGCCCCAGCAGGTTCTTCGTGCTCCCTCAGGACCCCCAGGTGTCGGAGAACATGAAGAGCATTGGCACAGCGCTGCAGCAGACCACCAGCAACGAGCCCCCCACCACCTCATACACCCCCAGCCTAGGAGAGGTGTGCACCGTCCAGTTCTCTATGGATGGGGTGAGGCACACACACACACACACACACATACATACACTCAATCACTTACTTTTCTTACCTTTATCTTACCTGATCAGGTATGATAGAAGGTCGTTTTGGACCAGGGGTTCTCAACGTTTTTGGCCGGGGACCCCCGAAAATGCTTTGGCAACGTCTCGGGACCCCCGCCCGCCCCCTCCCGACCCCCAATATAAATTGACTGCTACAATAACCTTAAACCATTTTGGGCGGGAACCCCTTTTGGTGTTTTAAGCATTGTTATAATTTAGCTATTGAAAAATAGCAGATCTACAAGCTCATAGCGCGCCACCGAGTGGCGCGCTACGAGCTTGTAGGTCTGCTATTTTTGAAAAATCGTGAAAAACATAAAATTAAAACTTTTTTTTTTTTTTTTTTTTGAAAATAATTTGGGGACCCCCTAAAATAATTTGGCGACCCCCCGAGGGGTCGCGACCCACGGGTTGAGAACCCCTGGTTTAGACCGAAACGTTGTCACTCAGCTGAAATAAAATGCTGCTCTATAAGTTAACCCATTCAGGACGGGAACCCCTTTTGGTGTTTTAAGCTTTATGTTCATAGCACGGTGGGCTATGAGCTTGTAGATCTGCTATTTTTGAAAAATCGTGAAAATCTGTCGCAAATCTTTTTAACTCAATTCTTTGCTTCTGGGGTGGTCCCTGGAACAAAAGATTTTCAGATGGGGATCCACAACCAGATAATTCTGGGGGTCCTTGACATGAAAAGGGTTGAGCACCACTGATATAGAAACAGAAAACTAAATGGGGTGTGCGTGACCTTTTTTTTTCTCATGATTCGCATTTGTTTTCCGCCTCCGCACCTGTCCTTGTAGGTCGGCACAAGGACTTTTCTCTACAATTAAACCTTTTATCACAAATAAGCACTTTGGACCACACTTCTCAATTGTGTTATATAAATAAAGCTTGATTGATTGATTGAAATCTTGTATGGGGGTCCCTAGCACGCAATCTTTTCAGAAGGGTGCTGCAAAATATATATTAATTTGGGGGTCCTTGACATGGAAAAAGCAAAACATTGTGTGTGTGTGTGTGTGTGTGTGTGTGTGTGTGTGTGTGTGTGTGTGTGTGTCCGTGTGTCTGCAGAATTGGTACAGAGGTGTTGTCCTGTCGGTGTCCTCGGACCAGAAGAAGGCCACTGTCCTCTACGTGGACTTTGGTAACGAGGAGGACGTTCCTCTGGACAGGGACCTGATCAAACCACTTCCAGTCAACCTGCAGACCATGCCTCCCTGTGTGAGTAGTGAATCTTTTGATTTCGATATACCCCTATAGTGCAGGGGTTCTCAACGTTTTTGGCCGGGGACCCCCGGAGATGCTTTGGCAGTGTCTCGGGACCCCCGCCCCGCCCCCTCCCGACCCCCAATATAAATTGACTGCTACAATAACCTTAATAATAGAGACAATACACCATCAATAAATACTGAAACCAGATATAACTAGAAAAAGTGCCCTTCTGGGCACAGGTCTCCACCAGGAGGATAGGACTGTGTGAGATGTTTGGCAAAATGTTTAGGAGTAATATAAACATGTTTGCCTTTGATGGCAATTGGATGATTTGAGGCATTTTGTTCCAAAAATGTGTTTTGCAAAAATCAACCTGTTGGTGGCGCTATAACAGGCCAATGTGAAAAGGGTGGGATATATTCCTCAGCCTAGTAAGAAAATGTGTGAAAGATTTCACGTAAATTGCATGCTGCGTTCATGATTTGAGGCTTTTGTTCAAAATCTTGCAAACTGTGAAAGCCAATTATAGCCAATTAGGATGGAAGATGAAATATCGGACAGATCCGACTTGAGCACATGACCATAGAGATACTGTGTAACGATGTGTGAGATTTTTGGACAGAATCTGGAGGAGTAATATCAAAAAATGTGTTTTACAAAAGTCGGCCTCCTGTTGGCGCTATAAAAGGCAGATGCGGAAAATGCAGGTCAAAGGTTTGTCCTTGGCCTCTAGGGAGTGTGCATGCAACGTTTCACGCAGATCGGTGCAGTTTTAAGTAAAAAATGTGAAAAGCTGCCTCATGGTGGCGCTGTAACAGGCCGTTCTGGAAAATGCGGGGCAGAGGTTCATCGTTGGCATCCAGGGAGTGTGTGTGCAAAGTTTGGCATCGACCGGGTTAACGGTGCCGGAGATTAGCTGGTAACGGACGGACGGAAGGACGGACGGACGGACGGACACACACACACACACACACACACACACACACACGGACGGAGTGCAAAACATACACTCTCCCCATGCCTTCGGCCTGGTGGAGACAATCATTAGGGAAGGTGTATGTGTGTATATGTAAACTCTTCATTTCCATTTTCCAGCCATTCAGTTGCAAAAAGGAAAAAAAAAAACGTTTTTATTTTTTTTATTTTTGAAAATAATTTGGGGACCCCCCCCAAAATAATTTGGCGACCCCCAGAGGGGTCGCGACCCACGTGTTGAGAACCCCTGCTATAGAGCACCGAAGTCCTGACGTAACTCGCTCATCCCTTCGATTCCCCTGGTTCGCGGAAGTAATTTCTCTATGGAGAATAACATGGGCTCATCTTAAAATCGTCTACTATAAGCGTCCAAAAATAAACAAGTTGTCTCGGCGTTATTGTCGGGGAGGTGTCTCTGTATCGTTTGCAACAGTCAGTCACTCATATGATACAGTCTGTTTCGGTTTTCTCTCAGTCAGTTGATTCTTCATATCCATATGAGTGAAACGGCCGGGTGACCTGTTTATTTTTCAAACACAGTTCTTATATGAGGCGATCTAAAATCCTTCTATGGGGATTACAATACAAATACAAAGTACACGAACCTGTGGATTTGCGCCCTCTACCGATATTGACGTCAGACTTCGGTGCTCTATTGGCCTGAATATAAGATGTTTTTTATTCCAATGGAAATATCCTACGGTCGTATTATAATCGAGGACTAGACTATTTGACATTCAATGTTCTTTTCCCACAAATGAGTCTTGAAAAATGGGAGTCTTATAATCAGAGTCGTCTTAACATTCGGTACAATACGGTATGAGGCTTCCACGCGACAGAGGTTGTGTTGGAATGTGCCTACCGTGGTGCATCTGACTTTGTCGAGTGTCTATACACGAATCCATGGAGGAGGGGTGCCTTGGGGCGCAGCCATTACTGAGGTTTACGCCTCAGTATCGATTGCCTACTGTACATCTTTCTAGCATTCTGTGGTTGTCACACTTTACTATAGGTAGAAGACACCTAATTTGAGATCTCGGGAGAGCAGTAGCTAATATTCACGCCAATCATATTTTAGGACGACAGTGTATTTCATAACTTTATTATTAATTAATTGGTTTCAACAAACATTTAGTTAAACACATCTATAAATGGCTTATCTGCACAGACTGCCTGGTTTTAGATAAGTATGGTAACAGATTAATTGAGCTATTAAAGACAGTGAAAAGTGTCTATCATAACCAATTATAAGTTGTCCTAATTGACAGATGTTAGTGCCAGGTATGGCTTTAGTGGTACATGGGCATAGATTTTAAACCTGAAATAGATATAGAAACACAATAATATACATTTGTTACATTCCCATATACGTTCTAATCATTTGTATTTAACAGAGATAGTAGGCAATAAACAGTAATTACCAGTTCCCCATCCGAGTCTCTCTTCAGGTTTCTGGAGAGGTATGGATTCGTTCCTTGGTTGCTGAATCTAACTTACTAGAATCATCGCATGGCCCTTTAAAACCTCTGTTTAGTGGGGACCGCCCTGTGGGCCGGTCTTAAACCAGCTTGGCATCATTGGCTGCTGGTGCACATGGTAACAGCCTTTCCTGTGGTTGGTTTACAGCCAACTTTACTATTGGTTGAAAGACCAGGAAGTATTACAACTGACATGTGCTAGGTTGTCTTTGAGAAGCATGCTGCTGGTGGAACTTACTAGTGGTTCTGGCTCTTCCCTTGAGAGGGAGCCTTTTCACACCTCAACCCCTACCCCCATTGTTCTCTTTGGGACTTCACAGGCGGGGGTCCTTTTTAGGTATGTCTGTGCTAGCAGTAGTCAACACTGGTATAGTACCTATTCATTATTGAACAATATCAATATCATGGATATTTCCACACCTACACCTGGCCTACAAGGCACTGTCTGCTCACCATAATCTAACTCTACTCTGCTGGGTTGTGGGGTACAGGTTCTGAAGTGCTGTCTGTCCGGGGTGGTACCAGTGTGTCTAAACTCCACTGCTGGGTTGTGGGGTACAGGTTCTGGAGTGCTGTCTGTCCGGGGTGGTACCAGTGTGTCTAAACTCCACTCTGCTGGGTTGTGGGGTACAGGTTCTGGAGTGCTGTCTGTCCGGGGTGGTACCAGTGTGTCTAAACTCCACTCTGCTGGGTTTTTGGGTCCAGGTTCTGGAGTGCTGTCTGTCCGGGGTGGTACCAGTGGCTGGCAGCTGGACCAGGGAGTGTTGCATGGCTGTGAAGCAGGTGATGAGCGGCAAGTGTCTCCCAGTCAGCGTGATGGACACGTCAGAGAATGGACACGTCTTCACCGTGGACATCCTGCTGTCAGCCTTTGGTCAGTTCCTTTCAACCCATTAAGACCTGGGCCTTCTAAAGGCCTATTCATAGTCTGGTTTTTCGGTGGTGAGGTGACTACCACTCCGGTGGTGAGGTGACCACAGCTCCGGTGGTGAGGTGACCACCGCTCCGGTGGTGAGCTGACCACCGCTCCGGTGGTGAGCTGACCACCGGAGCTGAAATAACGTTGAGCGGTGGTGAGTAAAAACAGAGAGAAGGGCTGGAGCGGTGGCGGTGGTTTGCTCTTCACCGTGGCTCGTGACGTCATGTTGTAGTTCGGTGGTCACCTAACCACCGAAAATCCAGACTATGTATGAGCCTTAAACCAGTAGTTCTCAAACATTTTTGTCCTTGCGATGGATTTAACGCTAAAGAATAAAGAGTATAGCTGCACACTCGTGGCTGCCGATGCCAATAACTTATTGTGGACACAGAGACTGGAAACACGCCTCCTTCCATATAGTATTTCCATTAAACACTTCCTCATAAGTAGTATTATATTCTATGATAATAATGATCATTCACATGTTGTGCAGAATGTGCACATTATGACGACAATAACCAAAGAACATCATCTTCCCTTTGATTCAATAACCAAAGAACATCATCTTCCCTTTGATTCAATAACCAAAGAACATCATCTTCCCTTTGATTCAATAACCAAAGAACATCATCTTCCCTTTGATTCAATAACCAAAGAACATCATCTTCCCTTTGATTCAATAACCAAAGAACATCATCTTCCCTTTGATTCAATAACCAAAGAACATCATCTTCCCTTTGATTCAATAACCAAAGAACATCATCTTCCCTTTGATTCAATAACCAAAGAACATCATCTTCCCTTTGATTCCTTGAAGGTAAACACCTGAGCACGTTCCTGTTGGACCAGGGTTACGCCGCCAAGGAGACCAAGAAACCCTCTGAACAAGACATCAGTGAGTTGACTACACACACACACACACACACACACACACACACACACACACACACACACACACACACACACACACACACACACTGATATGATATGATTTAGTGGCAGCTAAATCGCCAGTTCGAATCAGCGGTCCGACACGTTAAAATTCACTTCTAGTCATTTTTACTAGTTGACTAGTTGCCTAGTTTACTAGTCGACTAGTCGACTAGTTGTTAAACCACCTTTTTTTTTGTTTTGTTTTGGGAAATAATATTTGTACATTTAAAAACTGTGTACATTGGTGACTATAACTATAATCTACCTGATATTGAGGCCTACAAAATCGGTAAAAAAAAAAAAAAAAAAACTTTTTTTTCTTTTTTTCTTATCAACTAGTCGACTAGTACCAGCAAGGTCGACTAGTGGATTTACTAGTCGACTAGTAAACTAGTCGACTAGTTGCTTAACTCTTTGAGCGTTTCAAGGATTTCTATATAGTAGGTAGACTTCTCTATGGCAGAATGGCGTTTTTGAATGATTTATTGAAAATTCTCTGTTGTGAATGTGTGACAACGAAAGACCTTCAGAGAAAGCTTGACTTGTCTGCTTCCAGGAAAAAAATGAACTGAGTTGATAAAATGTTTAGTTCTTGTGTTGGAAGCCATTTAAAAGAGCCTGCATTTACACTGTTTTCTGTTTCTAGGACAACCAAAAAAAGTTATGCCCGGTTGAAGTTTTATTTTCTAAATAACTTTTTTTCTGCTGGGCGTACATAGCCATGCAATATCTCATTTTAAAGGGTGAGTTGTCTAGTTCAATTAAAATAAAATAAAAAGTTTCTCACACGTACCACTGTAGATATTTTGCCATCTATAAATAGCATGGTCAGTCATGATCAATCTGACCTATCCAGCTAAAAGTCCCCATAGCTCTGAAATTGGAACATCATATAAACTCAATTCTTTTTTGGGGTAAAATTAGACATTCTAACGCACATTTTGATATATACCATGTTTACATAGTCTTACCAGTACCTTGTCTATTCATGCATGTATCTCAAAAACCTGTTATGAAGAAACACAGTTTTGATAAAAAACACATCCAAGGACATTGTTTTGATATGACTTGGTGCCCATGATATGTATCAAAATATAGACTTGAATGTATACTGTATTATAAAAAAGAAATTGAGTTATTACCATCTACCGTTACAGAGTAAATCACAGTTGAAACTTGCTTAGTCATATACAATAAACCTCACAATAGTGAACAAAATAGTCATGACTGTTCTGTTCTCAATGTGTGTGGAGGGTACACAAATTAACAGACAGCTAACACTTGACTTGAAGAGACGGTCAGAGGCAGAGTAAAGTTTGAAGATGTTTTTACTTCTTCTCCAAACCAGGAATCAAGGCAAATTTGTAAAACTGAAACATACAATAACAAAAAAGCACTAATTAAATAATGCCCATTTGTACAACATTCAATAAAATAATAAGCAGCATGGAAAAACATACAAATACATGTCTACAAGCAGTAAGTGTATTTCACAGTAACTCATCTTAAGTGACATGAAATGACTATAGAAAATGTACTGTAAATAGCTTGTAGATATATGTAAATAGTTAACCCATTTTTATAACACTGCACATTACTGAAATGTGATTTGGAATGAATTGAACCATGAACTGTATCATAAAACATATATGAATTGCTGTACCACATGTACATGAATTGACACAATGTCAGAATGAAACAATGCTGGAATGCTTCTAGTTTGCATAAAGCTAGTGTTAGCCAAACTGTGAAACTAGCACCACATGTCAATGTACAGGAATGAATGGAAGCTAGCGCTAGCTTAGCATGAGCAGGCAATCTATGCTCAGCACCAAACACAAATACAATGGGGAAATCCAAACAAAGCACAAGGCTACAGAATGTACAATACACCTCAGAACTGATTGCAGTCATAGTACTCACAGACGATACTTTCCAGAACATGAACAGAAAATGTATAAGAATACTGTATAAGCAGTTGAACTGTGTGACCGCATCGACTAGCGTCTTGCTTGTGAATGAAGGTAAATGCAAGGAACCCCAAAGTTAAATAGTGTCCACCAGAGGGCGCAAAAACACAGAAAAGTTCAGTATGTTCTGAAATAGAACATGACACTCCTCGCCTGGTATTTGTTATCAAATGCCACTAAACAAACAATAAAACAAATGAAACATTGCAGTACTGTCCAAAGATAGGTGACTAAAGTGAGTCCAGAACCATAACTGACATAAGGAGGACTGTCTCAAAGACAGGCCTTTTGACCAGGGCAGTAGGGCTTTGGAAGGTACTCTTGCGACAGTCTATTCTAAAAGACGTTGGCGAGACAATGTACCTGTCTCCACCGCTGGCGGTGGAAACCTCCGCCGTTGAATGTCTCTGGAGGGGGCAGGGGGGCATACAACTGGTGCGCCAGTATGGTGACAAGTGACATGAGAAAGGGGGTGTCCTGGGTCTCATCAGTGAGGTGTGAGGGACTGTGTATTGAGTGGGGAGTAGGGGATGCTGTCCTAATGGCAGACAGATACTCTTGGTCGGCAACCTTCCCAGAGAGCTGCAGGAGATTCCTGTCTGCAGGTGGTGGGACTGTAGGGTGGAAGAGATGATCAGAAGGCTGTGTGGCAATACTTCTCTGTGTCGAGGCATCATAGTGAGAGCTTGTCTTTGAGAAAGGGTTGATACGGACTGATGCTGACCTTTTGTGAAGTAGTGTGGGAGCCTGAGGTGGTAGCTCCAGGAATGACTCTGTGTCGTTTCGAAGGGCAGACGCAGAGTGTGACAAGGGGCTACAGAGAGGCTGAACATGGGCTGTCACATTTGGAGGGGTGACTGATGTTGTGGACGGTGATCTAGATGTGCTGCAGACTGTAGTGACCGTTGGTTCCATGTGGCTGCTGACCGGGTTGACAAGTAGGCCTGAAGTGTAGCTTGCTTGGCTGGAAGTTGTGATGGTCGACGCGGCGTCTGCTTGTTGTCTGTCCACTGTGGAGCTGAAGGTTGCGGCCGTCTGGACCTTGACATGTGCCATGGCACTGAATGTCTCCTTGACCTGAAGCTGGGTTGAGCATGGAGTTAAGAAGGATGGACATCCGTTTTCTTGCACATTAGTGTGATAAGAGGTAACAACTGCTGGGCTGTGGTCTGAACCCGTGTGAACGTTGCCTATAACGACCCAGCCCAGGTCCAGTCTTTGGGCGTAGGGGTCGCTGTGTGGGCCGTTGCGTTGCTCTCGTACTTTATGTACTTGGAGGATGTCACGTCCCAGAAGGAGGAGTATCTGGGCCTCTGGGTCCAGGCGTGGTATTTTGTGAGCGATGGGTTTTAGATGAGTGTGATGCTGTGCGGCCTCTGGGGTTGGAATGTCAGACCGGTCATCTGGCATGTGATTGCACTCGATGAGTGTGGGGAGCATCACACTTACTGCTCCGTCCAAGGACTCCGCTGTGAACCCTGTAGCTCTTCTCCCAGATGTCTCCGTAACCCCAGAACATGTGCGGAGGGTGTATGGAGAGTCCGATCCGGTGAGTTTGAAAAGGTCGAAGAATTCTGACCTGGCCATTGACCTATTGCTCTGGTCATCCAGAATAGCGTAGACCTTTGCTGCTTTGTCTGGGTGAGCTTTGGGATAGACCTTCACCAGGCAAACTTTGGAACAGGACCTGGAGCTCTGGTCTCCGACTTTGGTGCATGCTGAGGTGACTGTTGGCGGATCCGTCTCTCCATCACTCTCCCCGCCATTCTCTGTAGGGCCTTCTGCGTTCCAAGGTGGTGGTCCAGGATGCAGAGCTGCAACGTGTCTGTCGCTGTTGCATTCCCTGCATTTCACCTCCGCTTTGCACTCCTTCGCCAGGTGAGTGTTAGAGGCGCAACACCTGAAGCAGATTCCATTTTCTCTAAGGAAGGTGATGCGCTCGTTGTGTGACATGATCCGGAAACCTCTACACTTTTTAAGCGCATGTGGCTTCCTGTGAATGGGGCAGTGATGGTTTATGTCCCTTATTTCATCTGACTCAGGAGCAGAGTGGTTGGTTGCAAGCTCTGCCTTGTAAGTGGAGATGTGGGTTTTGACATTCCCTGGTCTATTTACTGCTTCTGGCTTTGATGAGCCTGTGATGGGCCTGTAGGAACAGCTTGGACCCGTAGAGGCTGCTGAGAGGGTGAAACTTGGATCATTCCTTCTGCGTGCCTCACTGCAGACAAAGGTAGTGAAATATGAAAAAGGGGGAAACTGTACGTGGTGCATTTCCTTGTACTGTGAGCCTTGAGCCATCCACCTCTCCTGTAGGTTGAAAGGTAATTTTTCAACGATAGGCTGGATGCCCCTAGCGCTGTCCAGACATGCAAGCCCTGTCAGGTAGCCATCCTTTTTTGCAGCATTCAGCTCTCTCAGTAGGTCTCCCAGTTCCCTGAGCTTTTGTGGATCCTTTTGATTGATTTTAGGCATCCTATCCAACCTCTCAAAGAGAGCCCTTTCAATCACCTCAGAGGCGCCGTAACATTCTTCAAGGCGATCCCAGGCCATTTCTAGCCCTGCGGCAGGGTCGTTTACATTCACAGAACGGATTCTCATGATGTGTTCAGAAGACTCGCTCCCCAACCATTTAGACAAGAGATCGAGCTCTTCACTTGCAGTTAAGTCCAGTCCTCCTGTGGCGTTCATGAATGAGGACTTCCACGCAAAGTAGTATTCTGGGTGATCGTTGAACTTGATGAGCCCTGTGTTCACAAGCTCCCGGCGCACCAAGTACCTTGCAATGTCACTCAGACCAGACCTGTCATCCATAGGTCTGTGTTGGGAAGCATGTGAATTAGGGGATGGGGTCCGAGCAGCAGAAGAATGATGAGTGTATATGAAGCCTCTAGAGTGCTGTACATCCTTGGGTGTGTGATATGTGTGATGTGAGGCGCGAGGACCAGGGAAGGTTGGCTTTGCAAACGAGGGACGGCCTGCATGCCGCCCCACATCTGGGAGGACGTTGCTCACGGTGGCCTGCTGGTGATCTGCGGTGGTGGCATGCTCAGCTGCTGTGCCGCACCATGACCATGGCCGTTGCCGTCCCGTTCAGCTCTAGAGTCGTCATGCTGTCTCCGTCTGCTTGGAGATGTCGAGTCATGGTCTCCATTTGAATGGGAGTCTACAATGGGATGGATGAAAGGAAGTGATGGTGTGTAAGGTTGGAGCTGCGGGGGTTCCTCCTCACCAGGAGACTGCTGTGGACGTTCTGTGTGACTATGAGGCAGCTGAGAGTGACGTTGGACATAAGCTTGTGTGCGTTCTATGGCAGTTTGCGTTGTGTCCTCCATGTCTCTCTTGCTGCCTTCTCCACTTCCAGAATCCACTGCCGCCTCTAGAACCTCAGCCTCTGCTTCAGCTGCTGCAGCGTCTCGTTGATACTGTAATGAAGATAACTCAGCAGCTATACGAGCCTCTCTGAGTGCCATTTCAGCTCCTTGAACCATTAATTCCGTTTCTCTCTTAGAGAAGGCAGCACGTACTTTGGCAGCCTCAGCCTTAGCTCGTGCCTTGGCGGCTGCTGCACTGGGAGTGGAAGATTTGCTTCCTTTGGAAGAGGCGCGCTCACTAGCCTGGGAAGGTGTGGTCTTGACTGCGTCTCCTGCAGTCGACATGATGAATGTCTCTCGGGGGTGGTTGAGAGAAGATGCAGGTCAGAGTGATGCTGTAGTATCCTGTTTTCCTTTCCAGCCGTGCCCGCCGGGAAGACGTCTTTTTACTGTTCTGTTCTCAATGTGTGTGGAGGGTACACAAATTAACAGACAGCTAACACTTGACTTGAAGAGACGGTCAGAGGCAGAGTAAAGTTTGAAGATGTTTTTACTTCTTCTCCAAACCAGGAATCAAGGCAAATTTGTAAAACTGAAACATACAATAACAAAAAAGCACTAATTAAATAATGCCCATTTGTACAACATTCAATAAAATAATAAGCAGCATGGAAAAACATACAAATACATGTCTACAAGCAGTAAGTGTATTTCACAGTAACTCATCTTAAGTGACATGAAATGACTATAGAAAATGTACTGTAAATAGCTTGTAGATATATGTAAATAGTTAACCCATTTTTATAACACTGCACATTACTGAAATGTGATTTGGAATGAATTGAACCATGAACTGTATCATAAAACATATATGAATTGCTGTACCACATGTACATGAATTGACACAATGTCAGAATGAAACAATGCTGGAATGCTTCTAGTTTGCATAAAGCTAGTGTTAGCCAAACTGTGAAACTAGCACCACATGTCAATGTACAGGAATGAATGGAAGCTAGCGCTAGCTTAGCATGAGCAGGCAATCTATGCTCAGCACCAAACACAAATACAATGGGGAAATCCAAACAAGGCTACAGAATGTACAATACACCTCAGAACTGATTGCAGTCATAGTACTCACAGACGATACTTTCCAGAACATGAACAGAAAATGTATAAGAATACTGTATAAGCAGTTGAACTGTGTGACCGCATCGACTAGCGTCTTGCTTGTGAATGAAGGTAAATGCAAGGAACCCCAAAGTTAAATAGTGTCCACCAGAGGGCGCAAAAACACAGAAAAGTTCAGTATGTTCTGAAATAGAACATGACAATGACAGGTCTAACTCATTGTAAAAGCGTCTTTTATTTTTTACGACTACTAACATAATAAAATTATAAATATTACAGAAAATAAATAGGCCTACATACAAAACAGTTACTCCTCCCCTAGCTCTGATCCATAGCTCTAAATGCGCATTTAGAGCTATGGATCAGAGCTACTCCTCCCAAATGTCCCCAAACCCAGTCCTTGACTGTGTGTGTGTGTGAGTTAACCTGACTCCGCCATATGGGGCAGCAGAGTGCTCCTGCTCCCATCTGGGAACTCTCAGGCAGACTTGATGCCCGGCCACAAAACGGCCTGGCCAATCAGCAGCAGCTTCTAGCAGCAGCTTCTAGCTTCTAGCTGCTGCTGATTTGCCAGGCCGTTTTGTGAGCAACTTCTAGCAGCAGCTTCTAGCTTCTAGCTGCTGCTGATTGGCCAGGCCGTTTTGTGGCCGGGCATCAAGTCTGCCTGAGAGTTCCCAGATGGGAGCAGGAGGGGGGAACCCAGTGTACTCTCTGCTGCCCCATCTGGCGGAGTCAGGTTATGTGTGAGTAGGCTAAATAAAATAAAACACCCAAAAACTGCCCCCCCCCCCCCTTGAAATGAATGAATCCGGTTCAGTGTCGGAGAACGCCATCGCAGTCTTGACTCTTCATCCTCCTCCTCCTCCTCATCTGATGCCAGTTCTAAATATATAAAAAGAAATAAACATTTTAGCTGTAGTCAGTGCACGCTACTATTACATGGCGTTTTACCCGGCTGCTGGCGATCAATGATTTTATTGTGCAGTGTCTTTGTGGGCCGAGTTGTGGCATGACAAATACAAATAGATGCTTGTATAAGTAGTATCACGATAAAATAATATGGCGACGTTAGAATGAAACACCAATGAGTGAACGCTGGTAATGTAGCTAGCTGCCCAGGGTATATCCAGCACCATTGCGTCGCAATCATCCAGCAACATTGGTACTGGCTATTGCCCGGGCTTGTGGCCCGGCCAATAGCCAGTACCATTTGTGCAGTGTTTGTTAGCAACTACTACTAGCCAACAGCCAGTGGAATGTGGTGACGCGATGGTGCTGGATATACGCTGGGCAGCTACATTACCCGTGATCACTCATTGGTGGTGTCATTCTAATGTCGCCATATTATTTTATCGTGATACTAATTATACAAACATCTATTTGTATGCCACGATGCCACGATTCGGCCCACAAAGACACAGTACAATACATTCATTTGATCAGATGTTTTTGTTAGCTACGTCGATCACCTATAGTACCGACCCTTGTTATATATTCTCCGACTATGCAGGTGAACTAACCCAGTTAGATCTATCCATATATGGTTCTACCACATCTATCTGATATCAGCACTAGGTCGGCTCGGGCCAAATATAGGGATCGTCTTACTAGACATGTCATATTAGGGCATTTTCGAATACAATAAAATTACCTTTTAGCGAAGGCATCAGCCTTGGTGGTAACGTGTAATCCGCGAGGGTGGATGTTGCAGCCCGGCCAACGGTCTGGGACTGGAGAATGCCACTGGACACGGATGGATCATTTTTCACTTTTCAGATTGTTTTTTTTGCGGCGACTGCAAACCTGGCTGAAAAACTCTTCCTCCAGTGCCCACCTCGGAGGAGTCAACCAACCCCCCTGTTCACTGGGGGCTGGGCGTCAGTTTCCAATAGGAAAGCATACACGTGTGTCACGTGACACGGGAATTCTGGGAAATGTAGTTGATATTTATGCTCAATACTCCATACAGAGGTGCGGACCGAATTAATATATTGGTATTAATAAAAAAAGAGAACTACGGAAAATCACGTACAAGTCAGACAGAACTAATGCAAAACTCCACGTGTTTTCCAGTAGTAATCTGTCTAAGGGTTAATGCCCTACCGCTGAAGTGCCCTTGAACAAGGCATTGAACCACTACGATGAAATGTGTTCTATGAGCAGGGCCTGGCTGGAAACAAGTTCTTGAGCTTAGCCCAGATACCCTGGGTAAATATAGTAATCATTTCATTTCATTTCATGATATGGAAGTCCAAATGGGGATTACGATTAATCCCGCAGTCAAACTGTTAAAGTATTCATATTTTTAGGCCCACTCTAAAAAATGACGCATTTGGCTAGCAGGGAGGGCTTTAAGCTCAAATCTGGTGTGAAATGATGTGAAAACTGGGCATTAAACAGATTAGTGCATTGACTCTTGATGGGATAAAGTTGAGAGTGGCTCCAGTGAGACTGGGAACAATGGCGTGAAGTTAAGCTTTTAGACTTCATAGGAGGGGTTTCTTTCTTTCTGTCTTCAGACTCGTTGCTGAGCGCCTCGCTGGAGAACTACAAGCGGCTGTCCAGCGGGAAGGATGAGAATCTGGGGGCCCAGCCCCCTGAGCCTCTGACCCTGTGTGTGGGGGACACCTTCGATGCCGTGGTCACCAACCTCCTGTCACCCCACGACATGATCTGTCAGAAGCTGGACAACGCCGGTGAGTCATTTTCTTCTAAGCGACTAATAATATGGGACGGTGCAAAAAAAATGGTGGTCGCATTTGAATATAAACATTAATCAGACCTACAGCTCAGCTTGTCACTAAGGGCAGCAGGGCCTTTGCAACCAGGGCCCCCATACTCTGGAATGGCCTACCTACTGACCTAAGATGCGCAAAATCAATATCCACATTTAAAACTCTGCTGAAACCCCACCTTTATCTTAAAGCCTTTTCCTAACTGTCATTATTGTATTATTATGTATGTTTTGTATTTTTATGCCGGCTATTGCAGGGGTTCTCAACCCGTGGGTCGCGACCCCTCGGGGGGTCGCCAAATTATTTTAGGGGGTCCCCAAATTATTTAAAATTTAAATGTTATTTTCACGATTTTTCAAAAAATAGCAGACCTACAGCTTGTAGATCTGCTATTTTTCAATAGCTAAATTATAACAATGCTTAAAACACCAAAAGGGGTTCCCGCCCAAAATGGTTTAAGGTTATTGTAGCAGTCAATTTATATTGGGGGTCGGGAGGGGGCGGGGCGGGGGTCCCGAGACATTGCCAAAGCATTTCCGGGGGTCCCCGGCCAAAAACGTTGAGAACCCCTGGGCTATTGCATGGATTGATCTTTTATTGTTCTCTTGATGTAAAGCACTTTGTGACTTCGTCTAGAAATGTGCTAAATTCATTATCATTATCATTGAAAGTGAAACGGTCTATAAAGCCAAATGTTGTGGTTTGTAGTTGTGATCTACGAGCAGCAGTTGACTTTGAGGGAACACTGCAGTCAGATTCCAGCTAACCACAACTTCAGACCTGCCCCTGGAACCATGTGCTGCTCCCTGTCCTCAGGTAAGACCTGCCCCTGGAACCATGTGCTGCTCCCTGTCCTCAGGTAACAAATAACCACCCGTTCTACTGGAACCATGTGCTGCTCCCTGTCCTCAGGTAATAAATAACCACCTGTTCTACTCCTCTGGAACCATGTGCTGCTCCCTGTCCTCAGGTAATAAATAACCACCTGTTCTACTCCTCTGGAACCATGTGCTGCTCCCTGTCCTCAGGTAATAAATAACCACCTGTTCTACTCCTCTGGAACCATGTGCTGCTCCCTGTCCTCAGGTAACAAATAACCACCTGTTCTACTGGAACCATGTGCTGCTCCCTGTCCTCAGGTAACAAATAACCACCTGTTCTACTCCTCTACGTTGTATAACAATAACCAGAAGAAATGGGAAGTGTTAAAGCTAATTCATTATCCAATCATTTCACCTCACAGAAATTATATTTTCAACTGAAACACGACGCAAGTCACATTTCACTTAAGTTATTTTTGTCAAGTGAATTTTCCGTACAGCAAAAAAATGAAATAACTTATGATGATGTGATCAATCTTCTTATCAGTGTCTCGATCTCTTTCTCTCCCCCCCCCCCCACAGAAGACAAGCAGTGGTACAGGGCCAAGGTGCTGGCGTACTCCTCCGAGGACCATGTGTGTGTGGGATACAGCGACCACGGTTTCTCTGAGGAGGCGGAGCTGAGCTGCCTGCGCCCCATCAGCCCCCAGCTCTTGGCTCTGCCCATGCAGGCCATCCCCTGTGCCTTGGCAGGTAAGACCCCATGCAGGCCATCCCCTGTGCCTTGGCAGGTAAGACCCCCATGCAGGCCATCCCCTGTGCCTTGGCAGGTAAGACCCCCATGCAGGCCATCCCCTGTGCCTTGGCAGGTAAGACCCCATGCAGGCCATCCCCTGTGCCTTGGCAGGTAAGACCCCATGCAGGCCATCCCCTGTGCCTTGGCAGGTAAGACCCCCATGCAGGCCATCCCCTGTGCCTTGGCAGGTAAGACCCCATGCAGGCCATCCCCTGTGCCTTGGCAGGTAAGACCCCATGCAGGCCATCCCCTGTGCCTTGGCAGGTAAGACCCCATGCAGGCCATCCCCTGTGCCTTGGCAGGTAAGACCCCCATGCAGGCCATCCCCTGTGCCTTGGCAGGTAAGACCCCATGCAGGCCATCCCCTGTGCCTTGGCAGGTAAGACCCCCATGCAGTCCATCCCCTGTGCCTTGGCAGGTAAGACCCCCATGCAGGCCATCCCCTGTGCCTTGGCAGGTAAGACCCCCATGCAGTCCATCCCCTGTGCCTTGGCAGGTAAGACCCCCATGCAGTCCATCCCCTGTGCCTTGGCAGGTAAGACCCCCATGCAGGCCATCCCCTGTGCCTTGGCAGGTAAGACCCCATGCAGGCCATCCCCTGTGCCTTGGCAGGTAAGACCCCATGCAGTCCATCCCCTGTGCCTTGGCAGGTAAGACCCCCATGCAGGCCATCCCCTGTGCCTTGGCAGGTAAGACCCCATGCAGGCCATCCCCTGTGCCTTGGCAGGTAAGACCCCATGCAGGCCATCCCCTGTGCCTTGGCAGGTAAGACCCCCATGCAGGCCATCCCCTGTGCCTTGGCAGGTAAGACCCCCATGCAGGCCATCCCCTGTGCCTTGGCAGGTAAGACCCCATGCAGGCCATCCCCTGTGCCTTGGCAGGTAAGACCCCATGCAGGCCATCCCCTGTGCCTTGGCAGGTAAGACCCCATGCAGTCACCACAACGGATTTCACTCATTTGGATCCCAAAGACGTCTGCATGTGAAAGTATGCCATGCACCAGTTTACTAGTCAACTAGTACCAACAAGGTCGACTAGTGGATTTACTAGTCGACTAGTTGCTTAATGCCCTACCATGCCCTGGTTCTCTTGTCGTCCTCCAGGAGTGCGCCCAACGGGAGAGGTGTGGTCTGACGACTGCCTCCTGGCCCTGAGTCAGGCCGTGTCCAACCGCATGCTGCGTGTGAAGGTTGTGGGGAAGCGCGACGCCACCGCCCTGCTGGCCATGGTGGACACCAGCAGTGACCCTCACACGGACGTGGCCGAGCTGCTGCTGACCCTCCGCCTCGCCTCGCCCCTCGGCACCGACGGACAGCCGGACACTGACGGCCACGCCCACGGTAACCACATGACTCCACACACGTTTAGGGCTGTCACGATTATACATTTAACCCATTCTGTACGGGAACCCCTTTTGGTGTTTTAACTAAGCATTATGTTATACTTTAGCTTTTGAAAAATAGCAGATCTACAAGCTCATAGCTTGTAGGTCTGCTATTTTTGAAAAATCGTGACAATGCGGCACAAATCTTTGAATATATATATTCAGGCCTAAATGGGTTTTAAGTTTACGATTCATTGTGTCACACATAACTTTATTGTCATTCAGCAGATACATAAAATGCATAAGAGAAGTTTTGCTACTGTAGTTACAAGAGAAACTAAAATACTATTCAAATCTAAAATCCACTTTTAAATGTATATTCAGTGATTTCACTTAATTCAAATATCACTTATTTTTTCTTATTTTTTGGATAATCCTCCCTACTATAAAGTGTGCTGACCATATAAGGAGTTCCTCCCTGTCCCCAGTGAGCCCCTGGGGTCAAAAAACCCTAGTTTCGGTTTGGGCTTTGGGTGGCAAAGCCTTCATCCAATCAGGATGAGAGGGGCCTTCCTCCAATCATGATCGAGTGGGGCGGGCATTGGTGCACGTGCTGTTGGTCTGTTGTACTTCCCCCACTGTAGAGCGCGTGCATGTGCACAACTTGTTACCGGGTGGACCGTTTTTTCTCTCCAAATCACCCAAATCACTGAATGCTCCTTTAAAAACAAACAAATTAAAAAGCACCGTTAGTTCATAGAGAGACAGATATTGCACAATAGAAGTTCTTATATCAGCATATGGGGTGGGGGGGGAAAGGTTAGGGGACATTGGAAAATATGAATAACTGTGATTAGACTATTTTGTAGTACCGGTAATTGTGACAACCCTACCCTACACACATTCTCTCTAAATATTCTCTCTGCACTTTCTCCCTGTAGTCAGGGGATATTAATACAATCTGGGAATACATTTCTTACCAAGAATTTTCTTCACCAATTTGTTTGTAAAGGTGTCTACTAACATATCCCACATTGGTTTATATTCAACCACCCTAGGGGCATTTTTGACAGCTGCTGAAAGTTGGGGTACCGTACCATAACATACCAGTTTTGCACGAAAAACACTCCTTGGGCTTAAAAAGGCCATAGCCGTCATCACAAATGTGATGTGAAGTCAGCACATTTGGGCAAGTGTCGATGGCTGTTTTTAGCCCAAGGAGTGTTTTTCGTGCAAAACGAATGCTTGGAATGGATTCAGAATGATGAAAACCCCCTAGTTTGACACGTCACATGCTATTTAAAGCATAATGAAATTTAGAACATTTTGCCATATATTGGCTGTTGGTACCCCAACTTTCGGGAGCTGTCAAAAATTCCCCTAGGGTGGTTGAATATAAACCAATGTGGGATATGTTAGTAGACACCTTTACAAACACATTGGTGAATACATTTCTTGGTAAGAAATGTATTCCCAGATTATACTGATAATACTGATAATATTCCCTGACTACTGAACATTCCCCCCTCAAACATTCTCTCCACCGCTCGGGTGGCAGTAAGGTCCCTGCCCACCACCACCACCACAGAGGTTGTGGGTGCGAATCCACCGTGGTGCAACCGGCCGGCCTTGCGTCTGAATACGTTACAGTAGCATAGCTGTACATGGTAGCCCTTCCTGGGAGCTTTGGGTCAAATCTCACTTCTGTCTTTTTGCAGCCAATTCTGCAGATGCACAAACTGGCGTTGAAGCTGCACCAAAACCCATTGACGCACGCACTGCAACTCCGCCCATTGAAGCACGCCCAGCAACTCCGCCCATTGAAGCACGCCCTGCAACACCAGCCATTGAAGCACGCCATGCAACACCGGCCATTGAAGCACGCCATGCAGCCACGCCCGTTGAAGCACCACGCATCAGCGCTGCTACATCTGTCGAAGCACGCCGTGCGACTATGCCCGTTGAGGAAGTGCGCGCTGCACCTCCTCCACCCGTTGAGTCGCCCCGTGCAGAGGCCGTCCCGGAGGCTCCTCCCCTGCTGTGGTACTGTGCCGAGCTTCCCAGCGACGGCCAGTCGGTGCCGGTAGTGGGCAGCGTGGTGGAGAACCCAGGAGACTTCCACTGTTACCTGTACAACCCGGAAGGTAATAGTGCTGCCAACTATATTCCATATTCAAATTAATATTCGAATGTAAAAAATAATAAAATAATAATTGAATATTTTAAATTAAGATTAAAATAAAAAAAATAACAATAAAATTGCTGTGAGTTCTGGCGAGACACTGTGCCACGTAAACAAACATTGTACAAAAATTAGGCTATTAATTAAAGATAATTTTGAATCATTCATTTGATCTAGCAAGACTCAAGAGAGCACATTTCTCAGCACCATATACACAATATAAATATACCATACAGGACCGGACCATATAGATAAAGAAAGAGATATAGATATTATATATATAGCATATATATTCTGCAATATTCATATCATATTCATATTAGAATCGTATACATTCGACAATTGTTCAAATACATGGTGTTTTAAAAGGAATATTCGAATATAATTTTAGCTATATTTATACTGTGTACTGTATATAGCAACATACTGTAGGTTTTTAAGAAAGCTCTTAGGATTTAGACGGCGCAAAAACTTCTGATCTCCATATTCTAATCTTTTGGTAACTTAACACCATACTTGATCATACTAGAGCGCCACACAAAAGTAGCAGATCCTCAAGCTCGTCAAGCTTGTACTTGTTCTGCTATTTTTTTGTTTTAATTTAAATAAAGAGTACATTTGTGTGTGTGTGCGTGTCAGACCTCCAGAAGCTGGTGAACCTGGGGACTGAGTTGCAGCAGCACTGTGAGGCAGACAGCGCCACCGTCAGGCCCAGAGTGGGAGAGCCATGCTGTGCTATGTTTGCTGGTGAGACCAAATGATGGCCAACACTTGAACAAAGCTACGTCCTCATTTGTTAACATAGGACAGTACATTGAAACGGGTGTGTGTGTGTGTGCGTGTGTGTGTGTGTGTGTGTAGGTGATGGTGCGTGGTATCGGGCCATGGTCCAGGGTGTGTTCGAGGACAAGGCAGAGGTGTACTTTGTGGACTATGGGAACAGCAGCCTGGTGGAAAACATCCACCTCCGAACCATCACGCCTGATCTCCTCACACTGCCCTTCCAGGCTATTCACTGCAGCCTGGCAGGTACGTGGGGGGGGGGGCACTACCCACACCTTAACCCATTTACGCCTGACCTCAAAATTAAAAAAAATCTTCTAAATCCTCCAGTTTTCTGAAATAAATATTTTCACGATTTTTCAAAAATAGCAGACCTACAAGCTCATAGCACGCCACCGAGTGGCGCGCTATGAGCTTGTAGATCTGCTATTTTTCAATAGCTAAATTATAACATAATGTTTAAAACTGTGTTGCTCATTCCACGATTGTACTATCCTTACAAGATGTACCGAGTAGTAAAGGTGACTGATCATGCTTTCCACTGTTATATAAATACCACCCTGGTGCAGTGGTTATGGCAATTATGCCTTTCATGCCTGGGGTCGACGTCAGCAGGCCCACGCGGTCGCAACGGGTTCCTAACGCCACATCAAATGTGTTCAGATCTGAGCCAAGTCCCCTGAGGAAGCATCAAATGTGTTCAGATCTGAGCCAAGTCTCCTGAGGAAGCATCAAATGGGTTCAGATCTGAGCCAAGTCTCCTGAGGAAGCATCAAATGTGTTCAGATCTGAGCCAAGTCTCCTGAGGAAGCATCAAATGTGTTCAGATCTGAGCCAAGTCTCCTGAGGAAGCGCAGGACAGTGTGACGCCTGTCCTGGACAGGGTATCCGGACGTAAAAAAAACTCCACTAATTGGTATTATTGAAGGGGAGAAAATAACAAAATAAGTTTAGAGGTATCATAGTTAGGAAAAGTGAGCCCATTTCCCTGTTCCTGGCTTGAGGTTTAGGACAACGTTTAGATTAGGGTCAGAGGAATTCATGTACAGTAAACATGTCAAACGTGTGTGTCTGTCTGTCTCTCTCTCTGTATGTTTGTCTCTCTCTCTCTCTGTCTCTCTCTCTGTATGTTTGTCTCTCTCTCTCTGTGTCTCTCTCTCTGTATGTTTGTCTCTCTCTCTCTCTCTGTCTCTCTCTCTGTATGTTTGTCTCTCTCTCTCTCTGTGTCTCTCTCTGTCTCTCTCTCTGTATGTTTGTCTCTCTCTCTCTCTGTGTCTCTCTCTCTGTATGTTTGTCTCTCTCTCTGTGTCTCTCTCTCTGTATGTTTCTCTCTCTCTCTCTGTGTCTGTCTCTCTGTCTCTCTGACGCTCCCTGTGTCTCTGTGTGTCTCTGTCTCTCTCTGACGCTCCCTGTGTCTCTCTGTGTGTCTCTGTCTCTCTCTGATGCTCCCTGTGTCTCTCTGTGTGTCTCTGTCTCTCTCTGATGCTCCCTGTGTCTCTCTGTGTGTCTCTGTCTCTCTCTGACGCTCCCTGTGTCTCTCTGTGTGTCTCTGTCTCTCTCTGACGATCCCTGTGTCTCTCTGTCTCTCTCTTTGTCTCTCTGTGTCTCTCTGTCTCTCTCTCTGTCTCTGTCTGTGTCTCTCTCTCTGTCTCTCTCTCTGTCTCTCTCTCCGTCTCTCTGTCTCTAGGCGTGCAGCCAGTGGGCTCTGAGTGGAGCAGCGAGGCCATCTTTAGGTTCCAGTCTCTGATGGCTGACCTGACGGCGCGCGTGGTCTCCGTGTCAGAGCGTGGCTACCAGGTGGAGCTGGAGAGTTCTGGCTGCAGCGTGGCGGCCGCTCTGATCACCGATAAGCTGGCCACAGCTCCGCCTGCAGGTGAATGTCTGTCAACACACACAGACACACACCCACCATGTGTTTGTTCGTATGTTGAGCCGTGAAATAATTTGACTATTTAGATCATTCAGTCAACATGAACAGATCTACCAGTTGTTGTTGGCACGTGACACCATATGGTGCGATGGATATCGGTGGCGAGCTATGAGCTTGTAGATCTGCTATTTTTCAATAGCTAAAGTATTACATAATGCTTAGTTAAAACACCAAAAGGGGTTCCCGGTCCAGATTAACCTCTGCTGGCTGCGTGAGCAACAAATGTGATGCTGATCGCCGGTGTAGTGTTTTTCGCAAATACTGGTAGCCACAGAGAGACAAGGGCGTAAACGTAATCTCGCCTCCTATCTTCAGTCTGGCTGAGATAATGGAACAATGATCTCAAACCTTTTGTCTTCCTGGTTGTTGGCATATCTAATGAACCCTTTGTATGGTGCATAACTAAAGGACAATAAATTATTATTATTCCTAAATGTAACCTTAACCCATTTAGCGCTATCATTTATTGAAAAATTAGGACCTAATTCACGCCAGCATTTTTTAAATTTTAGCTCTTATTTTGAAAAGCCACAGTTCCAGACTTCCGGTAGGGAGCTTATTCTAGGAAGTTAGACTTGTTATAAAGTTGTACATGTGATGGATTCAGATGCCTTTTTGATGTTTGACACTGTAGCCGTGCCCAGTACCCCGGATGTAGTCCCTCCCAGCACCCAGGATGTAGTCCCTCCCAGCACCCAGGATGTAGTCCCTCCCAGCACCCAGGATATAGTCCCTCCCAGCACCCAGGATGTAGTCCCTCCCAGCACCCAGGATGTAGCCCCGCCCCCTGAAGTGACATCACCACCAGGTCAGTCAGTCAGTTCACTGGTTTCTCAAAAAACTTTGTTCAGGGTTCTTTGAGGGGTTCCAAATGGACCCTTAATAATGGATTGCATTTTTATAGCACTTTTCGATGCACTACGTGCCTACTCAAAGTAACCTATACGTTGTTATACCTTTCAATCTGGGAGCTACCTCTGTGTCTCATCAGCTGTTGCTAATACATGTAGCAACATAAATACTGTTTAGGGGCGCTAGCCCCTCCAACATCTGGCTTGCGGCATTACGTCATATGGCAGCCAAGTCTTATCAACCTTTTAATGTTTGTTTAGAGCACTTCAATTCTAGAACGTTTGTGGGATTCATAATCACGCGAGCAGTACATATTATGACTAGGGATGGAGCTCGATACCCGATAAAATCCGATAACAAGCTTATTGAGTACCCGTTATCAATAAGCTTTGGGCTTATCAAGCATGTTATTGAGCATAGCGGTCTATGACGTCATGTTCAAACAATCATGGCAAGAGGCGATCAAGAAATAAATGTAATCATCCATGATGGCACAAACATGTCAATCTAAAAGTGTATTGATACCTGCCAACCAGCGCTGCCAGGGTAAACAAAATAACACTTTGAAGTTTAACAGTTTCTTTAATATTATTTTATTGGTAAAAAGGTCAATTGCCTGTTAGGAATGTACTGTATTTGAAGGCCCTAAAAGATACTGGTTCTTTTCTCCCGTCTTTCCACAAAATAATAGAAAATGCTCGATAGTGGACTCGATAAGAACCCGGCTCGATAAGGTGCTCCATCCCTAATTATGACTGGTGCTCTGTGGTGTGTAGCCCTTGGATGTGAGCAGTGCATATGACTGGTGCTCTGTCACCTGCTTCGGATGTTCGTGATCTGCACCTTAGAAATACCCCCAGTATGTGATAATCAACATACTGGGAAATCCAGAACTGAAACTACGGGAGCGTTTGCTTTTTGTGTCAATGACGGAGGCGCGCCGTGTCTGGTGGCCTTGAGCCACGTGAGGCACCGCCCAGCGAGGCGCGCCGTGTCTGGTGGCCTTGAGCCACGTGAGGCACCGCCGAGGGAGGCACCCCGTGTCTGGTGGCCTTGAGCCACGTGAGGCACTAGCCCAGCAAGTCGCCGTTCCGAGCGTTACAACGGCCACCAGACCTGACTCAGCGCCGCCCGAGTTACGTCCCGATAGGCAGAGAATAGTAAATATTAGTAGCCCCTAGTTTCCATGCCCCGACAATACAGTTGGAAATGACACGTTCAGCAGGGGGAGTCCTTGACCAGGCTATGTCTGCACCACCCTGCATGCTGCAGTCCGGGTGAACACAGCCAAACACCACAATGTCTAGTATGCCAGTATGGCCATATTAGCCATATTCCACCATCCTGATAACGGTTGATTTCGTATATTTAATGCAGCGATAACGGACGAATCCGCTGCTCTCCCTGCAGGGTGTTTCCCAGTGGACTGGAAGGCAGGAGAGCTTCCTCTCCACGAGAACTTCCAGCCTCGTGTGGCTGCCGTCATCAGCCCCTCCTTGTTCTACCTGCACGCCCCCAGCCAGGGTGAGAGAACACGCACGCATGCACATTTCTATTACATAAGGAGACTTTAAGACGGTGAAATTATGATTATTTAGTGGATATTTTTCCCTCCCTGTTCTTATTCACCTTGTCATATTTAATTGTCCTGTACAAATAAAGAGTGTACTTGTTGTTGTGTGCAGTTGGGATGGAGGAACTCCAACAGGTGATGAGGGAGCTGGCTGTGTACGGCAGCACCAACCAGGGCCTGAGTCTGGGTCCAACTCCAGCTGTTGGGGCTGCTTGCTGTGCCCGCTTCACAGGTAGGAGACAAACTGCTATGCACTCTACATGAAGTAGGGTTGTTAATGTCACCATTCAGTTGGGATATGGTGTCTTCTACAGCAGGGGTTCTCAACCCGCGGGTCGCGACCCCTCGGGGCGTCGCCAAATTATTTTGGGGGGTCCCCAAATGATTTAACTTTTTTTTTGCAACTGAATGGCTGGAAAGTGGAAATGAAGAGTTTACATATAGTACACATAGTACACATATACACCTTCCCTAATGATTATATCTGGTTTCAGTATTTATTTATGGTGTATTGTCTCTATTATTAAGGTTATTGTAGCAGTCCATTTATATTGGGGGTCGGGGGGGGGGGGCGGGGCGGGGGTCCCGAGACATTGCCAAAGCATTTCCGGGGGTCCCTGCCGGCCAAAAACGTTGAGAACCCCTGGTCTACAGTAGGCCTTGAAACACCATCTAAATGATACTTGATACATGCACGGCATGAATACACACAGTTCACTGGAATTTGCTAAAAGGCAGAAGGCAGTAACAAATAAATCGTTAACCTGGAAAACGGAATTGTTAATGTTTGTATCTAAAACAGTTCTGTTTCCCTCTTTCCTCATGCATTCATTATATCTCCTTCGCTCTCCCCCTACGTAGGCACTAGTAAGATTAGGTTAAGGTTGTGATTTTCATGTCATGGACCCCCACATATATTTTGTATTTGGCCAGGAGAGACAATTGTATAACCTTTTCACAATTTGTCCAAAGCTTTGAAAATAGCCGATCTACAAGCTAAACCCAGGGGGTCCCACGACTCCCCGGACCCCACTTTGGGAATCGGTGGTCTAGCAGATCAACTCTACTTAGTTTAGACTAGTCATTGGTTAGACATGGGTTAAGGTTATGTTTAGGTGTGCTGCCCCGTGGGAGGTTAGGGTTAGGGTGAGGGTTTGAGATAGGTTGTAGTTGTAGGACTAATGACTGGTCTAACCAAATGACTAGTCTAAACCAAGGACTGTCTAAACTAAGTACTGCACCCGACTCTAGACGTTGATCTGCTCCTACCCTTGTGCTTTGATACCAGGTGATAACAACTGGTACAGAGCCGTGCTTCTGGAGGCAACAGATGCTGACGTCACGGTCCTGTACGCCGACTACGGCAACACCGAGACCCTCCCCACCTCCAGCATCCTGCCCATACCCCCACACCTTCTGCAGGTCCCCGCCCAAATCGCCCGCTGTGCACTGACTGGTAAGTGTGGAGGTGAAACCATTGATTCGTTGATCTGTGATTATCATTATAAAATGTTGATAAAATGTCTTAATAACCATTTTTAACCTGGAGTCCCTATTATGTGATGTTCCTTAGTTGTCATGACAAGTTGCCAAATGATGGTGAATGCTCATTAGATATCTGAATCCAGACAAATTCCTTAGCATGTCAAAAACGGCGGTCCAAAAAGTAATAGTCATTCACATTTTGGGGCGAGTTGTAAATGGCGACTATGACAGATGTCTAAATATGATCGCACAACGGCGACGCTTGCTGAAAAGAACGGATCTTGTCTGTAAAGCGACGCTAGACGTTGTATAAACCGTCTGTCTCTTACCATGCAGGCCAGGAGCGTTTCCCCAGAGTGTGGCCGGCAAAGGAGCGGGACATGTTTAAAACCCTGCTCTCCGACGTGGTCACGGCCTCCGTGGAGCACCGTGACCACTCCATCCACCTGCTGTCCGTCACCCTGCCCCCCCACATGGGCGGGGGGAACCTCAACACTCTGATGCTCGACGCACTGCAGTCACGGGCCGAGACTCCTCCTCCTCCTTCCAGAACCGACCTCGCCGCCGACGTCGGAGCGTGTGCCGTGTCTGGAGTGAGCCCTGCTACACCTTCAGCTGCAGAAGTAGAGCCTGACCAGCCGGCCGGCAGCACCGCTAATGCCCCAGGGGCACCCACAGAGCCGGAACTGCTGACCAACAGCGCCACGGGGTCGCCCATAGAACCGGAACAACTGACTGGCGGCACTGATGACGTCACCTCTGGGTCGGTGCTGGAGTCCACAGAGGCTGCTGTTATAAACGGTTGGTTATGTCAAAACTCGGACCATATACCGACACTAAACGGTATCTTATTTAACCCATTTTGACCTGGGAACGATTCTAAAAATGTCTGAAAAAGCTATGTTTCTATGTCAGTCGTTCTTCGATTTTTCAAAAATAGCAGACCTACAAGCTCGTAGCGCGCCACTCGGTGCCGCGCTATGAGGTTGTAGATCTGCTATTTTTCAATAGCTAAAGCATAACATAATGCTAACACCAAAAGGGGTTCCCGCCCAAAATGGGTTTTAAACACATCCCACACACAGGGACTTGTGACGCTCTTTATGTTAATAATTGCATGCGCGCGCGCACACACACACACACACACACACACACACACACACACACACACACACACACACACACACACACACACACACACACACACACACACAAACACACACACACACACACACACACAAACACACATGCGTGCGTCATGAGTCCTACCAGTTAGAGGTGGGACCCATGCCCATGACACCTCAAACTGCGGTTCTTATTGTATTATATTTTATTTTGTCTTCGCTATTAGTATTGTTATTTTACTGGTACTTATTTTTTTGCTATTTTTCCTCATCATGGCACTGTCGAGGAGAAAAAGGTCTACCTGTGTATATGTGATGAAACAATAAAAATGCTTGTATGTTTAGACGTTGAATTACACAAGCTAAAAAAAGCCTGCTTGGTTTGTCTGACCCTAGGAGGTGTTGACAGGCCCGTCTGCTGCTGTGTGGAGCTGAAGACCAAGGTCAGAGTGTCATTCATCTCATTATTTTATCATATCTTACTGCTCCTGCAAGGCATATTACTTTTATACAGCCAATCATCCAATATTCTGCATTGACTAAAACAAAATATACATTTTTATTACATTGGTGATTTACACCTGCATATCGTGTTAAAATGTTCTGCATGTTTCAGCATTTTCAGTTCAAAACCTAAAATAAATATATGTAAAACAGATTCTGTAAGGTTTAACCGATTAACCCATTTAGGCCTGACGTCGAAATTTGTAAAATGTCTTCTAAATGGTGACAATCTTCTGAAAAACCTCATGTTTCTGTATCAGTGGTGCTCAATATTTCATGTCAAGGACCCCAAACATGATATGGCCACCGACCCCCATCTGAAAATAATAAATATGTTGTTCTAGGAACGTCTCAGAAGCAAAGATTTGAGTTAAAAACAATATACATTCAGAGATTTGAGACACATTTTCAAGATTTTTCAAAAATAGCAGACCTACAAGCTCGTAGCGCGCCACTCAGTGGCGGGCTATGAGCTTGTAGATCTGCTATTTTTCAATAGCTAAATTATAATATAATGTTTAAAACACCAAAAGGGGTTCCCGCCCCAAAAAGAGGAGCCATGCTCAAGCCATGTACAATACTATTTCTGAATCTGAATAGCCAACGTTAAAATCCGAAATGACACGGATGCTATCTCAGTTCTAACACTGAAGAACGGGACATTGATTCGAGACCCAAATAAACGGTGTTTTCCCTATTCTGTTTGGGAAACATGGTATAAGGTCTAATATCTCTGTTCTTCCAACAGATATCTCACCTGGAGCAGCTGATGGAGATGCAGCTCTGCCTTCTCACAAGACTGGAGAAGCAAGTCAAAAATTGCTGAATGCCCCCTAACCTTAAAAAGGTTGTAATATGAATGTACAATTCATAGTTCATGCACGTTGTTTAAAATGTTCCAGAAGAGTTAGGTGTTCTGAGATTAGTTGCAATTTTCAGGTGAAAGTTAGTTTTTTTGCATTACATTTATTATAATGTAGTTTACAGTAGGCTTGCTCGTTTTACATGTATCAGGAAATACCTGAGTTGCACATGCCCATTCTTTTGCAGGGCACTGTTTGTCTTTTTTTATAGAGCACAGTACTACTAATAACAATTTGAGTTTTTTTTTCCACATTAAAATTCTGTTGTGTAAAAAAGGCATTGAGTAGATGTGATAATTTCCTTTTGAAGGTCTGTTTTGTGGAAATGCGTTCGAGCAGTACTTAGTTTAGACAGTTTTTGGTTTAGACTAGTCATTGGTTAGACCAGTTATTAGTCCTACAACTACAACCTATCTCAAACCCTCACCCTAACCCTAACCTCCCACGGGGCAGCACACCTAAACCTAACCTTAACCCATGTCTAACCAATGACTAGTCTAAACTAAGTATGCACCCCAATGTGATGTACAGATTGGATGATATTGCTCCACTCAACCCTAGCTTGTGGTATAGAGAGTATGTGCATGCTTAAAGTGAATGGCACATCGAGTGGCAAAGCAACAGGCAAAGTGAGTTTAACATTGTTTAATGTTGTTTAATGCAATCAGATAAGACTTTTCTGTGTGGATGTATACAGGCTGTCAAGGCCAGAAAGTAGTTTTTTGCCACTCAGTAGGCGTTCCTGCATAACTTCCTGGTTTGATGATGTCACACGCATACCCTCTATTGCATGAAATCAGAATGAACTAGATAAAGTGCCCCTCGGGGCACAGGTCTCCACCAGGGCAGGTCAGGATGTGGCCTCCTCGTGGCGCTATAATAGGCCAATGTGAAAAGGGTGGCATTTCTTCTTACGCATTGGACGATTTGAGGCACTTTGTTCCAAAGATGTGTTTTGCAAAAAAAAAAAAAACATCCTCAGCCTAGTAGGAAAGTCTGTGAAAGAAATCATGTAAATTGCACTGCGTTCATGATTTGAGGCCTTTTGTTCAACACGGGCCAATCCTGCAAACTTAATTGAAAGCCAATGTTAGCCGATCCGTCTTGAACACGTGGCTATAGAGCTAGTGTGCAACGATTTGCGTGATTTTTGGACAGAATCTGGAGGAGTAATAGCAAAACATGTTTTTCTGGTAGCGCTATAACAGGCCATTCTGGAAAGTTTCACACGCATCCAGGGACAGTGCGCAAAATTTGGCACTGACCGGGTTAACGGTGCCGGAGATTATCTGGTAACAGACGGACACACACACACACACACAGACTCACACAGACTCACACATACGGACGGAGTGCAAAACATACTCTCTCCCCATGCCTTCGGCCTCGTGGAGACAATTACACACTGTTGTGTAGGAGTTCGCCTACTGCTGATGAATTATTGTTTGCCCATTAAAACCGGGAAAGCATTTGTGTGATTTTTAGATGGAAGATAATATACAAGCTCGCATCATGTCACTTGGTGCCGCGCTGCAAGCTTGTACATTTCTGAAAATATTTATTCCAAGATTACAAAAAGATTATGTTGCTATATACTGTACATAGCAACAACCCAAAGATGGGTTCCCGTCTTGAAAAGTGAAAACTTGAGGTGGAACTCTACTGTATGTGTTGCCTCACCCGTTGCAATGACATTTGTGGCCAAATATTTGTGATTCTGTCATCAGGTTTTACCTTTTGGGCTAAATCGTCACCTTATTAAACTAATGGCCTAAGTCATTTTTTGCTGAAAATGAGTTTTTGGCCTAAATAAACTCCTGGTGATGCTGGCCACCTCTGGTAAAATCGCCTAAGCCCTAACGTAAAAGGCCTTCCTGTTACACCCTATTAAAAAAATGGCCTATGTCAAGAGTGAGACTTAGGCCATTTTATTTTGCCTAAGTCATAATAAAATGTGACTTAGGCCATTTTAACACACCTTTCAAAATGGGAGTGAATGGGACTGAATGGGAGTGAATGGGAGGTACTGTTACTATGGGACTGATAGAATGGGAGTGAATGGGAGGTACTGTTACTAGGGACTGATACTATGGGAGCGAATGGGAGTGAATTGGACTGAATGGGACTGAATGGGAATGAATGGGAGTGAATGGGAATGAATGGGAGTGAATGGGAGGCACTGTACTATGGGACTGATACTATGGGAGTGAATGGGACTGAATGGGAGGTACTGTTACTATGGGACTGATACTATAGGAGTGAATGGGAGGTACTGTTACTATGGGACTGATACTATGGGAGTGAATGGGAGTGAATGGGATGAATGGGAGTGACAGTCCCATAGTAACAGTACCTCCCATTCACTCCCATTCAGTCCCATTCACTCCCGTTCACTCCCATTCAGTCCCATTCAGTCCCATTCAGTCCCATTCAGTCCCATTCACTCCCATTCACTCCCATAGTAACAGTACCTCCCATTCACTCCCATTCAGTCCAATTCACTCCCATTCAGTCCAGTTCACTCCCATAGTATCAGTCCCATAGTAACAGTACCTCCCATTCACTCCCATTCACTCCCATAGTAACTACCTCCCATTCACTCCCATTCACTCCCATAGTAACTACCTCCCATTCAGTCCCATTCACTCCCATTCACTCCCATTCACTCCCATAGTATCAGTCCCATAGTAACAGTACCTCCCATTCACTCCCATTCCCTCCCATTCACTCCCATAGTAACTACCTCCCATTCAGTCCCATTCAGTCCCATTCAGTCCCATTCCCTCCCATTCACTCCCATTCACTCCCATAGTATCAGTCCCATAGTAACAGTACCTCCCATTCAGTCCCATTCAGTCCCATTCACTCCCATAGTATCAGTCCCATAGTAACAGTACCTCCCATTCAGTCCCATTCAGTCCCATTCACTCCCATTCACTATCAAATGTCTTTGTGCTCTGATATTATTTTACACACTCTGTGGCTGACCCTAAACCATGGTCTATTAAAAATAATTGGAATAAAAACATTTTGCCTAAGTCACTTACTGCAGAAGTAATTTGGCCTAAATAAGGTTTATAATTGCCTAAGTTAAAATGGCATGTTCAGATATTGGCCTAAGTCATTTTATCCTTACATGTTACATGATTGACATACACCTTTATTTGTATGTCAATAGTCATATTTTTTCATATTTTTTGGAATTGAAATAATTAAGAAATATAATATATTCTACATTTGGCACAGTTTTTTGTGTTTCCTGAAAACCTTGAGAAAATGACTTAGGCAATTAGTTTAATAAGGTGACGAAATGGTAGTCTGGTTAAAAAAGGCCAAATGTGGTGGAAGTAATATATTTTTTTTTGTTTGGGACTGGCTTCACTGTAGGGGCACTGGAACTTGCCCGGCCAATAAAGCAGTGGTTCCCAAACCTTTTCGTGTCAAGGACCCCCAAATCAACATTTATTAGGCCCCCATTTGAAAACATATGCCAGTGACCCCGATAAGGGAGGATTTTTACGGCTCTAGCAGTGATTCCGAAACATAGTAATTTCATGGACTCCCAGTTTCACACGCATTATGCTACGGACCCCCGATTTAATGGCATTTCTATTCTCTGGTACCCCAATTTATATTCTAAAAACACTGTCAATTTAACTCAGAGTGTATGTTAGGGTCCATTTGGTTCCATTTGTACACTCAGTTACAGACCCATAACTATCTCTAATTGAGCTAGGTACCCCCTGGAACTCCCTCAAGTACCCCCAGGGGTCCCGGGACCCCACTTTGGGAACCCATGCAATAAAGCATCTCACCTAACGTCATTTCCATTCCTTGTACTTTTCAGCATTGCATTTCACATAATGCATTAATGAACAGTCTCTCTCTGTAATGTATAATTGCACACAGTCATCACAGCCAGGTTGTTGTCACATGCAGCTTGCCTATCAAATAAAGCAGATATACAAAGTGTAAGGGTTGAGCACAGAACTAACATGGGCACCTAAAAAGGTGAAAGGCAAATGAGCTCTACTAAGGGGTAGTTCACCAAAACACATTTCAATCAATTACTCAACCCATTTAAATCCTTTTTGTTTTTGTCACATTCATTACCCAATATTCTAATAACCAATTTAATTACTGGTAATTGAAGTAAATCGGAGGTGAAAAAAGAAAGACATAAACATTTGACTCTGGGGTAAAATATATTTATATAATTTTGACAGTTTGTTTCACATTTGCTTTGGCTATGTACACTGCCAATATAATAATAAAGCCCTCTGGATTTCAGAGAATAGAATCAACCATGTTCAATGGTGGCAGCAGCGGTGGCCGAACGGATAGCGGCGCGGTCTAGATACCGGAAGGTTCCCAGTTCGAACCAGCCGTCCGACACGTTAAAATTACCACCGCTGAAATGCCCTTGAACAAGGCATCAACCACTACGATGAAATGTGTTCTATGAGCAGGGCCTGGCTGGAAACAAGTTCTTGAGCTTAGCCCAGATACCCTGGGTAAATATAGATTTCATTTCATTTCATTTCATCAAAAGAGTAAATAGTGACACCATGTGGCCAGGGTGGGTCATAACACCATGGTTCATAATACTAGCAAGCCGACGTAGTACCGAAAATAGCCGATCTAGAAGCTCGGCTTTTCTCGTCGATCTGATCTCCAAGGTTTATACTACGACGTCAGCGCAATCCCACAATGCAACAGGACAGGGGTAAAAAAAAGAAAAAAGGTAAACAACAGGAACGATGGCCGCGGACAGTGATGTGAGTATTTCACTTCATAGAACCAGGGAACTTTTATAACAGTCTCTAATATCGTCATGACAGTGAGTTGGTTTCTCAAAGGGCGCTACTATACCTTTATCTATACCTACCTCTGTCTATATGTGTTCCGTGTCGGACTGCTGTGAGTTGGTGATCCTCCGGTTCGATCCCAGCTGAGCTGTCAGGGCGTTGCGCTACATTGGTGTTTTTGATTGATTGATCGATTGAAGTGTTTATTAACAGATTGGATAATTTTCAGTACATTTCAAGCACAACTCCATACTGTGGTGGACGACACCATAAGCCCTGCTGACGCACTGGAGGACCCCAGGGCTATAGGGTCCACCATGTTCAATTCATCATAACATTTAGAGACGTACAACTATACAATACTAAAAACACAAACAATAGGAAATCATCATAGAGGAGGTAATACAAGGGGATTTTTAGATGGAAGATATACAAGCTCGCATCACATCATGTCACTTGGTGCCGTGCTGCAAGCTTGTACATCTGCTATTTCTGAAATATATATTCCAATTCCAATATTTATTCCAAGATTACAAAAAGATTATGTTGCTATATACTGTACATAGCAACCACCCAAAGATGGGTTCCCGTCTTGAAAAGTGAAAACGGTATATAGAGACGTACACAAATATACAATACTAAAAACACAAACAATAGGAAATCATAGAGGAGGTAATAAGGGGGGTGTATACAGTGAAGGGAAAAAGGTGTGTGGAGGATTCAGATTTTCCGGGGGCCAGTTTCGAATTGCAGACGTCCGTAGGTGCCCTTAGAGAGCGGTTTTGAAGGAGTCGAGGGCCCTTCTCGGCCCCACCCCTCTCCCAATGTTTATATTGTGTTAGTTTCCAAGATGGCTGCAGCACCAGGAGTGGGTGGGGCGGAGGTGAGTGGGCGGGGTTGACATATGCCCTTACTGGGCTGCATTCAAGACACTTGCCTTGTGTCTGACACCTGACTTGTGTCTGAACACAGCTTTGATGGATGTGTTCTGCCCCCCTCCCCCCATCAAACAAAATGTTTGGTCAAACCACAGACACAAGACAGGTGTCTTGAATGTGTGAAGGTAGCCCCACCCCTTCCTGGTGCTGCGGCCATCTTGGAAACTAAACACAATATAAACAATTGGAGAGGGGTGGGGCCGAGAAAGGCCCTAATTGTCTTAATGACTGTTGGTAGGGCGTTCCACATTTTGGTGCCATGTGTGTGTGTGTGTGTGTGTGTGTACTGTACTGTGTCCCAGTGTTTTCGAAAACTAAAGGTGGCCTTACACTAGCCGATAATCGGGCATTTTTTGACGCTCGGGGGGTGCCCGACTCAATCGATCTGCTCGGGGCCGCTCAAAGCGCGATCGGGATCGGCCCGATCAACATCAAGCATGTTTGATATTTGCTCTGCCCCGCTCCGATTATCCTGTAGTGTGTGGCGCTATCAGATTTCAGATTGAAAAAAATCGGCTAGTGTAAGGCCACCTTTAGACTAAAAATGTTCGTCGACTACCTTTTTTCACTGACGAAAACTAAATGGAAACTACATGAAAACTAAGCTATGACGACTAAAACTAAGACTAAATATACAGACGATTTTGTCAACAAATAACAAACTAGACTAAAATGTTAGGAGGGGACTAGTGGACAAGAGATCCAGTATAAGTCATTTTGCACTTGTTTGCATGCTGAAAATAGCCGATCTACAAGCTCACAACGCATCGCAGCGCGACGCGTTGTGAGCTTGTAGATCGGCTATTTTCAGCAAGTGAAAAAAACAGGCATTACGACAGCATCAAGGCCCACCAAAATACATTTGTTCGACTAAATCAACTGTAGATTTAGAACGACTAAAATCGTATGATATTTAGTCGACTAAAGCTAGACTAACACTAAAACATTCCAGGTGACTAAAATGTGACTGAAACTATATAAACTATTCAAGAGACTTATACGACTAAAACTATAATCAAAATGTGCTGCCAAAGACAACACTGCTGTGTCCCATCATCTAAAACAACACCAAACTACAGTATGCTGCAAACAAACCGACAGCCCTGGGATCATAAACATGTTTGTCTTTATTTATACAGCCCGAGTCGGAGGTGTTTGAGATCACGGATTTCACCACCGCGTCCGAGTGGGAGAGGTAGGGTAACATCCATGTTGTGTCCAATATATCTGTTATGTTGTTTGTTCCACAAGTAAGAATGCATGACTGATACATGTGTTCTGTCTAATGCATGCTTGCATTCAGCTTGAGGGAGTTCCCGGGGGTCCCCCAGCTAAATGATAGTTTGGAACCAAATGGACCATTATGGGTCTGTAACTTTATAGAGCACCAAAGTCCTGACGTCACTGTCAGTAGAGGGCGTCAGTCCCCAGGTTCGTGTACTTTTTATTTGCATTGTAATCTCCATAGGGGGATTTTAGATCGCCTCATATAAGAACTGTGTTTGAAAAATAAACGGATCATCCCGGCCTTTTCACTCATATGGATATGAAGCATCGACTGAAGGTGGAACTGTACAAATATACCCAAAGAGTAACAAAATAAGCGTTAGAAACGATTCAAACAACCCAGAGACTACATTTCCGGGTAGGCAGGGTGGCTGCATCTGCCCGTCGCACAACAGAAACCGAATGTTAATTACGTTTATTTTTATTTTATTGATATTTATGTTTCGTGGTTAGTACGAGTCGAGTCACCACCAGCTGAGCTTACGTCAACAAGGAATCTCAGGAACGCAATATGTTGACAGCTGGGCATGACGTATATTAGCAGCGACATTGCCTTCATATGTAGTTTCAAGGCTTTTGCGGCCACATTAATTCCATTTTCTCCAGAAACTGGCTGTATCAAATATGAATGGACATCATTAACAACGCACAGCCACTCCCCTGACAGAAAGGCCGGGGTGGTCGGTTTATTTTTCAAACACAGTTCTTATATGAAGCGACCTAAAATCGCCCTATGGAGATTTCACTGCAAATAAAAAAATACATGAACCTGTGTCTTGGTGCCCTCTACTGAAAGTGACGTCAGACTTCGGTGCTCTATACTATAGCCATCTAATGAAAACAGTCCAACTGAAGTCATCCCCTTACAGGTTTGTGTCAAGAGTGGAGGAAGTCTTAAATGACTGGAAACTGATTGGGAGTTCTGCAGCGGGCAAGACTTCGCCAGAGAAGGTATGCAGTAGTCTCCTCTCCATTTTTGGCAAATATGTTTAGTGTAGGAGGAAAAAAAGTAGAGGGAGGGGTCTAAGTCTAGACTCCTGGGTGACTCCAGTCAACTAATTATAGGTTTTAACTAAGTGCTTATTAATAATTAATACATGTCTGCATTCTCTCTCTGTCCTGCCCCCCCCAGGGTGAATACACCAGTGGCTCGTGGGAGGAGAAGACTCATGAGATTAACTTTGCAGACTTTAAATTCTCCATAACTCATCACTACTTGAAGCAGGAGGGCGATGGGGGCGACGCGAAGGAGGAACCAGAGGAAGGTACGGTCAACGGTGATGTTTTGGTTTGTTGTAGTTTACAGTAGGCATACACTCAACTCACGATACCATACGTATCACGATATGAGGTTCTTCACCATACGATATTTTAGACACAAAATTATTTTCCAGACAAATGACAATTATTTTATTTTTTTTATGTTTTATTTTCCCCTCCCTCCCCCTCCGAGCTTTTTTCACATTTTTTATTGAACTACATTGCAAAAGAAGCATTAGCCTACTTTTCATGTAAAATTACTTAATTTCTGTAAACATGCTTTCTTGTTTAGAACCTAGCTCGACGTAATAGGCCTGACGTCGAAAAATTAAAAAATGTCACGATTTTTCAAAAATACCAGACCTACAAGCTCGTTACGAGCTTTTTCATTTGCTTCTTTCTTTCGTTTTAGGGATTTTAGCTCTTTTTGACAGGGGGGCGGGGGCATTCGAACATGGGGCTAAATATGTATTTGTTTACAATTTTTTATGGCGATTTATTTTTTTATTATTTACTATAGTCCTACTAGACACCGAGAACCAATATGTCAGTTTGTCACATTCAATAGATCCTGTGATATTTTGTGGCCAGATGGGGTTCTCGGTGTCTAGTAGGACTATAGTAAATAATAAAAAAATAAATCGCCATAAAAAATTGTAAACAAATACATATTTAGCCCCATGTTCGAATGCGATCCAAATCGTAGCGCGCCACTCGGTGGCGCGCTATGAGCTTGTAGATCTGCTATTTTTCAATAGCTAAAGTATAACATAATGCTTTAAAACACCAAATGGGGTTCCCGCCCAGAATGGGTTAAACTAACCCAACTTTGATCTCTTTCTTTAGATGCCTTTCCCCTGGCTATGCAGGACCTCCTGTGTATGAACAATGACTTCCCTTCCAGAGCCCACTGCCTGGTCAGATGGTGAGCAGTGTTTTGATTTTAGTTTTAGTCATAGTCTCTTCAATGGTTTTTATTTAGTTTCAGTCACATTTTAGTCACCTGGGATTTTTTTGTTTTAGTCGACTAAATCTACAGTTGATTTAGTCGGAACAAAATGTATTTTGGCGGGCCTTGATGCCGTCATAATGACAGATTTCTTTACTTGCTGAAAATAGCCGATCTACAAGCAAACAATGCGTCGCAGCGTGACACATTGTGAGCTTGTAGATCTGCTTTTTTCACCCAGCAACCAAGTGTAAAATGACTTATACTGGATCTCTTGTCCACTATAGTCCCTTCCTAACATTTTAGTCTAGTTTTTATTTGTTGATGAAATCGTCAGTATATTTAATGTATATTTAATTTTCATGTAGTTTCCATTTAGTTTTCGTCAGTGGAAAAAAGTAGTCGACGAACATTTTCCGTCTTAGTTTTAGTCGACGGAAACAACACGGTCCAGTCAGTGTGAGTCACACACCTTTTGAAACAACACGGTCCAGTCAGTGTGTGTCACATACCTTTGAAACAACACGGTCCAGTCAGTGTGTGTCACACCTTTGAAACAACACGGTCCAGTCAGTGTGTGTCACATACCTTTGAAACAACACGGTCCAGTCAGTGTGTGTCACACCTTTGAAACAACACGGTCCAGTCAGTGTGTGTCACACACCTTTGAAACAACACGGTCCAGTCAGTGTGTGTCACACCTTTGAAACAACACGGTCCAGTCAGTGTGTGTCACACCTTTGAAACAACACGGTCCAGTCAGTGTGTGTCACACCTTTGAAACAACACGGTCCAGTCAGTGTGTGTCACACCTTTGAAACAACACGGTCCAGTCAGTGTGTGTCACACACCTTTGAAACAACACGGTCCAGTCAGTGTGTGTCACACCTTTGAAACAACACGGTCCAGTCAGTGTGTGTCACACCTTTGAAACAACACGGTCCAGTCAGTGTGTGTCACACCTTTGAAACAACACGGTCCAGTCAGTGTGTGTCACACCTTTGAAACAACACGGTCCAGTCAGTGTGTGTCACACCTTTGAAACAACACGGTCCAGTCAGTGTGTGTCACACACCTTTGAAACAACACGGTCCAGTCAGTGTGAGTCACATACCTTTGAAACAACACGGTCCAGTCAGTGTGTGTCACATACCTTTGAAACAACACGGTCCAGTCAGTGTGTGTCACACCTTTGAAACAACACGGTCCAGTCAGTGTGTGTCACACCTTTGAAACAACACGGTCCAGTCAGTGTGTGTCACACCTTTGAAACAACACGGTCCAGTCAGTGTGTGTCACACCTTTGAAACAACACGGTCCAGTCAGTGTGTGTCACACCTTTGAAACAACACGGTCCAGTCAGTGTGTGTCACACCTTTGAAACAACACAGTCCAGTCAGTGTGTGTCACACCTTTGAAACAACACGGTCCAGTCAGTGTCACACACCTTTGAAACAACACGGTCCAGTCAGTGTGAGTCACACACCTTTGAAACAACACGGTCCAGTCAGTGTGTGTCACACCTTTGAAACAACACGGTCCAGTCAGTGTGTGTCACACCTTTGAAACAACACGGTCCAGTCAGTGTGTGTCACACCTTTGAAACAACACGGTCCAGTCAGTGTGTGTCACACCTTTGAAACAACACGGTCCAGTCAGTGTGTGTCACACCTTTGAAACAACACGGTCCAGTCAGTGTGTGTCACACCTTTGAAACAACACGGTCCAGTCAGTGTGTGTCACACACCTTTGAAACAACACGGTCCAGTCAGTGTGAGTCACATACCTTTGAAACAACACGGTCCAGTCAGTGTGTGTCACATACCTTTGAAACAACACGGTCCAGTCAGTGTGTGTCACACCTTTGAAACAACACGGTCCAGTCAGTGTGTGTCACACCTTTGAAACAACACGGTCCAGTCAGTGTGTGTCACACCTTTGAAACAACACGGTCCAGTCAGTGTGTGTCACACCTTTGAAACAACACGGTCCAGTCAGTGTGTGTCACACCTTTGAAACAACACAGTCCAGTCAGTGTGTGTCACACCTTTGAAACAACACGGTCCAGTCAGTGTCACACACCTTTGAAACAACACAGTCCAGTCAGTGTGTGTCACACCTTTGAAACAACACAGTCCAGTCAGTGTGTGTCACATACCTTTGAAACAACACGGTCCAGTCAGTGTGTGTCACACCTTTGAAACAACACAGTCCAGTCAGTGTGTGTCACACCTTTGAAACAACACGGTCCAGTCAGTGTGTGTCACACCTTTGAAACAACACGGTCCAGTCAGTGTGTGTCACACCTTTGAAACAACACGGTCCAGTCAGTGTGTGTCACACCTTTGAAACAACACGGTCCAGTCAGTGTGTGTCACACCTTTGAAACAACACGGTCCAGTCAGTGTGTGTCACATACCTTTGAAACAACACAGTCCAGTCAGTGTGTCACACACCTTTGAAACAACACAGTCCAGTCAGTGTGTGTCACACACCTTTGAAACAACACGGTCCAGTCAGTGTGTGTCACACACCTTTGAAACAACACGGTCCAGTCAGTGTGTGTCACATACCTTTGAAACAACACGGTCCAGTCAGTGTGTGTCACATACCTTTGAAACAACACGGTCCAGTCAGTGTGTGTCACATACCTTTGAAACAACACGGTCCAGTCAGTGTGTGTCACACCTTTGAAACAACACGGTCCAGTCAGTGTGTGTCACATACCTTTGAAACAACACGGTCCAGTCAGTGTGTGTCACACCTTTGAAACAACACGGTCCAGTCAGTGTGTGTCACACCTTTGAAACTACACGGTCCAGTCAGTGTGTGTCACATACCTTTGAAACAACACAGTCCAGTCAGTGTGTGTCACATACCTTTGAAACAACACGGTCCTGTCAGTGTGTGTCACACCTTTGAAACAACACGGTCCAGTCAGTGTGTGTCACACCTTTGAAACAACACGGTCCAGTCAGTGTGTGTCACACCTTTGAAACAACACGGTCCAGTCAGTGTGTGTCACACACCTTTGCTTGCACCCAGAATTCAGATTTGCGCTGGGAGCCTTTTACAGCTGCTATTTTTTAATAGCCAACGCACAAATCTATAATACATTTGGGAACTCACCAACTCTCTGTGTAGAGGAGCTGACACCACATCATGGGTGTCTGGTTTAGAGTTTTAATGCCATATCATCAATTCTTACCCACTTCTCTTTATAGATGAGACAGGAGAAAAGTGAACGTTATCATGCAACAGAATGTTGTCTATTTCCCCTTTAACTGTGTGTCTCTGTGTCTGTGTTTGGACAGGTATGGTATTCGGGAGTTTCTGATCATCTCCCCGGGTGCAAACTGTGAGGCCATCATCAGCGAGTCCAAATGCAACCTGCTGCTGAGCTCCGTGTCCATCTCTCTGGCCAACAGCGGCTGGTAAGTCACCCTCTCTGGGCTCCGTGTCCTTCTCTCTGGCCAACAGCGGCTGGTAAGTCACCCTCTCTGGGCTCCGTGTCCTTCTCTCTGGCCAACAGCGGCTGGTAAGTCACCCTCTCTGAGCTCCTTGTCCATCTCTCTGGCCAACAGCGGCTGGTAAGTCTCCCTCTCTGGGCTCCGTGTCCTTCTCTCTGGCCAACAGTGGCTGGTAAGTCTCCCTCTCTGAGCTCCCTGTCCATCTCTCTGGCCAACAGCGGCTGGTAAGTCTCCCTCTCTGAGCTCCGTGTCCATCTCTCTGGCCAACAGCGGCTGGTAAGTCTCCCTCTCTGGGCTCCGTATCCATCTCTCTGGCCAACAGTGGCTGGTAAGTCTCTGATGAATAGTAGAGTTGTTCCGACACCAATACCAGTGTCCAAAAAGCTCCCGAATCGTGCCGATATACTCCCTAAATGGCTGGTATCGGCGAGTATGCCAGTCTCTGCATTTGAATGCTTCAGTTGATGCTGCACTATCGCGAAAAAAGTCTTCTGAAAGAATATATATTCAAAGATTTGTGCTGCATTTTCACTATTTAAAAAAAATAGCAGATCTAACAAGCTCGTAGCGTGCCACCGAGTGGCGCGCTATGAGCTTGTAGATCTGCTATTTTTCAATAGCTAAAGTATAACATAATGCTTAGTTAAAACACCAAAAGGGGTTCCCGCCCAGAATGGGTTAACTGTACTATTATTTTACTTTTTAGATCGTCCTTTAGATCGTCGTTTTCAAACTTTTAATTTCAAGGACCACGTTGACTTTGAGAGTGTACAAATGGAACGGTAAAAAATCCATTTGGGTCTCAGAGTTACGGACCTGTAAGGGTCCATTTGGGTCCATGTGTTACACTCTCAGAGTTACAGACCTGTAAGGGTCCATTTGGGTCCATGTGTTACACTCTCAGAGTTACGGACCTGTAAGGCTCCATTTGGGTCCATGTGTTACACTCTCAGAGTTACAGACCTGTAAGGGTCCATTTGGTTCCATGTGTACACTCTCAGAGTTACGGACCTGTAAGGGTCCATTTGTTACACTCTCAGAGGTACGGACCTGTAAGGGTCCATTTGGGTCCATGTGTTACACTCTCAGAGTTACGGACCTGTAAGGGTCCATGTGTTACACTCTCAGAGTTACGGACCTGTAAGGGTCCATTTGGGTCCATGTGTTACACTCTCAGAGTTACGGACCTGTAAGGGTCCATGTGTACACTCTCAGAGTTACGGACCTGTAAGGGTCCATTTGGGTCCATGTGTACACTCTCAGAGTTACAGACCTGTAAGGGTCCATTTGGGTCCATGTGTTACACTCTCAGAGTTACGGACCTGTAAGGGTCCATGTGTTACACTCTCAGAGTTACGGACCTGTAAGGGTCCATTTGGGTCCATGTGTTACACTCTCAGAGTTACAGACCTGTAAGGGTCCATGTTTACACTCTCAGAGTTACGGACCTGTAAGGGTCCATGTTTACACTCTCAGAGTTACAGACCTGTAAGGGTCCATGTTTACACTCTCAGAGTTACGGACCTGTAAGGGTCCATTTGGGTCCATGTGTACACTCTCAGAGTTACAGACCTGTAAGGGTCCATGTTTACACTCTCAGAGTTACGGACCTGTAAGGGTCCATGTTTACACTCTCAGAGTTACAGACCTGTAAGGGTCCATGTTTACACTCTCAGGGTTACAGACCTGTAAGGGTCCATTTGGGTCCATGTGTACACTCTCAGAGTTACAGACCTGTAAGGGTCCATTTGGGTCCATGTGTACACTCTCAGAGTTACAGACCTGTAAGGGTCCATGTTTACACTCTCAGTGTTACGGACCTGTAAGGGTCCATGTGTACACTCTCAGAGTTACAGACCTGTAAGGGTCCATTTGGGTCCATGTGTTACACTCTCAGAGTTACGGACCTGTAAGGGTCCATGTGTACACTCTCAGAGTTACGGACCTGTAAGGGTCCATCTGGAACCCCCTCAAGGAACACAGAGAGTCCCTGAACCACACTTTGAGATAAACTGTCCTTTTTGAATGGTGCAAACCACTCCAACAACCAGCTTTGTCTGTACCTGTGTACCCGTGTATGTACCCGTGTACCTGTACGTGGGACCCAAATAAATGAGCATGGTTACTATGGTCACTGACATTATGTCAGACCACAGCTGATCAGGCTATATAAGACCTTGCACCACTCAGTTCACACGGGTGTGATTTTTTTTTGGGTTAACTGCTCCTTTACACAGATCTCGAACATAGATAAATCCCCTTGCACTAGTGTGGACCAAATGTCCCCACAAGTATAGCAGAATATGACAGACAGACCATTTTCCTGGTGTCGCCAGATCAGAGTCAAAAGGTGCAGATGAGAATTGCTGTGTGAATTGGTATCGTTAAGGCGTGCATGGCAACAGTTTGTGTTGCGTTTGATTTCACACCAGAAGATATATAAGATGATGCACCGTGTTGAAAATAACTGTAGACGTCGAGAGAGAGAAGAGAGAGAGAGAGACATAGACAGACAGACAGACAGACAGACAGAAAAGGCGATGTTGTCTTGGATCGTTTCCAAAACAGGAGGACCAAAGCGAGCCGAACATGCTGCTGTAGCAGTGAGGAAGAAACTATATTCCTTTGGAGGCTGTGGTGGAGGGAGATACAACAACATGGAACAGATGGACGTCCATGTCTTCAACACAGTGTCTTTATGCTGGAAGAAGTTACCTCCAGTGGAATCTGGAAGAGGAGACGGTGACCTAGAGGTTCCATCCAGGCGCAACGGCCACACAGCTGTGTTGGTTGAAGATACAGTCTACATCTGGGGAGGCTATCATCCTTACTGCAATGTGCTTTATGCATTTGATGTTGACGCCCACAGATGGTTCAAACCCAGTGTTTCTGGCACTGTCCCAGAGGAGAGGTACTACCACACAGCCTGTGTGTTGGGGAAGGTTATGTTTATCCATGGAGGATCCACCCAGACTGGACTCACTAATGACATGTACAAGTTAGACACAAGCACAATGGTCTGGACTTTAATGAACACTAGAGGAACTCCACCTCCTGCTACATACCTTCACTCTGCTACCATCATCGGGTCAAATATGTTTATATTTGGGGGCTACATGGGGGTGGGTCAGTACTACAACACCACCAGAGTGTTTGACACAGAGAACAACCACTGGCTGAACACACCGTCTGCACAGCCTCTTCCAGTAGGACGTCAGGATCATTCAGTATTTACCTACAATGGAGAGCTGTACATATTTGGTGGCTGGAACGGTAAGACCCTCAATGATTTGTGGAAATTCAGTCCAGAGACCTTCTCCTGGAAGAAAGTTGAGCCCAAGGGGAAAGGACCAGGTCCAATGTACTATATGTGCTGTTGCATTGTGGGAGATCGTATTATCCATTTCGAAGGATACAGAGACAACACACCCACTGATGAGCTGTGCATCTTAGACTTGAGTCCTTCTTTTAAGACTTTATGTAAACTAGCAGTTATTCAGTACGGTCTGGATCAGTCTGAACTCCCACACGACATCAGGTGGGAACTGGTAGCCATGACAACCAACAGTGTGCTCACTGCCAACAAGGTCACTAAAAGAAGGAAAAGCAGAAGACATTGAGTCAACTAAACCAGACTCCATGTGACCACCAGTATAATGACATCACTCATGTACAGTATGACATCACCACTATGACGCCAGTCATGTCCGTATTTGGGCGTAAGGTTTTCAGCACAAGTCAAGGTTGTAATGTTGTGCGTGTTTCATCCTCCTGTGCCGTTGTGTCAACTTAACTATGCTCAATAAAATAAATGCTTTCATTTGGACTGAGCTCAGATTGCACTTGAATAGAGTCAATTACACATCCTACCTGGGTTGGGTTTTTATTTTTTTGAGCAGTGCTGGCCCCTCCTATGCACAGTTTTGTGTGTGTCTGCAGCACCGAATGTGATGATTTGATTGGCTGATTTGATATGATGACGTCATCGTCATACATCATCACTGCTCACTGTATGATGATAAGAGCGCTGCTCACTTCACATGAGTGTGATTCTTTTTCTTTTTTAACACCTGGCTTTGTGTGTTCGGCTTGTGACGCCACGTGTGTGGCTAAGTCTATGGACTTTGTATGAGGGATATTCTTCTGCACATCAAATTACCAAGTCAATGGCAAATGACGTAAGTGGGTGACTTACATGGTCATCATTAGAAGCACCTCTCACTTCACACAAGTGTGATTTTTTTTTTTACTCCGTTCTGAATTTTCATCAACGTTTTTGTCCAGCTTTGTGCGTCGGCGTTTACCACATTTGAGATGATTTGATTGGCTGAGCACGGAATGTGATGTATGATGATGTACGACGATAAGATCGCCCCTCACTTCACACAAGTGTGATTTATTTTTAACCCATTCTGAATTTCCGTCGAGTACGCGTGTGTGTGTGTGTGTGTGTGTGTGTGTGTGTGTGTGTGTGTGTGTGTGTGTGTGTGTGTGTGTGTGTGTGTGTGTGTGTGTGTGTGTGTGTGTGTGTGTGTGTGTGTGTGTGTGTGTGTGTGTGTGTGTGTGTGTGTCACATAATGTGATGATTTAATTGGCTGATGTACAGTATGATGACATCATCATCTTGATGAAAGGCACCGCTCACTGTATGATGATAAGAGCGCTGCTCACTTCACATGAGTGTGATTTGTTTTCTTTCTTGAGGGGTGCTAGCCCCTACAACGCCTGGCTTTGTGTTCGGCCTGTGATGCCATGTGTGTGGCTTTAAGTCTATGGACTTTGTATGACGGATATTCTTCTGTACATCAAAGCCAATGGTAAATGACGTAAGTGGGTGACCTCATCATCATAAATGATCATCATGATAAATATTGACCTGCATTGAATCCAAGGCTTCATGGGGTGTGTAATTCACTCTTCGCTAAGTCCCACCCATGCCCGTTGTTGGCCAATACCACGTTAGCGACGGTTACTAAGGTAAGATACTGGTCACGCTTGCATGCTGGTCAAATACCTGGCTCTCATAGACTTCCATTGTAACGGGGAAACAGCTCTCAAAGTCAGTCAGTTAGCACATAAGCGAACACAACAAAAGCTGATTCTGACAGTTTATGACATCAGGAAAACTCATGCCGTTTTATTTTCGTCTTTTGATAGATTTATAAAGTAACTATTTTGGTTGGAGATATACAGTGAAGTGGTTCTGGTGTTCCCAACTCTCGTTTGTAAACAAGTCGCCATGCTGTTTGAGATGCACCCAGCTGCAGTCCCAGACATTTCTCCTAAAGTGTCTCCCTCAAACACGTCCAAAATTGTGTATGGTGTTTGCGACAAGTGGACAAGATCAAATACATTTGTTTACATCCAAACGGCCTGAGACCGAGGCTACTTCAGAAGTGTGTGTACAGATTTGGACCAATCGGATCGTTTTGTAGGCAAACCGGAACTTCTTTCCACACAAACTTGTCAGGGTTGCCAGGTCTGCTTATTTCCTGCTACTTTTGGCTTAAAGGGTAAGACCACTTTTGTAGAGGTTTGGGTTGTGTAGTTACCTTGCCATGATGTAACTCCAAATGTGGACAAGAAATCAAAAATAATTTCTCCAGTGATTTGAAATTGATAATTCAAAATATGCTCCTCATTGACTTACATTGTACGCTGAAACAGCTCTCAAAGTCACTCTTTTAGTACGTAAACAAACACAAACAAAGTTGTTTCTGACAATATAGAGCAACACCAAAACTCATGTGGTTTTATTTCTTCATAAAAATGGTAACTTCCTGTTGATTTGTCCATTTTTATTCAGAAGAAAACCCGGACTGGATCCATGGATCCAGATCTTCATATAGTAAAATCAACAGGAAGTTACCATTTTTATGAAGAAATAAAACCACATGAGTTTTGGTGTTGCTCTATATTGTCTGAAACAACTTTGTTTGTGTTTGTTTACGTACTAAAAGAGTGACTTTGAGAGCTGTTTCAGCGTACAATGTAAGTCAATGAGGAGCATATTTTGAATTATCAATTTCTAATCACTGGAGAAATTATTTTTGATTTCTTGTCCACATTTGGAGTTACATCATGGCAAGGTAACTACACAACCCAAACCTCTACAAAAGTGGTCTTACCCTTTAAGGCTAATAATTAGTGTATGTAATACATTACCAAAACATTAATTATCATAGACATAGGCCTACATAGTATTTATAATGATAAATGCATACAATCTTTTTATTATGATTATATATGGTCATATTATTGTTTGTTTTGGCTTGTTTTTCTTGATTTGGCTTTAAGAGTTGGCTTGTTTTTGGAGGTGGGTTGGCTTATTTCTCTCACACAATGTGGCAACACTGAAGTCAAAACAAAAACAAAGACAACGTTGACATTTTTTATTAAAAATAAAACGCATGAGTTTTCCTGATGTCAAACAGTCAGAATCAGCTTAGTGTTCTAAAAGAGTGACTTTGAGAGCTGTTCCCCCGTTACAATGGAAGTCAATGAGAGCCTATTTTTATTTCTAATATGTACTATTAAACTGCACAACGGAGCGAAATATGGAACGGACTAGTTTGCTCATAACAAGGTAAGAAAACAAACCCTCTTTCTGAGGTCCACACATGCTGTACAGCAAATATATTTATTGACACTGCTTAAACATTTTGACCAGCATTGCAAGCGTGACCAGTATCCTACCTTAGTAACCGTCGCTAACGTGGTATTGGCCAACAACGGGCTTGGGTGGGACTTAGCGAAGAGCTAATTGATAGAAAATAAGTATTTTGTTTGGGTGAACTGCTCCTTTACACAGATCTCGAACATAGATAAATCCCCTTGCACTAGTGAGGACCAAATGTCCCCACAAGTATAGCAGAATATGACACACAGACCATTTTCCTGGTGTCGCCAGATCAGAGTCAAAAGTTGCAGATGAGAATTGCTGTGTGAATTGGTATCGTTAAGGCGTGCATGGCAACAGTTTGTGTTGCGTGTGATTTCACACCAGAAGTTATATAAGGTGATGCACCGTGTTGAAAATGACTGTAGAGGTCGAGAGAGAGAAGAGAGACAGACACAGACAGACAGATAGACAGAAAGACAGAAAAGGCGATGTTGTCTTGGACCGTTTCCAAAACAGGAGGACCAAAGCGCGCCGAACATGCTGCTGTAGCAGTGAGGAAGAAACTATATTCCTTTGGAGGCTGTGGTGGAGGGAGATACAACAACATGGAACAGATGGACGTCCATGTCTTCAACACAGTGTCTTTATGCTGGAAGAAGTTACCTCCAGTGGAATCTGGAAGAGACGGTGACCTAGAGGTTCCATCCAGGCGCAACGGCCACACAGCTGTGTTGGTTGAAGATACAGTCTACATCTGGGGAGGCTATCCTTACTGCAATGTGCTTTATGCATTTGATGTTGACGCCCACAGTTGGTTCAAACCCAGCAGGGTTTCTGGTACTGTCCCAGAGGGGAGGAGCTACCACTCAGCCTGTGTGTTGGAGAAGGTTATGTTTATCCATGGAGGATACACCCAGACTGGATCCATGTACAAGTTGGACATGGACATGTACAAGTTGGACACCAGCACAATGGTCTGGACTTTAATGAACACCAGAGGAACTGCACCTCCTGCTACATCACTTCACTCTGCCACCATCATCGGGACAAAGACGTTTGTATTTGGGTTCGTGGGGAACCAGTGGTACGACAACATCAGAGTGTTTGACACAGAGAACAATCTCTGGCTGAACACACTTTCTGCACAGCCTCTTCCAGAAGAACGCTTCGGTCATTCATCAATTATCTACAATGGAGAGCTGTACATATTTGGTGGCTGGAACTGTAAGAGCTTCAATGATTTGTGGAAATTCAGTCCAGAGACCTTCTCCTGGAAGAAGGTTGAGCCCAAGGGGAAAGGACCAGGTCCAATGTACCATATGTGCTGTTGCATTGTGGGAGATCGTATCATCCTTTTTGGAGGATACAGAGACAACACACCCACTGATGAGCTGTACATCTTAGACTTGAGCCCTTTTAAGACTTTATGTAAACTAGCAGTTATTCAGTACGGTCTGGATCAGTCTGAACTCCCACACGACATCAGGTGGGAACTGGTAGCCATGACAACCAACAGTGCTCACTGCCAACAAGGTCACTAAAAGAAGGAAAAGCAGAAGACATTGAGTCAACTAAACCAGACTCCATGTGACCACCAGTATAATGACATCACTCATGTACAGTATGACATCACCACTATGACGCCAGTCATGTCCGTATTTGGGCGTAAGGTTTTCAGCCCAAGTCAAGGTTGTAATGTTGTGCGTGTTTCATCCTCCTGTGCCGTTCTGTCAACTTAACTACGCTCAATAAAATAAATGCTTTCATTTGGACTGAGCTCAGATTGCACTTGAATAGAGCGCCGAAGTATGACGTCAATTACACATCCTACCTGGGTTGGGTTTTTATTTTTTTGAGCGGTGCTGGCCCCTCCTATGCACAGCTTTGTGTGTGTCTGCAGCACCGAATGTGATGATTTGATTGGCTGATTAGATATGATGACGTCATCGTCATACATCATCATCATCTTGATGAAAGGCACCGCTCACTGTATGATAAGAGCGCCGCTCACTTCACATGAGTGTGATTGTTTTTCTTTTTTAACACCTGGCTTTGTGTGTTCGGCTTGTGACGTCACGTGTAGCTAAGTCTATGGACTTTGTATGGAGGATATTCTTCTGCACATCAAATTACCAAGTCAATGGTAAATGACGTAAGTGGGTGACTTACATGGTCATCATTAGAAGCACCTCTCACTTCACACAAGTGTGATTTTTTTTTACTCCGTTCTGAATTTTCATCAACGTTTTTGTCCAGCTTTGTGCGTCGGCGTTTACCACATTTGAGATGATTTGATTGGCTGAGCACGGAATGTGATGTATGATGATGTACGACGATAAGATCGCCCCTCACTTCACACAAGTGTGATTTCTTTTTAACCCATTCTGAATTTCCGTCGAGTACGCACAGCTGTGTGTGTGTGTGTGTGTGTGTGTGTGTGTGTGTGTGTGTGTGTGGCACATAATGTGATGATTTAATTGGCTGATGTACAGTATGATGACATCATCATCTTGATGAAAGGCACCGCTCACTGTATGATGATAAGAGCGCTGCTCACTTCACATGAGTGTGATTTGTTTTCTTTCTTGAGGGGTGCTAGCCCCTACAACGCCTGGCTTTGTCTTCGGCCTGTGATGCCATGTGTGTGGCTATAAGTCTATGGACTTTGTATGACGGATATTCTTCTGTACATCAAAGCCAATGGTAAATGACGTAAGTGGGTGACCTCATCATCATAAATGATCATCATGATAAATATTGACCTGCATTTAATCCAAGGCTTCATGGGGTGTGTAATTGATAGAAAATAAGTATTTTGTTTGGGTGAACTGCTCCTTTACACAGATCTCGAACATAGATAAATCCCCTTGCACTAGTGAGGACTAATGTCCCCACAAGTATAGCAGAATATGACACACAGACCATTTTCCTGGTGTCGCCAGATCAGAGTCAAAAGGTGCAGATGAGAATTGCTGTGTGAATTGGCATCGTTAAGGCGTGCATGGCAACAGTTTGTGTTGCGTTTGATTTCACACCAGAATATATATAAGATGATGCACCGTGTTGAAAATGACTGTAGACGTCGAGAGAGAGAGAGAGAGACAGACAGACAGACAGACAGACAGACAGAAAAGGCGATGTTGTCTTGGACCGTTTCCAAAACAGGAGGACCAAAGCGAGCCGAACATGCTGCTGTAGCAGTGAGGAAGAAACTATATTCCTTTGGAGGCAAGGGTGGAGGGAGATACAACAACATGGAACAGATGGACGTCCATGTCTTCAACACAGTGTCTTTATGCTGGAAGAAGTTACCTCCAGTGGAATCTGGAAGAGGAGACGGTGACCTAGAGGTTCCATCCAGGCGCAACAGCCACACAGCTGTGTTGGTTGAAGATACAGTCTACATCTGGGGAGGCTATCCTTACTGCAATGTGCTTTATGCATTTGATGTTGACGCCCACAGTTGGTTCAAACCCAGCAGGGTTTCTGGTACTGTCCCAGAGGGGAGGAGCTACCACTCAGCCTGTGTGTTGGAGAAGGTCATGTTTATCCTTGGAGGATACACCCAGACTGGATCCATGTACAAGTTGGACATGGACATGTACAAGTTGGACACCAGCACAATGGTCTGGACTTTAATGAACCCCAGAGGAACTGCAGCTCCTGCTACATCACTTCACTCTGCCACCATCATCGGGACAAAGATGTTTGTATTTGGGTTCGACATCATCAGAGTGTTTGACACAGAGAACAACCTCTGGCTGAACACACCTTCTGCACAGCCTCTTCCAGAAGAACGCGTCGGTCATTCATCAATTATCTACAATGGAGAGCTGTACATATTTGGTGGCTGGAACCGTAAGAGCTTCAATGATGTGTGGAAATTCAGTCCAGAGACCTTCTCCTGGAAGAAGGTTGAGCCCAAGGGGAAAGGACCAGGTTCAATGTACCATATGTGTTGTTGCATTGTGGGAGATCGTATAATCCTTTTTGGAGGATACAGAGACAACACACCCACTGATGAGCTGTACATCTTAGACATGAGTCCTTCTTTTAAGACTTTATGTAAACTAGCAGTTATTCAGTACGGTCTGGATCAGTCTGAACTCCCACACGACATCAGGTGGGAACTGGTAGCCATGACAACCAACAGTGCTCACTGCCAACAAGGTCACTAAAAGAAGGAAAAGCAGAAGACATTGAGTCAACTAAACCAGACTCCATGTGACCACCAGCATAATGACATCACTCATGTACAGTATGACATCACCACTATGACGCCAGTCATGTCCGTATTTGGGCGTAAGGTTTTCAGCCCAAGTCAAGGTTGTAATGTTGTGCGTGTTTCATCCTCCTGTGCCGTTCTGTCAACTTAACTATGCTCAATAAAATAAATGCTTTCATTTGGACTGAGCTCAGATTGCACTTGAATAGAGTCAATTACACATCCTACCTGGGTTGGGTTTTTATTTTTTTGAGCAGTGCTGGCCCCTCCTATGCACAGCTTTGTGTGTGTCTGCAGCACCGAATGTGATGATTTGATTGGCTGATTAGATATGACGTCATCGTCATACATCATCATCATCTTGATGAAAGGCACCGCTCACTGTATGATAAGAGCGCCGCTCACTTCACATGAGTGTGATTGTTTTTCTTTTTTAACACCTGGCTTTGTGTGTTTGGCTTGTGACGTCACGTGTAGCTAAGTCTATGGACTTTGTATGGAGGATATTCTTCTGCAGATCAAATTACCAAGTCAATGGTAAATGACGTAAGTGGGTGACTTACATGGTCATCATTAGAAGCACCTCTCACTTCAAACAAGTGTGATTTTTTTTTACTCCGTTCTGAATTTTCATCAACGTTTTTGTCCAGCTTTGTGTGTCTGCGTTTACCACATTTGAGATGATTTGATTGGCTGAGCACAGAATGTGATGTATGACGATAAGATCGCCCCTCACTTCACACAAGTGTGATTTATTTTTAACCCATTCTGAATTTCCGTCGAGTACGCACAACTGTGTGTGTGTGTGTGTGTGTGTGTGTGTGTGTGTGTGTGTGTGTGTGTGTGTGTGTGTGTGTGTGTGTGTGTGTGTGTGTGTGTGTGTGTGTGTGTGTGTGTGTGTGTGTGTGTGTGTGTGTGTGTGTGTGTGTGTGTGTGTGTGGCACATAATGGGATGATTTAATTGGCTGATGTACAGTATGATGACATCATCATCTTGATGAAAGGCACCGCTCACTGTATGATTATAAGAGCGCTGCTCACTTCACATGAGTGTGATTTGTTTTCTTTCTTGAGGGGTGCTAGCCCCTACAACGCCTGGCTTTGTGTTCGGCCTGTGATGCCATGTGTGGCTATAAGTCTATGGACTTTGTATGACGGATATTCTTCTGTACATCAAAGCCAATGGTAAATGACGTAAGTGGGTGACCTCATCATCATAAATGATCATCATGATAAATATTGACCTGCATTGAATCCAAGGCTTCATGGGGTGTGTAATTGATAGAAAATAAGTCATTTTTTGGTGTGAACTGCTCCTTTACACAGATCTCGAACGAAGATAAATCCCCTTGCACTAGTGAGGACTAATGTCCCCACAAGTATAGCAGAATATGACACAGACCATTTTCCTGGTGTCGCCAGATCAGAGTCAAAAGGTGCAGATGAGAATTGCTGTGTGAATTGGTATCGTTAAGGCGTGCATGGCAACAGTTTGTGTTGCGTTTGATTTCACACCAGAATATATATAAGATGATGCACCGTGTTGAAAATGACTGTAGACGTCGAGAGAGAGAGAGACAAAGACAGACAGACAGACAGACAGACAGAAAAGGCGATGTTGTCTTGGACCGTTTCCAAAACAGGAGGACCAAAGCGAGCCGAACATGCTGCTGTAGCAGTGAGGAAGAAACTATATTCCTTTGGAGGCAAGGGTGGAGGGAGATACAACAACATGGAACAGATGGACGTCCATGTCTTCAACACAGTGTCTTTATGCTGGAAGAAGTTACCTCCAGTGGAATCTGGAAGAGGAGACGGTGACCTAGAGGTTCCATCCAGGCGCAACAGCCACACAGCTGTGTTGGTTGAAGATACAGTCTACATCTGGGGAGGCTATCCTTACTGCAATGTGCTTTATGCATTTGATGTTGACGCCCACAGTTGGTTCAAACCCAGCAGGGTTTCTGGTACTGTCCCAGAGGGGAGGAGCTACCACTCAGCCTGTGTGTTGGAGAAGGTCATGTTTATCCATGGAGGATACACCCAGACTGGATCCATGTACAAGTTGGACATGGACATGTACAAGTTGGACACCAGCACAATGGTCTGGACTTTAATGAACACCAGAGGAACTGCACCTCCTGCTACATCACTTCACTCTGCCACCATCATCGGGACAAAGACGTTTGTATTTGGGTTCGTGGGGAACCAGTGGTACGACATCATCAGAGTGTTTGACACAGAGAACAACCGCTGGCTGAACACACCTTCTGCACAGCCTCTTCCAGAAGAACGTTTCGGTCATTCATCAATTATCTACAATGGAGAGCTGTACATATTTGGTGGCTGGAACCGTAAGAGCTTCAATGATTTGTGGAAATTCAGTCCAGAGACCTTCTCCTGGAAGAAGGTTGAGCCCAAGGGGAAAGGACCAGGTCCAATGTACCATATGTGCTGTTGCATTGTGGGAGATCGTATCATCCTTTTTGGAGGATACAGAGACAACACACCCACTGATGAGCTGTACATCTTAGACTTGAGTCCTTCTTTTAAGACTTTATGTAAACTAGCAGTTATTCAGTACGGTCTGGATCAGTCTGAACTCCCACACGACATCAGGTGGGAACTGGTAGCCATGACAACCAACAGTGTGCTCACTGCCAACAAGGTCACTGAAAGAAGGAAAAGCAGAAGACATTGAGTCAACTAAACCAGACTCCATGTGACCACCAGTATAATGACATCACTCATGTACAGTATGACATCACCACTATGACGCCAGTCATCTCCGTATTTGGGCGTAAGGTTTTCAGCCCAAGTCAAGGTTGTAATGTTGTGCGTGTTTCATCCTCCTGTGCCGTTCTGTCAACTTAACTATGCTCAATAAAATAAATGCTTTCATTTGGACTGAGCTCAGATTGCACTTGAATAGAGCGCCGAAGTATGACGTCAATTACACATCCTACCTGGGTTGGGTTTTATTTTTTTTGAGCGGTGCTGGCCCCTCCTATGCACAGCTTTGTGTGTGTCTGCAGCACCGAATGTGATGATTTGATTGGCTGATGTGATATGATGACGTCATCGTCATACATCATCACTGCTCACTGTATGATGATAAGAGCGCCGCTCACTTCACATGAGTGTGATTTTTTTTCCCCTTTTTTTAACACCTGGCTTTGTGTGTTCGGCTTGTGACGCCACGTGTGTGGCTAAGTCTATGGACTTTGTATGAGGGATATTCTTCTGCACATCAAATTACCAAGTCAATGGCAAATGACGTGAGTGACTTCATCATCATGACAGAAAAGCGCCTCTCACTTCAAACAAGTGTGATTTTTTTTTTACTCCGTTCTGAATTCTCATCAACGTTTTTGTGTCTGCGTTTACCACATTTGAGATGATTTGATTGGCTGAGCACGGAATGTGATGTATGATGATGTACAACGATACGATCGCCCCTCACTTCACACAAGTGTGATTTTTTTTAACCCATTCTGAATTTCCGTCGAATACGCACGTGTGTGTGTGTGTGTGTGTGTGTGTGTGTGTGTGTGTGTGTGTGTGTGTGTGTGTGTGTGTGTGTGTGTGTGTGTGTGTGTGTGTGTGTGTGTGTGTGTGTGTGTGTGTGTGTGTGTGTGTGTGTGTGTGTGTGTGTGTGTGTGTGTGCAGCACAGAATGTGATGATTTCATTGGCTGATGTATGATGACATCATCATCTTGATGAAAGGCACCGCTCACTGTATGATGATAAGAGCGCTGCTCACTTCACATGAGTGTGATTTGTTTTCTTTCTTGAGGGGTGCTAGCCCCTACAACGCCTGGCTTTGTGTTCGGCCTGTGATGCCATGTGTGTGGCTATAAGTCTATGGACTTTGTATGACGGATATTCTTCTGTACATCAAAGCCAATGGTAAATGACGTAAGTGGGTGACCTCATCATCATAAATGATCATCATGATAAATATTGACCTGCATTGAATCCAAGGCTTCATGGGGTGTGTAATTGATAGAAAATAAGTATTTTGTTTGGGTGAACTGCTCCTTTACACAGATCTCGAACATAGATAAATCCCCTTGCACTAGTGAGGACCAAATGTCCCCACAAGTATAGCAGAATATGACACACAGACCATTTTCCTGGTGTCGCCAGATCAGAGTCAAAAGTTGCAGATGAAAATTTCTGTGTGAATTGGTATCGTTAAGGCGTGCATGGCAACAGTTTGTGTTGCGTGTGATTTCACACCAGAAGTTATATAAGGTGATGCACCGTGTTGAAAATGACTGTAGACGTCGAGAGAGAGAAGAGAGAGAGACACAGACAGACAGACAGAAAGACAGAAAAGGCGATGTTGTCTTGGACCGTTTCCAAAACAGGAGGACCAAAGCGCGCCGAACATGCTGCTGTAGCAGTGAGGAAGAAACTATATTCCTTTGGAGGCTGTGGTGGAGTGAGATACAACAACATGGAACAGATGGACGTCCATGTCTTCAACACAGTGTCTTTATGCTGGAAGAAGTTACCTCCAGTGGAATCTGGAAGAGGAGACGGTGACCTAGAGGTTCCATCCAGGCGCAACGGCCACACAGCTGTGTTGGTTGAAGATACAGTCTACATCTGGGGAGGCTATCATCCTTACTGCAATGTGCTTTATGCATTTGATGTTGACGCCCACAGATGGTTCAAACCCAGTGTTTCTGGCACTGTCCCAGAGGGGAGGTACTACCACTCAGCCTGTGTGTTGGGGAAGGTTATGTTTATCCATGGAGGATACACCCAGACTGGATCAGTTAATGACATGTACAAGTTGGACACCAGCACAATGGTCTGGACTTTAATGAACACCAGAGGAACTGCACCTCCTGCTACATACCGTCACTCTGCCACCATCATCGGGACAAAGATGTTTGTAATTGGGTGCGTGGGGAACCAGTGGTACGACATCATCAGAGTGTTTGACACAGAGACCGCCCTCTGGCTGAACACACCTTCTGCACAGCCTCTTCCAGAAGAACGCGTTGGTCATTCATCAATTATCTACAATGGAGAGCTGTACTTATTTGGTGGCTGTACCAATAAGAACCTCAATGATGTGTGGAAATTCAGTCCAAAGACCTTCTCCTGGAAGAAGGTTGAGCCCAAGGGGAAAGGACCAGGTCCAATGTACTGTATGTGCTGTTGCATTGTGGGAGATCGTATCATCCTCTTTGGAGGAAACAAGGGATACCACACTACTTCTGATGAGCTGTACATCTTAGACTTGAGTCCTTCTCTTAAGACTTTATGTAAACTAGCAGTTATCCAGGACGCTCTGGACCAATCAGAACTCACACACAACATCAGGTGTGAACTGGTAGCCATGACAACCAACAGTGTGCTCACTGCCAACAAGGTCACTAAAAGAAGGAAAAGCAGAAGACATTAAGTCAACTAAACCAGACTCCATGTGACCACCAGTATAATGACATCACTCATGTACAGTATGACATCACCACTATGACGCCAGTCATGTCCGTATTTGGGCGTAAGGTTTTCAGCCCAAGTCAAGGTTGTAATGTTGTGCGTGTTTCATCCTCCTGTTCCGTTCTGTCAACTTAACTATGCTCAATAAAATAAATGCTTTCATTTGGACTGAGCTCAGATTGCACTTGAATAGAGTCAATTACACATCCTACCTGGGTTGGGTTTTTATTTTTTTGAGCGGTGCTGGCCCCTCCTATGCACAGTTTTGTGTGTGTCTGCAGCACCGAATGTGATGATTTGGTTGGCTGATTTGATATGATGACGTCATCGTCATACATCATCATAATCTTGATGAAAGTCACCGCTCACTGTATGATAAGAGCGCCGCTAACTTCACATGAGTGTGATTTTTTTCCCCCCTTTTTTAACACATGGCTTTGTGTGTTCGGCTTGTGACGTCACGTGTGGCTAAGTCTATGGACTTTGTATGACGGATATTCTTCTGTACATCAAAGCCAATGGCAAATGACGTAAGTGGGTGACCTCATCATAAATGATCATCGTGACAAATATTAACCTGCATTTAATCCAAGGCTTCATGGGGTGTGTAATTGATAGAAAATAAGTCATCTTTTGGTGTGAACTGCTCCTTTACACAGATCTCGAACAAGATAAATCCCCTTGCACTAGTGAGGACTAATGTCCCCACAAGTATAGCAGAATATGACACACAGACCATTTTCCTGGTGTCGCCAGATCAGAGTCAAAAGGTGCAGATGAGAATTGCTGTGTGAATTGGTATCGTTAAGGCGTGCATGGCAACAGTTTGTGTTGACTGTAGACGTCGAGAGAGAGAGAGAGACAGACAGACAGACAGACAGACAGACAGAAAAGGCGATGTTGACTTGGACCGTTTCCAAAACAGGAGGACCAAAGCGAGCCGAACATGCTGCTGTAGCAGTGAGGAATAAACTATATTCCTTTGGAGGCTGTGGTGGAGGGAGATACAACAACATGGAACAGATGGACGTCCATGTCTTCAACACAGTGTCTTTATGCTGGAAGAAGTTACCTCCAGTGGAATCTGGAAGAGGAGACGGTGACCTAGAGGTTCCATCCAGGCGCAACGGCCACACAGCTGTGTTGGTTGAAGATACAGTCTACATCTGGGGAGGCTATCCTTACTGCAATGTGCTTTATGCATTTGATGTTGACGCCCACAGTTGGTTCAAACCCAGCAGGGTTTCTGGTACTGTCCCAGAGGGGAGGAGCTACCACTCAGCCTGTGTGTTGGAGAAGGTCATGTTTATCCATGGAGGATACACCCAGACTGGATCCATGTACAAGTTGGACATGGACATGTACAAGTTGGACACCAGCACAATGGTCTGGACTTTAATGAACACCAGAGGAACTGCAGCTCCTGCTACATCACTTCACTCTGCCACCATCATCGGGACAAAGATGTTTGTATTTGGGTTCGTGGGGAACCAGTGGTACGACATCATCAGAGTGTTTGACACGGAGAACAACCTCTGGGCGAACGCACCTTCTGCACAGCCTCTTCCAGAAGAACGCTTCGGTCATTCATCAATTATCTACAATGGAGAGCTGTACATATTTGGTGGCTGGAACCGTAAGAGCTTCAATGATTTGTGGAAATTCAGTCCAGAGACCTTCTCCTGGAAGAAGGTTGAGCCCAAGGGGAAAGGACCAGGTCCAATGTACCATATGTGCTGTTGCATTGTGGGAGATCGTATCATCCTTTTTGGAGGATACAGAGACAACACACCCACTGATGAGCTGTACATCTTAGACTTGAGTCCTTCTTTTAAGACTTTATGTAAACTAGCAGTTATTCAGTACGGTCTGGAACAGTCTGAACTCCCACACGACATCAGGTGGGAACTGGTAGCCATGACAACCAACAGTGTGCTCACTGCCAACAAGGTCACTAAAAGAAGGAAAAGCAGAAGACATTGAGTCAACTAAACCAGACTCCATGTGACCACCAGTATAATGACATCACTCATGTACAGTATGACATCACCATTATGACGCCAGTCATGTCCGTATTTGGGCGTAAGGTTTTCAGCCCAAGTCAAGGTTGTAATGTTGTGCGTGTTTCATCCTCCTGTGCCGTTCTGTCAACTTAACTATGCTCAATAAAATAAATGCTTTCATTTGGACTGAGCTCAGATTGCACTTGAATAGAGCGCCGAAGTATGACGTTAATTACACATCCTACCTGGGTTGGGTTTTTATTTTTTTGAGCAGTGCTGGCCCCTCCTATTCACAGCTTTGTGTGTCTGCAGCACCGAATGTGATGATTTGATTGGCTGATTAGATATGATGACGTCATCGTCATACATCATCATCATCTTGATGAAAGGCACCGCTCACTGTATGATAAGAGCGCCGCTCACTTCACATGAGTGTGATTGTTTTTCTTTTTTAACACCTGGCTTTGTGTGTTCGGCTTGTGACGTCACGTGTAGCTAAGTCTATGGACTTTGTATGGAGGATATTCTTCTGCACATCAAATTACCAAGTCAATGGTAAATGACGTAAGTGGGTGACTTACATGGTCATCATTAGAAGCACCTCTCACTTCACACAAGTGTGATTTTTTTTTTACTCCGTTCTGAATTTTCATCAACGTTTTTGTCCAGCTTTGTGCGTCGGCGTTTACCACATTTGAGATGATTTGATTGGCTGAGCACGGAATGTGATGTATGATGATGTACGACGATAAGATCGCCCCTCACTTCACACAAGTGTGATTTCTTTTTAACCCATTCTGAATTTCCGTCGAGTACGCACAGCTGTGTGTGTGTGTGTGTGTGTGTGTGTGTGTGTGTGTGTGGCACATAATGTGATGATTTTAATTGGCTGATGTACAGTATGATGACATCATCATCTTGATGAAAGGCACCGCTCACTGTATGATGATAAGAGCGCTGCTCACTTCACATGAGTGTGATTTGTTTTCTTTCTTGAGGGGTGCTAGCCCCTACAACGCCTGGCTTTGTGTTCGGCCTGTGATGCCATGTGTGTGGCTATAAGTCTATGGACTTTGTATGACGGATATTCTTCTGTACATCAAAGCCAATGGTAAATGACGTAAGTGGGTAACCTCATCATCATAAATGATCATCATGATAAATATTGACCTGCATTTAATCCAAGGCTTCATGGGGTGTGTAATTGATAGAAAATAAGTCATTTTTTGGTGTGAACTGCTCCTTTACACAGATCTCGAACGAAGATAAATCCCCCTGCACTAGTGAGGACTAATGTCCCCACACGTATAGCAGAATATGACACACAGACCATTTTCCTGGTGTCGCCAGATCAGAGTCAAAAGGTGCAGATGAGAATTGCTGTGTGAATTGGCATCGTTAAGGCGTGCATGGCAACAGTTTGTGTTGCGTTTGATTTCACACCAGAATATATATAAGATGATGCACCGTGTTGAAAATGACTGTAGACGTCGAGAGAGAGAGAGACAAAGACAGACAGACAGACAGACAGAAAAGGCGATGTTGTCTTGGACCGTTTCCAAAACAGGAGGACCAAAGCGAGCCGAACATGCTGCTGTAGCAGTGAGGAAGAAACTATATTCCTTTGGAGGCTGTGGTGGAGGGAGATACAACAACATGGAACAGATGGACGTCCATGTCTTCAACACAGTGTCTTTATGCTGTAAGAAGTTACCTCCAGTGGAATCTGGAAGAGGAGACGGTGACCTAGAGGTTCCATCCAGGCGCAACGGCCACACAGCTGTGTTGGTTGAAGATACAGTCTACATCTGGGGAGGCTATCCTTACTGCAATGTGCTTTATGCATTTGATGTTGACGCCCACAGTTGGTTCAAACCCAGCAGGGTTTCTGGTACTGTCCCAGAGGGGAGGAGCTACCACTCAGCCTGTGTGTTGGAGAAGGTCATTTTTATCCATGGAGGATACACCCAGACTGGATCCATGTACAAGTTGGACATGGACATGTACAAGTTGGACACCAGCACAATGGTCTGGACTTTAATGAACACCAGAGGAACTGCACCTCCTGCTACATCACTTCACTCTTCCACCCACCATCATCGGGACAAAGATGTTTGTATTTGGGTTCGTGGGGAACCAGTGGTACGACATCATCAGAGTGTTTGACACAGAGAACAACCTCTGGCTGAACACACCTTCTGCACAGCCTCTTCCAGAAGAACGCTTCGGTCATTCATCAATTATCTACAATGGAGAGCTGTACATATTTGGTGGCTGGAACCGTAAGAGCTTCAATGATTTGTGGAAATTCAGTCCAGAGACCTTCTCCTGGAAGAAGGTTGAGCCCAAGGGGAAAGGACCACGTCTAATGTACCATATGTGCTGTTGCATTGTGGGAGATCGTATCATCCTTTTTGGAGGATACAGAGACAACACACCCACTGATGAGCGGTACATCTTAGACTTGAGTCCTTCTCTTAAGACTTTATGTAAACTAGCAGTTATCCAGGACGCTCTGGACCAATCAGAACTCCCACACAACATCAGGTGTGAACTGGTAGCCATGACAACCAACAGTGTGCTCACTGCCAACAAGGTCACTAAAAGAAGGAAAAGCAGAAGACATTGAGTCAACTAAAGCAGACTCCATGTGACCACCAGTATAATGACATCACTCATGTACAGTATGACATCACCACTATGACGCCAGTCATCTCCGTATTTGGGCGTAAGGTATTCAGCCCAAGTCAAGGTTGTAATGTTGTGCGTGTTTCATCCTCCTGTGCCGTTGTGTCAACTTAACTATGCTCAATAAAATAAATGCTTTCATTTGGACTGAGCTCAGATTGCACTTGAATAGAGTCAATTACACATCCTACCTGGGTTGGGTTTTATTTTTTTTGAGCAGTGCTGGCCCCGTCTATGCACAGCTTTGTGTGTGTCTGCAGCACCGAATGTGATGATTTGATTGGCTGATTTGATATGATGACGTCATCGTCATACATCATCACTGCTCACTGTATGATGATAAGAGCGCCGCTCACTTCACATGAGTGTGATTGTTTTTCTTTTTTAACACCTGGCTTTGTGTGTTCGGCTTGTGACGCCACGTGTGTGGCTAAGTCTATGGACTTTGTATGACGGATATTCTTCTGTACATCAAAGCCAATGGTAAATGACGTAAGTTGGTGACCTCATCATCATAAATGATCATCATGATAAATATTGACCTGCATTTAATCCAAGGCTTCATGGGGTGTGTAATTGATAGAAAATAAGTCATTTTTTGGTGTGAACTGCTCCTTTACACAGATCTCGAACGAAGATAAATCCCCTTGCACTAGTGAGGACTAATGTCCCCACAAGTATAGCAGAATATGACACACAGACCATTTTCCTGGTGTCGCCAGATCAGAGTCAAAAGGTGCAGATGAGAATTGCTGTGTGAATTGGCATCGTTAAGGCGTGCATGGCAACAGTTTGTGTTGCGTTTGATTTCACACCAGAATATATATAAGATGATGCACCGTGTTGAAAATGACTGTAGACGTCGAGAGAGAGAGACAAAGACAGACAGACAGACAGACAGACAGAAAAGGCGATGTTGTCTTGGACCGTTTCCAAAACAGGAGGACCAAAGCGAGCCGAACATGCTGCTGTAGCAGTGAGGAAGAAACTATATTCCTTTGGAGGCTGTGGTGGAGGGAGATACAACAACATGGAACAGATGGACGTCCATGTCTTCAACACAGTGTCTTTATGCTGGAAGAAGTTACCTCCAGTGGAATCTGGAAGAGGAGACGGTGACCTAGAGGTTCCATCCAGGCGCAACGGCCACACAGCTGTGTTGGTTGAAGATACAGTCTACATCTGGGGAGGCTATCCTTACTGCAATGTGCTTTATGCATTTGATGTTGACGCCCACAGTTGGTTCAAACCCAGCAGGGTTTCTGGTACTGTCCCAGAGGGGAGGAGCTACAGCTCAGCCTGTGTGTTGGAGAAGGTCATGTTTATCCTTGGAGGATACACCCAGACTGGATCCATGTACAAGTTGGACATGATGGACATGTACAAGTTGGACACCAGCACAATGGTCTGGACTTTAATGAACACCAGAGGAACTGCATCTCCTGCTACATCACTTCACTCTGCCACCATCATCGGGACAAAGATGTTTGTATTTGGGTTCGTGGGGAACCAGTGGTACGACATCATCAGAGTGTTTGACACAGAGAACAACCTCTGGCTGAACACACCTTCTGCACAGCCTCTTCCAGAAGAACGCTTCGGTCATTCATCAATTATCTACAATGGAGAGCTGTACATATTTGGTGGCTGTAACCGTAAGAGCTTCAATGATTTGTGGAAATTCAGTCCAGAGACCTTCTCCTGGAAGAAGGTTGAGCCCAAGGGGAAAGGACCAGGTCCAATGTACCATATGTGCTGTTGCATTGTGGGAGATCGTATCATCCTTTTTGGAGGATACAGAGACAACACACCCACTGATGAGCTGTACATCTTAGACTTGAGTCCTTCTTTTAAGACTTTATGTAAACTAGCAGTTATTCAGTACGGTCTGGATCAGTCTGAACTCCCACACGACATCAGGTGGGAACTGGTAGCCATGACAACCAACTCACTGCCAACAAGGTCACTAAAAGAAGGAAAAGCAGAAGACATTGAGTCAACTAAACCAGACTCCATGTGACCACCAGTATAATGACATCACTCATGTACAGTATGACATCACCACTATGACGCCAGTCATCTCCGTATTTGGGCGTAAGGTTTTCAGCCCAAGTCAAGGTTGTAATGTTGTGCGTGTTTCATCCTCCTGTGCCGTTCTGTCAACTTAACTATGCTCAATAAAATAAATGCTTTCATTTGGACTGAGCTCAGATTGCACTTGAATAGAGCGCCGAAGTATGACGTCAATTACACATCCTACCTGGGTTGGGTTTTTATTTTTTTGAGCGGTGCTGGCCCCTCCTATGCACAGCTTTGTGTGTGTCTGCAGCACCAAATGTGATGATTTGATTGGCTGATTTGATATGATGACGTCATCATCATACATCATCACTGCTCACTGTATGACGCTCACTTCACATGAGTGTGATTTTTTCCCCCCTTTTTTAACACCTGGCTTTGTGTGTTCGGCTTGTGACGCCACGTGTGTGGCTAACTCTATGGACTTTGTATGAGGGATATTCTTCTGCACATCAAATTACCAAGTCAATGGCAAATGACGTGAGTGACTTCATCATCATGACAGAAAAGCGCCTCTCACTTCAAACAAGTGTGATTTTTTTTTTACTCCGTTCTGAATTCTCATCAACGTTTTTGTCCAGCTTCATGTGTCTGCGTTTACCACATTTGAGATGATTTGATTGGCTGAGCACGGAATGTGATGTACGACGATAAGATCGCCCCTCACTTCACACAAGTGTGATTTTTTTAATTCCGTCGAGTACGCACAGCTGTGTGTGTGTGTGTGTGTGTGTGTGTGTGTTCGTTCAGCATAGAATGTGATGATTTAATTGGCTGATGTATGATGACATCATCATCTTGATGAAAGGCACCGCTCACTGTATGATGATAAGAGCGCCGCTCAGTTCACATGAGTGTGATTCTTTTTTTGAGTGGTGCAAACCACTCCAACATCCAGCTTTGTCTGTATCTATGTTTGTGTCTATGTATGTGTACCTGTACGTGTGTGTGTACCTGTACGTGTGACCCAAAAAAATGAGCATGGCTACTATGGTCACTGACATTATGTCAGACCACAGCTGATCAGGCTATATAAGACCTTGCACCACTCAGTTCACACAGGTTTTAATTACACCCTGGTATCGGATCGGTACTCGGTATCAACTAATAGTCATGGCGGTATCAGGAAGGAAAGCGTGGCATTGGTACATCTCTAATGAATGGGGAGCTTAGAGGCTAATGTACAGTAGACACAACCCTTACACTTGTAGAAATGCATAATATGCATTGCAGACTTCATTTTCATCCAAACAGTTATTTCGAGAATGGTCCGCCGCTTCGAACAGGAGTATAAAACATATTTTTAGGACGCTGTTGGTTGGCGGGACTGTGCACAACGATACGGCCTCGTACCACGTCGTGGACCACGTGAGCGCGCTGTGCACCAGTGGTGTCGTGCTCGATACGGCCTCGTACCACGTCGTGGACCATGTGAGCGCGCTGTGCACCAGTGGTGTCGTGCTCGATACGGCCTCGTACCAGTCGTGGACCACGTGAGCACGCTGTGCACCAGTGGTGTCCTGCTCGATACGGCCTCGTACCAGTCGTGGACCACGTGAGCACGCTGTGCACCAGTGGTGTCCTGCTCGATACGGCCTCGTACCAGTCGTGGAGCACGTGAGCGCGCTGTGCACCAGTGGTGTCGTGCTCGTAGAAGGCAGTACCACAGTGTGGTACAAATAACCTTTTCCACGCGCAGGTACCGTGTAGCGTCTGTTGAGCAGCCCAGTCAATGGAGCTCCGTCTGTTGAGCAGCCCAGTCAATGGAGCTCCGTCTGTTGAGCAGCCCAGTCAATGGAGCTCCGTCTGCTGAGCAGCCCAGTCAATGGAGCTCCGTCTGTTGAGCAGCCCAGTCAATGGAGCTCCGTCTGTTGAGCAGCCCAGTCAATGGAGCTCCGTCTGCTGAGCAGCCCAGTCAATGGAGCTCCGTCTGTTGAGCAGCCCAGTCAATGGAGCTCCGTCTGTTGAGCAGCCCAGTCAATGGAGCTCCGTCTGCTGAGCAGCCCAGTCAATGGAGCTCCGTCTGTTGAGCAGCCCAGTCAATGGAGCTCCGTCTGCTGAGCAGCCCAGTCAATGGAGCTCCGTCTGTTGAGCAGCCCAGTCAATGGAGCTCTGGCCCAGACTAGGTACCGTGTAGCGTCTGTTGAGCAGCCCAGTCAATGGAGCTCTGGCCCAGACTAGGCTGGGCTGCTGAAAGACGCACGGAGCAAATTTAGATTTTAGTTTTAGTCGTAGTCTCTTCAATAGTTTTCATTTAGTTTCAGTCACATTTTAGTCACCTGGAGTGTTTTAGTGTTAGTCTAGTTTTAGTCGACTAAATATCATACGATTGTAGTCGACTAAATCTATTTTGGTGGGCCTTGATGCCATCGTAATGACTGATTTTACACTTGCTGAAAATAGCCGATCTACAAGTTCACAACGTGTCACGCTGCGACGCGAACCACAAAGGGTGTCCCGGCCCACTGTTTGGGAACCAGTGCTCTAATGGACACCCCTGGCTTAGATGAACCAAGTCCCTTTCAATGTGATGATGTTCACTGTGATCTGATCTTAGATAGACCAAGTCCCCTTCAATGTGATGATGTTCACTGTGATCTGATCTTAGATGGACCAAGTCCCCTTCAATGTGATGGTGTTCACTGTGATCTGATCTTAGATGGACCAAGTCCCCTTCAATGTGATGATGTTCACTGTGATCTGATCTTAGATAGACCAAGTCCCCTTCAATGTGATGGTGTTCACTGTGATCTGATCTTAGATGGACCAAGTCCCCTTCAATGTGATGGTGTTCACTGTGATCCTGGCTTAGATAGACCAAGTCCCCTTCAATGTGATGATGTTCACTGTGATCTGATCTTAGATGGACCAAGTCCCCTTCAATGTGATGATGATCACTGTGATCTGCTAAAGCGTGGCTAATAATCATGGCATATACTGTTAGTAGCATGTCTTGGTCTCCCTGTATGGAAAGAGTCGCATGTTTAGAGGAGTTGACCATGACGTGTCCACATAGTAGACACAGTCACAGTATGTAGGGGAGACCCATTCAAACCGGGAAAGCATCAGTGTCATTTTAGATTTTAGATAGATGTTGTCACAGTCGTGTGGAAACCACACAAACACATTCTGGGCGCATTCCGTGCTCACACACACACACACACACACACACACACACACACACACACACACACTGTGCATAGCTCAAAATGTGTCGCTTCGCAGTTCGGAGCACGTTTCAAGCTTGTTGATCTGCTACTTTTGTCTTTTGATAGTTTTGTGTCAAGTAGGGCGTTGATTTACTAAAAACAAAGTTAGAAGAATATGGAGATACGAGGTTTCTGACGAACAGCAACGATGTATAGCAACATAGGTTTTACAGAAAACTGTTAGGATTTAGAAGAATCGGCCTCAGGTCTTTATGGGTTAAGTTACTATGGATTGCCTGATTTCTGCTTATACATACTTAGTCACACAATTAGGGGTGGCTGGTTCCAGAGGCCGTTATCTAACTAAAAGGTCAAAAGTACAATCCATACTTGGTGACTGTGCTTTGCTGTAGCAGTCATGCATCTTCATTTAGTGACATTGTGTCACAAGACTATTATCGGCTTCTATCTTAACTAAACGCTGTTTTCACGACATGACGGCTCTGTGGAGCTACTCGCTCACTGTACTGGTGCATGTCGGGCAGGGGAAGTTTATTTATATAGAACAGTGGTTTTCAACCAGTGACTTGGTATTATGGTAACCAAATGGACCCTTCTAGATCTTTAACTATCTTGAGAGCTAGTTAAATTGTTGTAAAACATCTGCATTATTTAATTTACAAGAAGTCTACACAATTAGATAATGTAGAATGATTTATATTTTGATCAATGTTTGCCTGTTATCTCTCCTAATGGTATCAATATCAATACAGCATGGGATTGTGGACAAAATCCTACCCAAAAGTTAAATGTTATGTTGTCTCCCTGGGACCCAACCTAGTGAAAATAGCCGATCTACAAGCTCACAACACGTCAGCTATGTGACATGATGTGATCTTGTAAATTAGCTTTTATTCACAATTTATTTATTTAAAACTTAAAAAGAAAAAACTTTTAAAAAAAACGTACAAAAAAACACGCACGCACACATACACACACTAAAAAAAAAAAAAGTACGTGATTTATTCTAATTGCAATTTACGAGCTGCATTCGCTTCCTGCGTTCGCACGTCTTACTTGTTTAGACCTTAATGTACCACGATGTGCTGTTTACATTTCCAACTCAAAGTAATCAATCAACCAACCAACAGTATTCTTGGACACTTCCCACTAGTGCTAGGCAACAGTATTGCTGGTGAACCCCCTGCTGCTGCTGTACGGTGAAGGGTAATCATGCTAAATTAGCAACTGGATCTTTTGGGCAGCGTCTGGTTTTAATTATTGTACTCATTAGTACAAGAAGAGCTGATTAGGGGGGCCGGCCTTAATAATTACAGAGAGAGAGAGAGAGAGAGACGTCCAGAGAAAGATGCATCTTAACCCATTTCGACCGAGACCGATTCTACAAAATGTCTTCTAAATCATGACAGTATTCTGAAAAACCCATGTTTCTAGGTCAGTGGTTCATGTCAAGAACCCCCAAAAATATATGAAATGGGCGGCCGACTCCCATCTTAAAATATGTTGTTCCAGGGACCCCCCCCCCCCCCCAAGAAGCAAAGATTTGAGTTAAAAACGTTCACTCTGAAAGAACATATTCAAAGATAAAATATAAATAAATTAAAAAATAGCAGACCTACAAGCTTGTAGATCTGCTATTTTTTCAATAGCTATAAAGTATAACATAATGCTTTAAAAACACCAAAAGGGGTTCCCGCCCAGAATGGGTTAAATGAGTAAAGCCTCAGTGAAACGGGCGCCATTGTTTGTATAATCGTGTTACTGTTATCGTCGCGTATAGCGGCTCTGATTGAAATCTCCATCCCAGTTATCAGAAGAAGTGATTATGGTTTTAGTAATCACGGAACTGCTTTGAAAAAAAAAGTGTTATTGTTGATTGGGGAGCGAGCAACGATGAAGCCTCCGTTTCCTCCGTGTTTCTTCCTGCATACTTATTATCCCATTTTAGGCGGGAACCCCTTTTGGTGTTAGCATTATGTTATGCTTTAGCTATTGAAAAATAGCAGATCTACAAGCTCAGCGCGCCACTGAGTGGCGCGCTATGAGCTTGTATTTTTGAAAAATCCAAGAACGACTGACATAGAAACATAGCTTTTTCAGAAAACTGTCAGGATGTAGAAGACATTTTTTAGAATCTGATCTCAGGTCAGAATGGGTTATTTACCACGAGACGCCTTTTTTAAAAATAGAAAAACGGTGGGCGGTAAAACAGAACACTTTACTGTGGCATCCATCGCATTGCGTTGCGTTCGGTCATTGAGGTTTCCATGGCAACTGCACAGTACTGCTGGCAGACTGTGTGTGTGTGTGTGTGTGTGTGTGTGTGTGTGTGTGTGTGTGTGTGTGTGTGTGTGTGTGTGTGTGTGTGTGTGTGTGTGTGTGTGTGTGTGTGTGTGTGTGTGTGTGTGTGTGTGTGTGTGTGTGTGTGTGTGTGTGTGTGTGTGTGTGTGTGTGTGTGTGTGTGTGTGTGTGTGTGTGTGTGTGTGTGTGTGTGTGTGTGTGTGTGTGTGTGTGTGTGTGCGTGCGTGCGTGCGTGCGTGCGTGCGTGCGTGCGTGCGTGCGTGCGTGCGTGCGTGCGTGCGTGCGTGCGTGCGTGCGTGCGTGCGTGCGTGCGTGCGTGCGTGCGTGCGTGCGTGCGTGCGTGCGTGCGTGCGTGCGTGCGTGCGTGCGTGCGTGCGTGCGCCTCATCACCCCCCGAGGCTTCTGGGTATTGTAGTTCACACACAGCATGGGAGTCACACTGATAATACAATTGTTAGGGTTTTTGCGTGTGTGCGTGTGGCCAAGGTCAACCTGGCCTCATCACCGCCCTCCCCGAGGCTTCTGGGTATTGTAGTTCACACACAGCATGGGAGTCACACTGCTGACTGGAGCAAGCATAAATAAATAAATAATACAATTGTTAGGGTTTTTTTTTTTTTGTAGTGAATATGCAAACACGCCTATAGTTCATTTTCAATGAGACCTGTGTTTTTTTTGCACGGAGCACTGGGGAGCAGTCGCGGTGCGACGACAACGCAAGTGTATTTACGTTGAGCGCGGTCCCTGTGAATTTGTTGTGTGTGTGCGCGCGTGCGTGTGTTTGTGTGTGTGTGCGTGCGTGCGCATGTGCACGCACGCGGCCAAGGTCAACCTGGCCTCATCACCCACCCCCGAGGCTTCTGGGTATTGTAGTTCACACACAGCATGGGAGTCACACTGCTGACTGCTGGAGCAAGCATAAATAAATAAATAATACAATTGTTAGGGTTTGTTTTTTTTGTTTTTGTAGTGAATATTATGCAAATAATTGTTTTCCATTTGGTACAAAAACAATCCTTTAACCTTCTCTCTTGACAAGACATGTTGTGTTTTTATCCCATTTTGGGCGGGAACCCCTTTTGGTGTTTTAAACATTATTTAAACATTATTTAAACGTTATAATTTAGCTATTGAAAAATAGCAGACCCACAAGCTCATAGCGCGCCACCGAGTGGCGCGCTACGAGCTTGTAGGTCTGCTATTTTTGAAAAATCGTGAAAATATTTATTTCAGAAAACTGGAGGATTTAGAAGATTTTTTTTTTAATTTTGAGGTCAGGCTTAAATGGGTTAAATTCAGCTAGAAGGGAAACGGGGGGTGATATTTATGCGTGTGTCAGAGCTGTGGGGACATTGAGGGTTTGGTGCTGCTTATCATTATGCATTATTTACCATTTATGAACTTCACATTTCTTATTCGCATGATGCATGCAGTCCCCCTGTCGTCCACCCAGTGGCACTGTGTAGCTGTAGAAAAAAACACCCATCTTAACCCATTGAGAGAGAGAGAGAGACAGAGAGAGAGAGCCTGCTCCGGCCTCTCTCGCCCCTGCCGGTGCCCCAACTGAAGCCCCTGACATAAGCTTCCTTCCTCCCGCTACTTTATATTATTAATGGCCCCCTTCTCTCTTTCTCCCTCTCTCTCTCTCTCTCTTTCTCCCTCTCTCTCTCTCTCTCTCTTTCTCCCTCTCTCTCTCTGGCCCCCCTCGGGTGTCTGCGTGGCACAACGCAGCCAGGTGCCCATGTTTGTGCAGATCCAGCAGAAGTGGAGGCGGATGTACGCGGGGGAGTGCCAGGGCCCCGGCGTGCGCTCCGACTTCGAGATGGTCCACCTCCGCAAGGTGCCCAGCCAGTACAACCACCTGTCTGGCCTCCTGGACATCTTCAAGTCAAAGATAGTGAGTATTACACCTCCGCAAGGTGCCCAGCCAGTACAACCACCTGTCTGGTCTCCTGGACATCTTCAAGTCAAAGATAGTGAGTATTACACCTCCGCAAGGTGCCCAGCCAGTACAACCACTTGTCTGGGCTCCTGGACATCTTCAAGTCAAAGATAGTGAGTATTACACCTCCGCAAGGTGCCCAGCCAGTACAACCACCTGTCTGGGCTCCTGGACATCTTCAAGTCAAAGATAGTGAGTAAACAGCCAGTACAACCACCTGTCTGGCCTCCTGGTCATCTTCAAGTCAAAGATAGTGAGTAAACAGCCAGTACTGTGTACAAAAAAGCTAACGCACACCAAAGTCCTTGTAGCGGTGCCGGCACACGGGAGAAAACTGTAGAGGAAATCTTGAAAAAAACAAGAGGGTGGCCGCACACGCCAATAGCCAGAGTGCCAATATTTTATCAGGACAGCAGGTAAGACAAAAATTAATCCAACGTTTCGGCGGTTAAGCCTTCATCAGGGAATACAGAGCACATAATGGTACACACTTAAGTATGGTGCCAGAGAGTCATGCAACCTATCAGAAGGGGTTAGGTGAACACGGGTTAAGTAAGTGATATGAGAGGTCGGGGTCATGGTCATGTGGTGTCTCAAGTTCAAATACAAGAAGAGTTTATCTAAAAAATGACCTCATGAGAGGCTCTGGAATATAAATTCCAGTACAATTCCAGTACAACCACCTGTCTGGTCTCCTGGTTTAGCCAGTTTTTGGTTTAGACTAGTCATTGGTTAGACCAGTCATTAGTCCTACAACTACAACCTATCTCAAACCCTCACCCTAAACCTAACCTCCCACGGGGCAGCACACCTAAACCTAACCTTAACCCATGTCTAACCAATGACTAGTCTAAACTAAGTATGCACCCCGGAAAAAAGTACTCGATTGTTTTACTTAAGTAAAAGTATACCAATACTGCAATTTAGAACTACTCAGTTACAAGTAAAAGTACGGAATTGAAAATGTACTTGAGTAAAAGTGCAAAAGTATTGGCATCAAAATGTACTTAAAGTACTAAAAGTAAGAGTACTCATATTGCAGAATGTCCCACTTCACAAGTTCAAAATGTGTACAAAGTCTATTGAAAATAGCAGATCTACAAGCTCACAATGCGTCGCATTGTGAGCTTGTAGATCGGCTATTTTTAAATGGCCGAAATGTATAGGGTTGAAGTGGTTAACACATTCCGTCCGTAAGACGTCGTGAAACGTCATAGGGACTCGAACCGAGGGGTACATACGACGTCCTCAGACGTCCTAGCGCATCCTCAATGATACCGGGCCATGTCTTTCCGGCACCCCAGAGCTCCTATTTAAAATCGCCAAAGTAGTAAACTACGATAACTATCTGGTGGCAGCCCAGTCGGTGCGCCACGTTGTCGGGGTTTTTATTTTTATTTTCTCCTTCGCAGAGGGCACTTTGTTCCCCCTAGTTGCAGCTGTCACACAAACCGCTTCCCGCTACCAAGACATTGCCTCTAATTCTCACTGTCAGTATATAGTTTCATAATTCCCCCCCCCCCCCCCATAATCATGTGAACTGGGGAACCCTGCCCGGATAGGAGTTGAGGCGTAGTTTGACATTTCGTTTAGACATTGTGGAAAAATGGCTGATCTAAGATCTTGTACATTGGGCTATTTTCATTTTCCGTTTTTGTTTTTGTCCTTGACATGAAAGACTTTGAGAACAACTGACAGACATACAAAGTCTCTCTCTCTCTCTCTCTCTCTCTATTCTTTCTCTCTCTCGCAATTCAATTAAATTCAAGGAGCTTTATTGGCATGAGAGAACGTGTACGTTTACATTACATAAGACAATGAAGATAAAGCGACGTGTGTCCACTCTCTCTCTCTCTCTCTCTCTCTCTCTCTCTCTCTCTCTCGCAATTAAATTCAAGGAGCTTTATTGGCATGAGAAAACGTACATTTACATTACATAAGACAATCAAGATAAAGTGTGTCACTCTCTCTCTCTCTCTCTCTCTCTCTCTCTCTCTCTCTCTCTCTCTCTCTCTCTCCTCTCTCTCTCCTCTCTCTCCTCTGTCTCTTGTTGTCTCCATCATCAGGGCTGTCCCCTGACCCCTCTGTCTCTTGTTGTCTCCATCCTCAGGGCTGTCCCCTGACCCCGCTGCCTCCCATCAACATAGTGATGTGTGTCTCTCTCTCTCTCTGTCTCTCTGTCTCTTGTTGTCTCCATCCTCAGGGCTGTCCCCTGACCCCCGCTGACCTCTCTTCTCTCTCTTGTCTCCATCATCAGGGCTGTCCCCTGACCCCGCTGCCTCCCATCAACATAGCCATCCGCTTTACGTACGTCCTGCAGGACTGGCAGCAGTACTCCTGGCCACAGCAACCGCCAGGTACGGTACCTACCGTGCTGTTCCCCTCATCGCAAACAGAGCTTGTTCCATGTTGACCTGCCCATATGCTGTTGTGTATAACACGCCCTCTTGATATTTTGTACTCATACCTGACGATGAAGACCCACACGGGTTGAAACGTTGTTCAATAAAGACTTTTCCCTGGGAGCAGAGAAAAGTGTGCGGACATCCCTTCCCTTTTTATTGTACGTATATTTTTGACCAGCCAAACCTGTAGAATTTCTGGAGATGTGCTGTGTTTCCTGTTGGATCCTATCTCTAACCCATTCTGGACGGGAACCCCTTTTGGTGTTTTAACTAAGCATTATGTTATACTTTAGCTATTGGAAAAATAGCAGATCTACAAGCTCATAGCGCGCCACCGAGTGGTGCGCTATGAGCTTGTAGGTCTGCTATTTTTGAAAAATCGTAAAAATGAGGCACAAATCTTTGAATATATATTCTTTCAGAGCCAACGTTTTTCTTATTTCGACGTCGAGCCTAAATGGGCTAAGGTACCGTGCTGTACCAGCCCGCACGGCCCAGCGGGCCACGGTGTGGTTCTGCTGTACCAGCCCGCACGGCCCAGCGGGCCACGGTGTGGTTCTGCCAACGCTCCACTGTGGAGATTAGAGACATGCACCCCCACCCCTCCACCGGCAGAGACAGAACGCAGCGTCGCCTTCATGTGCTGTTCAGCGATTCACCGGGACTCGGTGTTCTTTATAAAACACCGAGACGGTTGACGTTTAACCCATTTTGACCTGAGATCAGATTCTAAAAATGTCTTCTACATCCTGACAGTTTTCTGAAAAAGCTATGTTTCTATTTCAGTCGTTCTTCGATTTTTCAAAAATAGCAGACCTACAAGCTCATAGCGCTTCACTCGGTGCCGCGCTATGAGCTTGTAGATCTGCTATTTTTCAATAGCTAAAGCATAACATAATGCTAACACCAAAATGGTTTAAGTCCCACTCTTCCCCGCGTGACGGCGTCGTAAATATAACGGCCGACGTACTCGCTCGCAGCGCGTTGCGTCCGCGAGGCCGGATGCCCCTGGAGTGAGGGCTGCTATTCTTGGCCGTGCGACGGAGCGTACGGTGAACCAGGCATTTACAAGCATAACATTTTGCTATGCATCACTCGCACTAACGTCTTGTGGTTACTGATATAATCGCCTTGCTCCTCTTGTTCTCTGAACTGAAAATCCCACTGGTGGCTTCTTGCCACAGCCGAGCGTTGCCGCGGCTCCTCCCCAGGGTGGCTTTTAGCGTAAAGTAAAGAGGGTTTGTAAGAAGAAGACGGAGGCTTGTGTATAGTGTATACACTGTATGTGTGTGCGTATGTATACATACAGTATGCATTTACAGTACGTGTGTGCCATGATGCCTCTGGGGTTGAGAATAGGAGGAATTGGCAGTGGGAGGGAAGGTCAATTTTGGAGCCTTGAGCTTAACAGGAAAAGATCCACAGATCTTTGATTTCAAAGTGATGATTTGAGATCGCCTCGGAGCGAATGAATATATGTAGTACTCTTCAAAGGTTGTCTTTTATGTTTTTATGTTACCAATTAACCCATTCTGACCTGAGATCAGATTCTAAAAATGTCTTCTACATCCTGACAGTTTTCTGAAAAAGCTATGTTTCTATGTCAGTCGTTCTTCGATTTTTCAAAAATAGCAGACCTACAAGCTCGTAGCGCGCCACTTGGTGGCGCGCTACGAGCTTGTAGATCTGCTATTTTTCAATAGCTAAAGCATAACATAATGCTAACACCAAAAGGGGTTAACCCGTATGCATAAAATGTGTCAAAAGGAAATGATGCACACATACAGTACAAGATCACAACATGTTGCAACCAGCTTGTAGATGTAGGAAAACAAAGTTGCGCCTACTAGGGCATTAAGCAACTAGTCGACTAGTTTACTAGTCGACTAGTAAATCCACTAGTCGACCTTGTTGGTACTAGTTGACTAGTTGATAAGAAAAGTTTTTTTTTTTTTTTTTTTTTTTTTTGATTTTGTAGGCCTCAAGATCAGGTAGATTTTAGTTATAGTCACCATGTACACAGTTTTTCAATGTACAAATATTTATTTCCCAAAACAAAACAAAAAAAATATTTATTTTATTTTTTACATAATAGGTAGTTAAACAACTAGTCGACTAGTAAACTAGGCAACTAGTCAACTAGTCAACTAGTAAAAATGACTAGAAGTGAATGCCCTAGCCTAGGGCCTACGTATTATAGCACGTGCAACATTAGGGACAACAGGGTTAACCCATTTTGGGCGGGAACCCCTTTTGGTGTTTTAAGCGCTACGTTATACTTTAGCTATTGAAATTTAGCAGATCTACAAGCTCGTAGCGCGCCACCGAGTGGCGCGCTACGAGCTTGTAGATCTGCTATTTTTGAAAAATCTTTAAAATGTGGCGCAAATCATTGAATATATATTTCAGAGCTAACATTTTTAACGAAAATATTTGCTTCTGGTGGGTCCCTGGAACTACATATTTTGAGATGGGGGTCCGTGGCCCAATAGAGATAATTCTGGGGGTCCTTGACATGAAAAAGGTTGAGCACCACTGACAGAAACATGGGTTTTTCAGAAAAGATTTAGAAGCCTTTTTTTTATCGACCTCAGTCCAAAATGGGTTAAAGTGGATAATATCAATCAAGACTATGGAGTTGTTTCCGATACCAATACCAGTTTCGGAACAGTTGCTGGTGCCTAAAATACTGGTATCGGAACAGTTGCTGTTGCTGCCTAAAATACTGGTATCGGAACAGTTGCTGGTGCTGCCTAAAATACTGGTATCGGGACAGTTGCTGATGCTGCCTAAAATACTGGTATCGGGACAGTTGCTGCCTAAAATACTGGTATCGGAACAGTTGCTGCCTAAAATACTGGTATCGGAACAGTTGCTGATGCTGCCTAAAATACTGGTATCGGAACAGTTGCTGGTGCTGCCTAAAATACTGGTATCGGAACAGTTGCTGGTGCCTAAAATACTGGTATCGGAACAGTTGCTGGTGCTGCCTAAAATACTGGTATCGGAACAGTTGCTGTTGCTGCCTAAAATACTGGTATCGGAACAGTTGCTGTTGCTGCCTAAAATACTGGTATCGGAACAGTTGCTGGTGCTGCCTAAAATACTGGTATCGGAACAGTTGCTGGTGCTGTCTAAAATACTGGTATCGGAACAGTTGCTGGTGCCTAAAATACTGGTATCGGAACAGTT
>NC_136794.1:45736303-45756303 GCF_951216825.1 Electrona antarctica
GGCGTCGTCATGAAAGGGGGCGGGACTGGGCCTGGTGTCGTCATGAAAGGGGGCGGGACTGGGCCTGGCGTCGTCATGAAAGGGGGCGGGACTGGGCCTGGTGTCGTCATGAAAGGGGGCGGGACTGGGCCTGGCGTCGTCATGAAAGGGGGCGGGACTGGGCCTGTCGTCGTCATGAAAGGGGGCGGGACTGGGCCTGGCGTCGTCATGAAAGGGGGCGGGACTGGGCCTGGCGTCGTCATGAAAGGGCGGGACTGCGACGCTCTATAGCACCCATAGAGCTATAAAGGATAGAGACTGAACCGGAGCGCTAGCCCCGCCCCCCCCGCTATTCATTTCAATGGAAGTTGCTCAGTGGCGTTTTGAAGCATCCGGAAGACTGCCGGAAGTATAATTATAACTCAATGGCTCGAGCGAGCGGAAGTTTAGCCTATAGCCTAGCCCCGGACCTCAGGTCCGTCCACCTCCGTGAAAGTGCTGCAATTCCACATTTCGCCAGTAGGTAGTGGCAGTGTCAACGTTGGATAGCCTTACTGGGGGCTTGATAGCACCGCGTCCGTCTGTAATAGCACGTAAAATCAATCGGTTTGTGAGGGGGAGGAAATAAAATGCTTAGATTATAATGTGAATATGCATAGCTGGAAATGGCATGGAAGCCAATTAATCCGGAGCGTCAAAATTGAGGTCCGGGGGCTAAACTTCCGCTCGCTCGAGCCATTGAGTTATAATTATACTTCCGGGTGCTTCAAAACGCCACTGAGCAACTTCCACTGAAATGAAACGCTCCAGTTTCTATTCTAGGTCTCCATTCTTCTTTATAGTCTATGGTCCACCTTCATGAAAGTGCTGCAATTCCACATTTCGCCAGTAGGTAGTGGCAGTGTCAACGTTGGATAGCCTTACTGGGGGCTTGATAGCACCGCATCCGTCCTGTAATAGCACGTAAAATCAATCGGTTTGTGAGGGGGAGGAAATAAAATGCTTAGATTATATGTGAATATGCATAGCTGGAAATGGCATGGAAGCCAATGAATCCGTTTCAGTTGGCATTTCATCCTAAAAAGAAACACCTCATAGCATAATGCTATGCTAAGTACAGCTGTACAGTGTGTATTTGGTCGGTCAAAAATAGTCAACCTGTATATACTGTGATTTTTAACCCATTCTGGGCGGGAACCCCTTTTGGTGTTTTAAGCATTATGTTATACTTTAGCTATTGAAAAATAGCAGATCTACAAGCTCATAGCGCGGCACCGAGTGCCGCGCTATGAACTTGTAGGTCTGCTATTTTTGAAAAAAAGTGAAAATGTGCCTCAAATCTTTAAATATATATTGTTACAGAGTGAACATTTTAACTTAACTTAAGCTTCTGGGGGGGTCCCTGGAACAACATATTTTCAGATGGGGGGGGGCGGAGGCATATTACATATCATTTTTGGAGGTCCTTGACATCAAATATTGAGCACCACTGATACAGAAACAAAAGGTTTTTCAGAAAACTGTCATGATTTAGAAAACATTTTTTAAATTTCGACGTCAGGCCTACATGGGTTAAAAGCAGAGGTTCTAATCCTTGGTATCTTTATAACCAGCCTCAAGCGTATGTATGGCGTACGTACCGTACCGTACGGCCATGCTCCAGCATGCGGTTGCGTGACAAATCGGTGTCTTTTCAAGCAGCATTGAGCGCTTCTTTCCATGCTCCAGCTCACTGACACTATACACGCTGGGTTTTTCCCACGCAGGCGTTGCTCTACTGAAACACTAACAGGATTACTATTACGTGTTGTTGGCACTCGACTACTACCAGAAGGTGTAACGCGGGTTAACCCACTTAGACCTGAGGCCGATTCTAAAAAAAAATGGCTTCTAAATCCTAACAGTTTTTTTTAAATACCTCATGTTTCTGTATCAGTGGTGCTCAATATTTCATGTCAAGGACCCCTAGAATTATATGTATTTGGCCGCCGACCCCCATCTCAAAATTTGTGAAAAACTTTCACTCTGAATATATATATATATTCAATGATTTGAGGCACATGTTCACGATTTTTCCAAAATAGAAGACCTAGAAGCTTGTAGATCTGCTATTTTTTCAATAGCTAAAGTATAACATAATCCTTAAAACACCAAAAGGGGTTCCCGCCCAAAATGGATTAAAATAATGCGTCACTCTGCAAGGTTAGCTATGGTTTTCCAACCTGTACAAAGTCATTTCTGAGTCACCCCCTAAAATATTAGGTGATTACATTTTGTAATCGTTCTCTAGTGGATGTAACTCCATAACTCCATAAATATATCAGTCGACGTCTGTGTTTTGGTAAGGTGTCATTTTCCATTTTTTTGTTGGCTAATTCAAAGATATATAGCAGATACACAAGCTTGAGTGTATTGCTCTGCGAGTTTGTACACCTGCTATTTATGAATATCTTTTGAAAAGTCTTCTGTTTTGAATACATTTACCTTTTTTAACACAAATCTTCTCTTCTGGTGGCCAAATACATACATTTGGGGGATCCTTCACACGAAAGAGTATGAGAACTATTGATTTAGTTTAGTAGAATCGGTCTCAGTAGGTTAATCCATTTTGGGCGGGAACCCCTTTTGGTGTTTTGAGCATTAAGTTGTACTTTAGCTGTTGAAAAATAGCAGATCTACAAGCTCATAGCGCGGCACCGAGTGCCGTGCTACGAGCTTGTAGGTCTGCTATTTTTGAAAAATCGTGAAAATGTGCCGCAAATCTTTGAATATATATTCTTTCAGAGCGAACGTTTTTAACTCAAATCTTTGCTTCTGGGAGGGTCCCTGGAACAACATATTATCAGATGGGGGTCGGCGGCCAATTACATATATACTTTTGGGGTTCCTTGACCCCACTGACGAAGGTCCTCGGACCGAAACGTTTGCTTTTTAATTGCACTTTGAGCACGAGCACTTTATGAGCATGATAAAATAAAGAAAACATATTTTCCTAAGTCTCAGTTTAAGGAGTTTTACTTCTATTTTCTATACGGTGAGCGAGTCTTTTCCTGTCAAGGGTTCCTTGACATGAAAATGTTTGAGAACCACTGACATAGAAACAGTGGTTTTTCGGGAAAACTGTCATGATTTAGAAGACATTTATAGAATCGTTCCCAGGTCAAAATGGGTTAAAATAGTGAGGCCTTTTTTTTTTTATGATTTTCACTGTAAATCCTTAGCTTCCTCCTCCACCGTGCTCTCTCTCATCTCTCCAGAACCTGTTCAACCAGTTGAAGTCTGCGCCCAGTGACAGCCTGACCTACCGCCTGGCCCTGTGTGTCTGTGCGGTCAACTTCTACCACGGAGGGGTCCGGGCCCTGGCTCACCTCTGGCAAGAGTTTGTTTTGGAGATGCGTTACCGCTGGGAAAACAACCATCTGGTCTACGGGTAGGCCACACACACACAGACAGTCACACACACACATGCCTGGCACTATGCCGATTTAATTATGCTCCGTCACTCGAAGGCAGGGCTCCAGACTAACTTTTTCACAGGTAGCACTGGGGCCACCTACCTTTTCATTTGGTAAAGGTAAAGGTATTTTTTTCTTTGTATAGCGTGGTATTAATACATGATCTTATCATGCCCCCACATCGGGCGCCATTTATTTATGTAGTGGTTTCCACCATTAAAGGTTTGAATCATAAAACCCCCTACAAAGGTCACTGTGTAAAAAACAGCAACCTACCTGGTTATACTTCAAAACACTGTAGATGGTTTCAACCCACCACAAAGTCACTCAGTCAATAAAGGCAATATTTATATTCCACACACAGAAAGTCAGTTTAAGGTTTTGTGTTGAAAATTAAATGCAGTCCAAACCTTTTGGATTAATAAAGTGACAATTTGTACAATATCTCCATTACCATTATCCAAATTAATTCCTTATTATAATATTTCTACATTTTGGAAAAGATATTTTGCAATGTGAAATGCCACCAAATTCTTAATCCTTTTCCTTGTCTTTATGGGCCAACTTGTGAAAGCTGCATGCTTTTATTGTGAAGGCAAAAGTTTCTGAATGCTCTCAGAGCCTGCATATCTCCGCGTGCTGAAAATAGCTGATCTACAAGCTCACAACGTGTCGCGTCCGCGACGCGTTGTGAGCTTGTAGATCAGCTATTTTCAGCACGGAACACGAAGAATAAATCAGGCATCAGTGCTCTTCACTCACTGGGAGGGAGATTAATGTATATTGTTGGCCGATCAGCATGTATGGACCTATGGTATGGACACATAGGCTACCTCCTCGATGCAAACATAACAAGCTTTGGAAGCTATTTTTCGTGGCACATGTTTAATCAAACAACACGTTTACTAAGTTTCACTCAGTGTTTGGGTCGGGAGTCGGCTGTCTGTGTAGATCATGACTGATCATCATGCAGTTAGATATGCGCGCTGCGCGCTCCAGTGAAATTGTACAGCTGAGAAAGATTAGTTAATTTGTGTCGGATAAGCTGCGTTCAGACCTGAATATATATTCGCCTCTGTTCGTCCAGTTTGTACCGCGGCAGGTCGCACCGCGCCCGTTTGCACAATTCTCGTCTTTGAATTGACTTTGTATGTAATCGCGCCGCTCTGACCATCCAAGTCTGAAGGGCTTATTTGTGGGTTTTCGTGAACGATCGTTCTTTGAACACTGGGCGTCAGGCGAACGTCCAATGTTTTCAATCAATGGAACGGGCAAGCACTGCGGGATGTTTTTTTTTCCTCCACTCATCCTTCCAGCAAGTCGCACCTGTGCGACCTCATTCAATTTTAAGTATCACCCTTAATAAATTATGTCGCATATGCGACCTAATAGGTCGCACGCTGGAGCCCTGCTCGAAGGTGACGCTCACACAGAACGGTGGAGAACAGCAGAGCTCCATAGCTCACAACTGTCGCATCCGCGACGCAACGTGAGCTTGTAGGTCAGCCATTTCACAACGAAGTATATGTGCCTTGCTTATGGAGTATATACCTGTCCAGCCAACACACAGGAGGACCAGTGGCGTGCACAGACATTTAGAGGGGCAGGTGCTCAAGTGGAAAAAAAGGGCACCTTGTGCAGCGCGTGGAACCGGCCCGGTTGCCTTAATAGTGAGAGATTTATATATTTTGAGGCTTAAATAATATATTAGAAGATTTGTATCAAGAATTGATCAATGTCACCATGGTCCACATACTGTACAGTGTACACTGAGGAGGACGTTGGATAAAATGAAAGCAACGACAACCAAAACAACAGTGTTTTGGGGGGATGTGTTGGGAATTGATTACATGAAACCGGTACCTGGCGTGTGTGTGCAGTCTCTCACTGTTCTGTGAACAAATAATTGGTATGTAGCTTCATTTGCTTAGCAATGTAATGGGAAACACAACGGACACCTTTTTACGTGTGTTTCCTGTTTACAACTTAATCACATGATGAGGCTGTGGCACCTTCTGGAAACCTGGGACAGTCATACTATGATAACTATGATTCTCAATTTGGCTCCCATTCTTTTCAATATAACATAAACGTATTATACAGTAATAAAACCTCCAGGATTCACGGAGGAAATGATAACTGCACACTCCTCAGAAGATGCCCACGATGGACTGACTGACTTCAATGATAACGTCTTTATTCTGCTAGTTTAACTTTTTATTTTATAATGTAAAACTACTGACTAGGCTGTATTATGGAAGTGAGTCGGTCCTTAGGGAGCTTGTGGCTATTCTTTCCTGTGCTTTATCTCACCATGACCAGCACCTCTTGGGTGTGTACCGGCGTCTTATTTTAATTCCTGGTATGAAGTATGTTTTTGTTTTGGCAGGCTGACCATTTGTATGTAGCCTACAGGAATTGCCTTCGTTAGCTTCATTAAAATAGGATTTTGGTGCAAAATCTGCAAAGTTTTGTATATAAGTATAGTACCTTCACACCTTCTCTCTCTCCCTCTCCTTCATACTCTCTCTCTCCCTCTCCTTCTCTCTCTCCCTCTCCCTCTCCTTCTCTCTCTCCCTCTCCTTCACACCTTCTCTCTCTCCCTCTCCTTCATACTCCAGACTGGCTACTGGCCCCCCAGACCTTCGCTGCTGCCTGCTGCATCAGAAGCTACAGGTGACTATTATCTCTCTCTCTCACACACACGCGCGCACGCGCGCGCGCACACACACAGACGTGCCTCTCTGCGATTATATGACTGTTTACTTCCTTCTTAATAAGCTTTGTCAGTCGCTGCTGTCTTTGTAAGGGGCACGTCGCGAACACAACAGAGCAGCTCGCGGGAGACTTTGATAAAGACCACCGTAATCGCTCGCTAGCAGAGACAACAGCCATGAGAGCTTGGAAGACGACTCCAATCTTTTTCCATGGCTGGTTCTTAAAAAAGAAAAATAACTGAAGACACTGTTTCTCTGTTGGGCTCTGTTGACTATCCCTCCCTAGCTTGCATTCTGTAGACTCGCCTTTAAGGTTCAAGAGGTTTAATTGCCTCTCACTCATATTTGACACCAAACAAACAAGGTAACCTTCATTTGTCTGTTGTTTTGCCAATTGATTCCTCCCAACACGCATTTTGTGCGTTTGTTTTACTAGGCCTAATAGTTTCTTCTGATAAGTGGAACCAGCCGCTTGTCACTCACTAGACATAGGCGGGACTTCTAAGCGGTGTCCAATCAGATTCATTGTTCATGGAAAGGGAGCGACTACCAGAAATCTTTTAAGTTGTTTAAAGTTTTGTTCATTTTAATGGAAGCCCAACTTAAACTTATATTCGTTGCTGTCCGGAAGAAACCTCATAACTCTAAACTAAGGTTTTTGATGTTATTCCATAAATATTGAACACCCTTTACGTCTGTGTTGTTTCGAAAATATTGAACCAATGGAAAGTAGTAAAAAACGCATTGGACAAAACCTCTTAACTCCATTGGACCCTCAATGATGACCTTGGGATACATCACTGAGAATACGTCCCAGGTGATGACCTCAGGATACATCACTGAGGATACGTCCCGGGTGATGACCTTGGGACACATCACTGAGGATACGTCCCAGGTGATAACCTTGGGATACATCACTGAGGATACGTCCCAGGTGATGACCTTGGGATACATCACTGAGGATACGTCCCAGGTGATGACCTTGGGATACATCACTGAGGATACGTCCCAGGTGATGACCTCAGGATACATCACTGAGGATACGTCCCAGGTGATGACCTTGGGACACATCACTGAGGATACGTCCCAGGTGATAACCTTGGGATACATCACTGAGGATACGTCCCAGGTGATGACCTTGGGATACATCACTGAGGATACGTCCCAGGTGATGACCTTGGTAGACATCACTGAGGATACGTCCCAGGTGATGACCTTGGGATACATCACTGAGGATACGTCCCAGGTGATGACCTTGGGATAAATCACTGAGGATACGTCCCAGGTGATGACCTTGGGATACATCACTGAGGATACGTCCCAGGGGATGACCTTAGGATACATCACTGAGGATACGTCCCAGGTGATGACCTTGGGATACATCACTGAGGATACGTCCCAGGGGATGACCTTGGGATACATCACTGAGGATATGTCCCAGGTGATGACCTTGGGACACATCACTGAGGATACGTCCCAGGTGATGACCTTGGGATTCATCACTGAGGATACGTCCCAGGTGATGACCTTGGGATACATCACTGAGGATACGTCCCATGTGATGACCTTGGGATACATCACTGAAGATACATCACTGAGGATACGTCCCAGGTGGTGACCTTGGGATACATCACTGAGGATACGTCCCAGGTGATGACCTTGGGATACATCACTGAGGATACGTCCCGGGTGATGACCTTGGGATACATCACTGAGGATACGTCCCAGGTGATGACCTTGGGATACATCACTGAGGATACGTCCCAGGTGATGACCTTGGGATACATCACTGAGGATACGTCCCAGGTGATGACCTTGGGATACATCACTGAGGATACGTCCCAGGTGATGACCTTAGGATACATCACTGAGGATACGTCCCAGGTGATGACCTTGGGATACATCACTGAGGATACGTCCCATGTGATGACCTTGGGATAAATCACTGATGATACGTCCCATATGATGACCGTGGGATACATCACTGAGGATACGTCCCAGGTGATGACCTTGGGATACATCACTGAGGATACGTCCCAGGTGATGACCTCGGGATACATCACTGAGGATACGTCCCAGGTGATGACCTTGGGATACATCACTGAGGATACGTCCCAGGTGATGACCTTGGGATACATCACTGAGGATACGTCCCAGGTGATGACCTTGGGATACATCACTGAGGATACGTCCCAGGTGATGACCTTGGGATACATCACTGAGGATACGTCCCAGGTGATGACCTTGGGATACATCACTGAGGATACGTCCCAGGTGCATCCAAGCGGTGTATTTTCGTTCAAAGTCACAACACCAACTTTGATGAGGCAGTATTGCATCGTTTAAAAAATATATAAGGTTTTATTCATTTCCTTAACCCATTTTGGGCGGGAACACCTTTTGGTGTTAGCATTATGTTATGCTTTAGCCATTGAAAAATAGCAGATCTACAAGCTCATAGCGCGCCACCGAGTGGCGCACTATGAGCTTGTAGGTCTGCTATTTTTGAAAAATCGAAGAACGACTGACATAGAAACATAGCTTTTTCAGAAAACTGTCAGGATTTAGAAGATATTTTTATTATCTGATCTCAGGTCAGAATGGGTTAAAAACCTTATTTTCCTGAAAAATGAACATTTTGGAGTTATGAGGTTTACTCCGGACAGCAGTGATATACTGTACATTTTCAAAAAGCAACACATTATCTCAACATTGCTCCAAATCCCTCGTTGTTCACTGTCATGTAATTGCAATTGGGGGGGGGGGGGGGGGGGGGGGTAGTGCGAACCTCAAACCGCACATATCAGATAACAGATGGCGCAGAGAGAGAGGAATCAACGTCTTCCCACGCGCAATTATGCTGCTATTTGAAAATAGAGGCTTGAGCGTAATGCGGCTGGAACATCGTGGAGTACACGACGATTACTCGAATCGTCTCACTTTCAACGTGAAGGGCTTTCGCAGCAGAGGGGGTGGGGGTGGGGGGGAGGAGGAGGAGGAGGAGGGGCAGAGGGTTTGCAGTTGAACCAACGTGCGACTATTCATTTGATCCAGGTTTTACATAACGAGCACAAAAGCAGCGAACACAGTTTTTTGGTAGTTTGATATAAAGACTTATGTGGAGGTTGGGAGGGTGTTATAATCTGTCTGTGTTGGTTCTTCCCAAAGTGCGCCCCCCCCCCTACCTGCGGCCAGTTGTCTGCGAGAGCCTTAACCCATTTTGGGCGGGAACCCCTTTTGGTGTTTTAAAGCATTGTGTTGTACTTTAGCTATTGAAAATAGAGTGCCGCGCTGAACTTGTAGGTCTGCTATTTTTGAAAAATCGTGAAAATCTGCCTCAAATCTTTGAATATATATTATTAGAGTGAACATTTTAACTCAAATCTTTGCTTCTGGGGACGTCCCTGGAACAACATATTTTCAGATGGGGGGAGGGCGGAGACATATATATGTAATTTTTGGGGTCCTTGACATGAAATATTGAGCACCACTGATACAGAAACATATTAGGTATTTCAGAAAACTGTCAGGCTTTAGAAGACATTTTTTAAATTTCGACGTCAGACCTAAATGGGTTAAACGGTGTGTTGTGATTCAGCCGCCCACAGCTCACCTGTGGGAGAGAGATATATAATAACACATTTAGACCTGGGAACGATTCTACAAATGTCTTCTAAATCATGACAGTTTTCTGAAAAACCCCATGTTTCTATGTCAGTCGTTAGATAGATAGATTTTATTTCGGTCCGTACAGGAAAAAGGATTACATACAGACGTACATACATTAATATCCACTAATAACTAGTGGTACCGAAAAGGTGAAGGCAGAAGCCGAAGCTCATTGCGCCTACCCTTTATGAACATAACTCAAATTACACTAATCAGAGAATGTTGTCAGACATGGATTTCATTAAAGAGAAAAAAAAACAACTATAAGGTTCTGGCCATTGATTGTGAGAAATCTAAGAAATCTAAGCCGGGCTTAGATATGGCCTATATTATGAAAAAAAAAAAAAAAAAACAAACAAAAACAAACAAATGTTTTTAAATAGGAAGAACATAGGAAGAACAAGTCGTTCACAAACATTTTCACGTCAAGGACCCCCAAGATTTCTGTAATTGGCCGCCGACCCCCATCTGAAAATATGTTGTTCCAGGGACCCCCCCAGAGGCAAAGATTTGTGTTAAAAACTTTGGCTCTGAAAGAATATGTATTCAAAGATTTCCACCACATTTTCACGATTAAAAAAAATAAATAGCAGACCTACAAGCTCATAGCGCGGCACCGAGTGCCGCGCTATGAGCTTGTAGATCTGCTTTTTTTTCCAATAGCTAAAGTATAACGATGATTAAAATACCAAAACGGGTTCCCGTTCAGAATGGGATAAAGATAAGGGCTAATAAAGACCTCCAGAAACAAGGCAGGGCGAGGGAGGTAATATCTCTGTGGAAACAAGGCAGGGCGAGGGAGGTAATATCTCAGTGGAAACGTGGGAAGGGCCGTGCAACGGAGGAGATGGAGAGAGAGAGACAGAGGAGGAGATGGAGAGAGAGACAGAAGGGCTGAGCAACGGAGGAGATGGAGAGAGAGAAGGGCTGAGCAACGGAGGAGATGGAGGGAGAGAGACAGAAGGGCTGAGCAACGGAGGAGATGGAGAGACAGAGAGACAGAAGGGGGGGGGGGGGGGAGGAGGGGCTGGGGGGGGACGCTTTATCTGCAATCATCTCAATAACAGAAGCCGTCCAGGCAGACACAGAGCTGAGAGTCCCTGGCTCATGAACTCAACACGGCTCTCTTTCGCAATACCGCTTGTCTCCTTCTCTCTGTCGTAGTTCTATCTCTTAGTGTCCCCCTCCTTTCTCTCACCCTCTCTCTCTCATTCTCGCTCTACCCCTCAATCTCTGCCTTGTCTCGACTCTCTGCTTATCTGTCATCTATCAGTCTAGCAGAGGGATGTGAATCTCGTTGTCGGTAATGAAGCAGCCTGTATGCGCTGGCCCCGGAGTTCACTGTTTACCGGGAGAGATGGCGGGCTATAGTGGACATACGTCGCGGTAATTATGAGGAATGGACTCTGCGCGAAGGAGCTATAGGAAGCATCTCGTGCGTGATGAAAAGTCGCCTGTGTTCATATTCAAAGACGCACAGATGCTCCTGCAGCCGTACACACACGTGCACACAAATCTGCAAACGCGGTCTTAAAAGAAACGTGCAGTTGCTAAGCAAGCATAATATTCTCTCTGTTACACACACACACACACACACACACACACACACAGACACACGTTCGCTCACCTTTCTCAAACCTCAGCCTTTCTCACCCTTCTCAAACCTCCCAAAAGGAGGCCTGCAAGCCCCAGCCCTCATCGATCTCTGTCTCTCTCTGACGCTCCCTGTCTCTCTCTGCCTCTCTCTGCCTCTCTCTGTCTCTCTGTCTCTCTCTGTCTCTCTCTGCCTCTCTCTGTCTCTCTCTGCCTCTCTCTGTCTCTCTCTGTCTCTCTCTGCCTCTCTCTGTCTCTCTCTGTCTCTCTCTGCCTCTCTCTGTCTCTCTCTGCCTCTCTCTGTCTCTCTCTGTCTCTCTCTGCCTCTCTCTGCCTCTCTCTGTCTCTCTCTGTCTCTCTCTGTCTCTCTGTCTCTCTCTGTCTCTCTCTGCCTCTCTCTGTCTCTCTCTGTCTCTCTCTGCCTCTCTCTGCCTCTCTCTGTCTCTCTCTGTCACTCTCTGCCTCTCTCTGCCTCTCTCTGCCTCTCTCTGCCTCTCTCTGTCTCTCTCTGTCTCTCTCCGCCGCTCCCCAGATGCTCAACTGCTGCATCGAGCGGAAGCGAGCGCGGGACGAGGCGCGCAAGGCGGCCGAGGGAGGCAAGGAGAGAGAGCGCAAGGTGTCCGGCAGCGCCGGAGAAAATGGCCGCACAGGGAACGCCGCCGCGTCCGACGCCAACCGCGAGGCGTCCCCCGGGAAGTCGTGGGACTCCTGGAGCGACAGCGAGGACGGCGAGGACGAGTTCTTCGAGTGCATGAGCGACCAGGAGGACATGAAGGACACCCCGCCCACCGATGGCGGGAAGGCCAGACCCGAGGGGAGGCTCCACCCCCACGGCAAGATAACCCTGATGAACTCCACGGAGCCGCTCTTCATCCCCGTCACTCAGGTCAGAGGTCAACTAGGCACTGTTCCTTTCAGCAGTGAGTATAAGCATAGAGCACCCAAGTCCTGACGTCACTCGCTCGTCCCCTTGATTCCCCTGGTCCATGGAAGTAATTTCTCCATGGAGAATAACATGGGGTGATCTTAAAATCGTCTACTATAGAGCACCGAAGTCCTGACGTCACTTTCAGTAGAGGGCACCAACACACAGGTTTATAGGTTTTTTATTTGTATTGAAATCTCCATAGGGCGATTTTATGTCGCTTCATATAAGAACTGTTTGAAAAATAAACCGACCACCCCGGCCTTTTCACTCATATGGATATGAAGCATCGACTGAAGGTGTATGTTCAGATTTATAGCTTCTACGATTTAATTTGCTAAGTTGATCATCGTGGTTCATAGCTATCCCTACTGAAAGGGTCACAACTGCACAAAGAGTAATGTCTTTACTCAAACTGTCTAAATAATATAACTCAAGTGTCTTTTATACTTTTATTGTCGTTTAACAAACATACATTTAACACATGAACTAGCTATTTAGTTTGGTTAGTTGGTGGTTGGTTAGTTAGGTAAATAACCTGCATGAATGAGACAGAAATACACATACATTCGTCGATTACAGGCAGGTTTACACAACACATGGATAACACATTATTCATTGATTATTAATAGTTTGCATTATGTATCAATAATTACCATTGGTCTAATGTGAGTTGTGTTGTTCATCATGTAGTTACATGAGGTGTGGATCCATTCCTTGGTTGCTGAATCTGAGTCTCTATTTCCCTACATGCTCCTTAAGTTCTGCCAATGGCTTAGTCTCCTCCTTTGAGGTGAGGGTACAAGCCATTGGCTGTTGACTGTGATCAGGAAGTCACTCACTGGAACCATGAGTGTATGGTAATTACATGGGCTGGTGGAATGGTCTATTCTCCCACTATAGCTACTTCTCAACTGGTTTATGAGAGTTTAGGGTTTAACACATTAATCATTTACATTCCTTTTAGGCACTGGAATTACATATCCACCTTTAGATAAATGCAGGCATAATGTTTTATAGTTAAACACAGTCATTGGAACATGTTGATCTGTTGTTCTTCACCGGCAGTGGGCAACATTACTACCCCCGCAGGGTGTCGGAATTCACACTCTTATCTCGTTCCTCCAGCAACTGCCAGGGGTCTGACAGGGGTCTTGCTGGGCAGTTTTGAGTGCATGTTACCGTTATTCCACAACATATTTATTAAACATTAACACATCCCAATATCCTGGATATTTCCACAGTGTAAATGTACAAATATACCCAAAGAGTAACAAAATAAGCATTAGAAACGAGCCAAACAACCCAGAGACTACATTTCCGGGTAGGCTGCTTCTGCCCGCAGCCCGTCGCACAACAGAAACTGAACGTTAATTACGTTTATTTTTATTTTTATTTTATTTATATATAATGTATCGTGGTTAGTACGAGTCGAGTCACCACCAGCTGAGCTTACGTCAACGAGGAATCTCAGGAACGCAATATGTTGACAGCTGGGCGTGACGTATATGCTCAGCGACATTGCATTCATATGTAGTTTCAAGGCTTTTGCGGTCACATTAATTCAATTTTCTCTAGAAACTGGCTGTATCAAATATGAATGGACAAAATTAACGACGCACAGCCACTCCCCTGACAGAAACGCTGGGGTGGTCGGTTTATTTTTCAAACACAGTTCTTATATGAAGCGACATAAAATCGCCCTATGGAGATTTCAATACAAATAAAAAACCTATAAACCTGTGTGTTGGTGCCCTCTACTGAAAGTGACGTCAGACTTCGTTGCTCTATAAACGTTGTGGTCCAAAAATAAACAAGCTGTCTCGGCGTTATTGTCAGGGAGGTGTCTCTGTATCGTTATATTGTCAGGGAGGTGTCTCTATCGTTATATTGTCAGGGAGGTGTCTCTGTATCGTTATATTGTCAGGGAGGTGTCTCTGTATCGTTATATTGTCAGGGAGGTGTCTCTGTATCGTTATATTGTCAGGGAGGTGTCTCTGTATCGTTATATTATCAGGGAGGTGTCTCTGTATCGTTATATTATCAGGGAGGTGTCTCTGTATCGTTATATTGTCAGGGAGGTGTCTCTGTATCGTTATATTGTCAGGGAGGTGTCTCTGTATCGTTATATTATCAGGGAGGTGTCTCTGTATCGTTATATTGTCAGGGAGGTGTCTCTGTATCGTTTGTCAGTCACTCATTTATGATACAGTCTGTTTCTAGCGAAAATGTAACTGATTCAGCAGCATTAACAATAGTGTTTTCTCTCAGTTGATTCTTCATATCCATATGAGTGAAGCGGCCTGGATGATTTGTTTATTTTTCAAACACAGTTCTTATATCGGTCTAAAATCGGTCTAAAATCCCCCCTATGGGGATTACAATACAAATAAAAAGTACATGAACCCGTGGATGCGTTTTTGGCCGGGGACCCCCGAAAATGCTTTGGCAACGTCTCGGGACCCCCGCCCCGCCCCCTCCCGACCCCCAATATAAATTGACTGCTACAATAACCTTAAACCATTTTGGGCGGGAACCCCTTTTGGTGTTTTAAGCATTGTTATAATTTAGCTATTGAAAAATAGCAGATCTACAAGCTCATAGCGCGCCACCGAGTGGCGCGCTACGAGCTTGTAGGTCTGCTATTTTTGAAAAATCGTGAAAATAAAATTTAAAAATAAATCTTTTTTTTCTTTTTTTTTCTTTGGAAAATAATTTGGGGACCCCCTAAAATAATTTGGCGACCCCCCCGAGGGGTCGCGACCCACGGGTTGAGAACCCCTACTCTATACAAGTGTGTGTCTGAAAATCAGATGTATACACGTACCGCACGTACAGTGTATGACTGGATGTTTACACCCTCCCACTTGACCAGATGCAGGGATTAGCGGTGAGAGGAAATACACGCGTCAAGTAAAACTGGACGAAACAGGAAGAAAATAGTTTGTTAGCTGCAAACATTGTGATTCTGTTATGTTTATGCTTTTAGTCACATTTTAGTCGCCTGGAATGTTTTGGTGTTAGTCTAGTTTTAGTCGACTAAATGTCATACGATTTTAGTCGACTAAATCTACTGTTGATTTAGTCGACTAAAATGTATTTTGGTGGGCCTTGATGCCGTCGTAATGGTCGTAATCGTAATGCGACCAAGTGTAAAAATGACTTGTACTGGATCTCTTGTCCACTGGGCCCTTCCTGGATCTCTTGTCCACTGGGCCCTTCCTGGATCTCTTGTCCACTGGGCCCTTCCTGGATCTCTTGTCCACTGGGCCCTTCCTGGATCTCTTGTCCACTGGGCCCTTCCTGGATCTCTTGTCCACTGGGCCCTTCCTGGATCTCTTGTCCACTGGGCCCTTCCTGGATCTCTTGTCCACTGGGCCCTTCCTGGATCTCTTGTCCACTGGGCCCTTCCTGGATCTCTTGTCCACTGGGCCCTTCCTAACATTTTAGTCTAGTTTTATTTGTTGACGAAATTGTCAATATATTTAGTCTTAGTTTTAGTCATCAAGTTAACGCTCCAGTCTAACGTTCCATTATTTGCATGTATATACATCTGCTAAGAGCAGAAAGGAAAACTCCACCTGTTCCACAGCAAGAGACACATCATCCGCTGCACCGTTTAAATAAATTGTTAAAGGGAAACTTCACCCTTTTTGCAAAAATATATATGTTTAAGACGTTTAGAAGATTTAGAACACTTTCCTGGGTGTCTTTTTGTGTGTAATATGTGGTTTTAGATATTTTAGATGTTAGCAGTGAACCCAGTGTCTCTGATGTCATGGACACTGGGCTCACTTACTTCCTGGACTACATGTTGTCTCAGTAAGACAGCCCTCCCCCTATCCACAAGGAGGAGCAGTGCACCAAAGCATTATGGGAATTCTAGTCCAGGAAGGAAGTGAGCCCACTTTCGATGACATCAGAGACACTAGGCTCACTGCTAAAATCTAAAATATCTAAAACCACATATTACACACATAAAGACCCCCAGGAAAGTGTTCTAAATCTTCTAAACATCATTAACATATATATTTTTGCAAAAAGGGTGAAGTGTCCCTTTAACCGCTATACGATGTGATCCCCAGACCAACTTGACATAATCCTTAGTCTTCTTCCAATTTATGATGACACGTACGCTAACGATAAATCACTGCTGCATAATTCCCCTAATTGGCTTGAGGGGGAGGTGCGCAGGGGCCGTGTAACACTGTAACACTGCCCCCGTGAAACGGCCACCGGTGGATATAATGGTCTCCGCCGGGTGTTCTTAACCACATTTAGACACTAGATTCTACGGAATGTCTTCTAAATCCTGACGGTTTTCTGAAAAACCCCAATGTTTCTATGGCAGTGGTTCTCAAACTATTTCTTGTCAAGGACCCCATATAATAGTCAAAGATTTTGCCACATTTTCATGATTTTTCAAAAATGGCAGATCTACAAGCTTTGAGCTTGTAGATCTGCTATTTTTCAATAGCTAAAGTATAACATGATGCTTGAAACACCAAAAGGGGTTCCCGCCCAGAATGGGTTAACCTCATAGGCCTATATGTCCAAAACTGTTTCTTTTTTCGGTATTCAAATTCAAAAATTACAAATGCTTTTGTGTGACGCTGTAGTTGGTATGATCAAAGTAGGGCCGGTAATTTACGAGGAAAAAAAACAGCGTTATAGTCCACTCGCCAGAATGTGAACCCGGACATTTTGAGTAAATAGTAAATGGTAAATGGTGCATTTATAAAGCGCCTTTATCCAAGGCGCTTTACATAGATTGTGCATTACATTCACCCATTCACACACACATTCATACACCGATTGCGGCGGAAGCCATGCAAGGCACCAACCAGCACATCGGGAGCAATTTGGGGTTCAGTGTCTTGCCCAAGGACACTTCGACATGTAGACAGGAGGAGCCGGGATTCGAACCGCCGACCCATGGATCATTGGATACCCCCCCCCCCCCCATCTGAAAACATTTTGTGCCAGGGAGTCACACGGCCCCATATAGCAGGGGTTCTCAACGTTTTTGGCCGGGGACCCCCGGAAATGCTTTGGCAATGTCTCGGGACCCCCGCCCCGCCCCCTCCCGACCCCCAATATAACCCTTTTGGTGTATTAAGCATTGTTATAATTTAGCTATTGAAAAATAGCAGATCTACAAGCTCATAGCGCGCCACCGAGTGGCGCGCTATGAGCTTGTAGGTCTGCTATTTTTGAAAAATCGTGAATTTTTTAAAAAAAAACTAAATTTCTTTTTTTTTTCCTTTTTTTTTTAATAATTTGGGGACCCCCTAAAATAATTTGGCGACCCCCCGAGGGGTCGCGACCCACGGGTTGAGAACCCCTGCCATATAGGATTTGAGGTGTGAAAAATGCTCTGCCCCTCTGGATTTTTACAATAAGCAAGTTGGCAACACAGAGCGCCATCCATAGCGCCAGACGGTGCTGATTAGAGCCAGTAGTGGTGGTAGAGTAGGCTAGGTGTGTTCGCTGGGAGCGAGCCTGGAGAGATTTGTGACTCTGCTCTTCCTCCTCATCAATTATAGAGAGCCCTGAATGGTCCGGGGCTAATGAATGGAGGGGAAAAACACCGAAAATGCACTGACCCTGCTCAATAATTAACAGTGGGAGAGGAGAGGAGAGGAGAGGAGAGGAGAGGAGAGGAGAGGAGAGGAGAGGAGAGGAGAGGAGAGGAGGGGAGGGGAGAGGCTGGGGAGAGGCTGGGGCTGTCTTAGACACTTTATCTATCCTATCTAATAATTAACATGAGGAGAGGAGAGGAGGGGGAGAGGGGAGGGGAGGAGAGGGGAGGGGAGGAGAGGAGAGGAGAGGAGAGGGGAGGGGAGGGGAGGGGAGGGGAGGGGAGGGGAGGGGAGGGGAGGGGAGGGGAGAGGAGAGGAGAGGCTGGGGCTGTCTTAGACACTTTATCTATCCTCCACATGCACACACACGTTTGGATTACTATACAGTGTTGTTTTTTTTTCACTTGGTTTTAGTCACATTTTAGTCGCCTGGAATCTGTTTGTTTAGTTTTAGTCGACTAAATGTCTTATACGATTTTAGTCGACAAAATGTGTTTTGGCGGGCCTTGATGCCGTCGTAATGGCTCATTTTACACTTGCTGAAAATAGCCGATCTATACAAGCTCACAACGTGTCGCCCTGTGACGCGTTGTGAGCTTGTAGATCGACTATTTTCAGCATGCGACCAAGTGTAAAATTACTTGTACTGGAGCTCTTGTCCACTGGGCCCTTCCTAACATTTAGGTTTTTATTTGTTGATGAAATTGCAAATGTATTTGGTCATAGTTTTAGTCATCATAGCTTAGTTTTCATTTAGTTTCCATTGAGTTTTCGTCAGTGAAAAAAGGTAGTTGACGATCATTTTTCGTCATAGTTTTAGTCGACGAAATCAACACTGTTGTTGTGAGGACATCTAACGTTTAGGAGGGCATTGGAAATGGCACTTCCAAAACCGTTAGTCCCAATACTTGATTCTGATTGGCTGGTTACCGTCACTTGACCGTTGTAAATTGCACCGATAACCCACACCTTCAATCACTTTATATCATTCGCAGCTGATTCCGCATCTCTGTAGCTGTACTGGGGAAGGGGAGCGCTTGATTGCCTTACGAACCCAAGCCGTGCGGGCGTCTATAAGCACCGCCCGGCTCATATGACTGTGAATGTGTGGCTCCAGGCAGCCCCGTAAAGACATCAAGCGCTATTCTCCCGTCACATAGCCTAAGTTGTTATGCACAACTCCTTGTACCCTTGATGCAATAGGCCTATTAGGCCCTATGTTTAAATAGTGGAACGGTTCCTATTGTTCTGATTTGTGGGGTAGGTACGTAGGTGCCCTGCTCTGTAAACACAGAGACGCGTGTAGGACTCTTTGTTCTTTCTGCTTTATTGTCTCTTGAAGACTATCATTTGGATGCTTCTGCTAGTGGGCCGGAACCACTAAAACGATGTCCGCAGGGTGTCCGTATATATAGCTTTCCTGTGCACAGTGTTTAACCCATTCTGCACGGGAACCCCTTTTTGGTGTTTTAAAACATTGTTATACTTTAGCTATTGAAAAATAGCTTGCAGGTCTGCTATTTTTGAAAAATCGTGAAAATATGCCGCAAATCCAATATATTCTTTCAGAGCGAACGTTTTTAACTCAAATCTTTGCTTCTGGAGGGGTCCCTGGAACAACATATTTTCAGATGTGGATCGGCGGAGAAATACATATAATTCTGGGGGTCCTTGACATGAAATAGTTTGAGCACCACTGACATAGAAACATAGGTTTTTCAGAAAACTGTCATGATTTAGAATACATTTGTAGAATCTGGTCAGTCCAAAATGGGTTAACTCTATTGTTCTCCATTTTTATTTTGAGGACCCAAGAAAAGTGTCCTCACACAGTGTCTATTTCTCAACTTCTACTATACTTGTGGGGACTTTTGGCCTTCACGCGTAGAGCAATACAACATGCACGCACGCACGCACGCACGCACGCACGCACGCATGCACGCACGCACGCGGTCTTCCATCGCGAATGTGTGCAGGTGAGGAGGTTTGGACGCAGCACCGAGTTAAGAGAGCGGAACGGAGCATTAGATAGAGGAGAGAAGGAGAGAATAGGAGAAAGGGAGGGCAGGAGATAGATGGA